>NC_092108.1:27594748-27920391 GCF_045679555.1 Salvelinus alpinus
AGGCTCTCCTTCCCGTTCGGGTGGCGCTCGGCGGTCGTCGTCACCGGCCTACTAGCTGCCACTGACTCTTTTTCCTCCCCCTCCTTATGTGTTGATTTGTATCACCTGTGTTTAGGTAATTGTTAATTAGTGTGGCTTTATTAGTCAGCCAGCCCGTACGCTTCTTTGTGCGGGATTGTTCATTTGTAGTTTTGGATTTCGGGAGTGGTTATATGTATTGTGGACTGGGTTTTGTCTCCCGTGTTTTGGACAGTTGTTTATGACACCCAGTAAGTCCGTGTTGGACATTTTGTTGCCGGTTGTGCATTAAAGAAGCACCGTATTGAAGCTCTGCTGTTTCTGCGTCTGACTTCACACCCCCCCGACACCGGGGGGTGTGAACAGGTTCTCAAAAAACAAATGGCAGATAAACAAAGAAAGTTACAATGACATAGGGACAGCACAAACATACACTGGGGAGATATAGGAGGCATATCTCATTAAAATGATATTACATTGCCTTCAAGTGGCTCAACAAACACAATCCTAAATGACTATCTCCCTGCTCATGCATATTGTATTTAATGACAAGCTGCTAACTTAATTTTAAAGGGACATTTCAAAATGTTTGAACTTCATATTCATCATCTCCAGCACCACCCCAATGGCGTGTTTCTATGTTTTGTAGTAAAAGAAGATACAGGAAGATAAGTGTTTCCAATGACATCATCAACATTTTAGTATACAATTGGTAGGCAATTAGTAGGCAATGATGTCATTGGAAACACTTATCTTCCTGTATCTTTTTTTTACTACAAAACATAGAAACCACCATTTTTACATATAATATGTTGATGTTGGGTGGTGCTGAAAATGATGAATATGAAGTTGAACATTTTCGAAATTTCCCTTCAAGTGTTTTTAAGATGTTTTTTGACTGAAATGGGTGTTTATCAGCATCATGGTCAGTGTGAAAAAAGGAGACAGATTCCCGTTTGGTGCTACTCAACTATAAATTAGCTCCCATACGATGGTTAGCCTACTGGTAGGCTAAGTGGATTTTCTCTTACCCTGACCCTCCTGCAGTCTCAGGAGCCCACTAGGACTTGTGAATGCATCCAAATAGCTCTAGCTACCCTTGGGCAGGCAGGCTGAACACACTTATTGATTTCCCTTCTGAACCACAGAGAGAGCTGCTATTGAACAGTGGCTGGTCCTGAGTGTGCCTGTGTGTGATGCATGTCTATGCTGTCAGAACATCTCACCAGTCGCCAGGCGGCAACAGGAGCAAAAAGATCCTCCCAAGAACACTGAGTTTTGTTCAGTCAGCTCATAGCCACAGATGTAGACTACCTGGATCAGTGATTGTCTTTGGAGCAAATAATAAGAGGACACCTGCACTTCAGGAAACAACATTTGATTCTGCAGTGCAAGAAGGTCTGTGTGACGTAGTTCTCCACATAAAATGTCAAAGATGCTACCATATTGTTTTGTTAAGAAGCAATAAGTTGTTGTTTAATTACAAGGAAAAGCCACAAAAGTTTTTTGTTTTAGTTTTGGGATGTTCAAAATCAGTGGTCAAAGTTGACTTTGAATGACTTATACTCTGCAGTCAGTGTAGATCAAAAGCCAGCCACTTGTTTTCTACTCTCTGACACTGAACTTAATTTCCTGGGTTGAGTGGAATACCCTGCTCCCCATGATGCTATCAACTGTCTTAGATTACACCAGCGGATCAAATGATCCCCAGGTGTGTTTTTGATGGAAGTGGATGGAAAATGGCAAGGGCCACTGATCATTCACACAGTCTGCTACAGGACTTCGCAAATATTAGACATTACAGCAGGCCTTGTACACCTGAGAAAGGAAAGCCTCTTAGACCCATATGACACCTTAGCACAGAGATCAATTTGTCTACTGCTTCAACATTGCAGTATAAAATCCCTCAGTTACAGTTAGGAATAAAGATAGATGTGGGTTTTTTTAAGAAAGAAAGGACAGCCTGGAGTGTAAATATTTTCAAGATAGACCACAGAGATTAAAAAAAGAGAACATTCAATTTGCATGAAGTTTTATCTATTGGGGAAATGACCCACTTGTGGTGCCACCATCAAAGAGGCAGTAGTTTCTGAACTGAATAAGCTACCAGTACATTTCTGTAGGCAAGCTGTATACTGTAGCTATAAATAATGTCTGCATTCCTCTTACAATGCTATGCACTGCAAGTACCAATGGAATTTTGCATAGCATGTTTTACATAGCACATTGCATAGCACTCAACAAAATGAAAGACTAGTTGGAGTTCTGGATGTACTCACCCAGCCCCCCCGCACCGAGGAAGATTCCCCCTACGGCATCCGCATCACACTCCCTCGACACCCCGATAATGATGCACCCCGCCACGATGCTGAGCAGGGCCGAGCCCACCCGCAGACCGTGGTACCCCCCAATGCTGACAGCGCTCATTCGGCAGGTGGAGAGGAGACCCCCCACCTGGTCACCAGACGCTGCCCCCTTAAGGCCCTAGACACGCAGAGGGACTAGGACTGGAACAGACTGGATCTAACTTGGGCCTTCAGAGTCAGACCCAACTGTAGCACCTGTGTCAGCACCAACTCTAGTTGCAAGTACCCACCGCCACTCTCACTCTCACTCTCACTGTCACAGGACTCCTTTCTCTGCCAGCCAGGCATTGTCTCTGCTCTGGCCTGCTTCAAGACTCCTCATGCATCATTAAAGACATGGCTCTGGTTTCCCTTTGCCACCGTTCATTCATTCACCCTCCAGACAGGGATATACAAACTACTTTATAAATCTGATCACAGCTGCTCCTCCCTCCCTCTCCCCCACAGGAATACTTAGACCACTGATAGCTCAGTCAGTGATGGTAATTAGGACTACACTGAGAGTGGTCACAGAGCGTCTGTAGTTCCCCTCTCTATAATACAGTGGTAAAAGGCTGGGTGTCATAAAGCATAAATGCACAGTCACATTGCCTTCTGCTCTTGAGACCCTGGCTGACATGTGGAATGTGCTCTGAGATTAAGGTAACAGCATGCTTGTGATTATGCAAAAGAAAAGCAGGAGAGAGAGGTGGAGAGAGAGGGGGGGTGAGAGAGAGAGACCGAGAGAGAGAGGGGGGCGAGCAAGAGCGAGAGAGAGAGGAAGAAAGAGAGAGAGAGCGAAAGGAGAGAGAGTGAGAGGGTGGAGAGAGGATGAGAGAAGGAGAGAGTCTATAGAGGGAAAGAAAAGGAGAGAGGGAGAGGGGAAAAAGAGAGATAGAGGAAGAGAGAACACTGTCATTGATAACGTCTGTGAGCTAGAAAGGAATGTAATGAAAGGTTCTGAGAGTCCTCTGTGGTCGGGACCTGAGGCCGTCCACAAAGGCCCGTAGTTGCCATAGGAATAGCATATCCATGGCAACAGGGGGAGCTGAGGGTGAGCGGAATTAACACCAGAGAGTTGGGTAACAAATGAAGATATCGGGAGGGAAGAAACAGTGACACATATCCTGTTCAAGCTGCATAATTTTTATTTTTTCCCTTTAATCGTAACATCTCATATTAATGCATTGTGGTAATATCCTGATGCTTGAAAGACATATGATTGCTTTCAGCCAGTATATTACTTTGTAAGAATGTGACAGGGTAATAAAAAAATGTAAAGAGCAACTGTGTGTGTGTGTTTGTGTGTGCGTGTGTGTGTGTCAGAGAGAGATAAAAGAGAAAAAGAGAATGAGAGAGACAGAATGAGAGAGAGAGAGAGAGAGAGAGAGAGAGAGAGAGAGAGAGAGAGAGAGAGAGAGAGAGAGAGAGAGAGAGAGAGAGAGAGAGAGAGAGAGAGAGAGAGAGAGAGAGAGAGAGAGAGAGAGAGAGAGAGAGAGAGAGAGAGAGAGGCACCATGCGTGTGTGTGTGTCAGAGAGAGATAAAAGAGAAAAAGAGAATGAGAGAGACAGAATGAGAGAGAGAGAGAGAGAGAGAGAGAGAGAGAGAGAGAGAGAGAGAGAGAGAGAGAGAGAGAGAGAGAGAGAGAGAGAGAGAGAGAGAGAGAGAGAGAGAGAGAGAGAGAGAGGCACCATGCAAAGAGCTAACTTGTCCCTGAAGTGACTGATCAAAACTCGGTGTTCCCTTGTATAATACAAATACATTAGGATTGTGTAAAATAAATTATGGCAGACGTGAAAAATGTATAACACTACATTGTTATCTCCAACTTCTGCAGCAGTTGATGCTTCCCTCTGATCCTCAGATATCAACAGCAAGTAGCCTAGTGCCAATTAGCCTAAGCTGAGAGAGGCCTCTTGGTGAAACCAGGCTGGCTGAATCCTTCATGATAACTTCTGTGTGGCAATGGGCAGGTGATGGGATCTGTCTGCTCTCTCTATCTGTCTGTCCATCTCCACCCTTCCAGCCTGAAGGTATGCATATCTAGGGTGGGGAAAAAGATACGTCAGAGAAAAAATTTAAAGGTTCATTAAAGATGTGCAGTAGGAGGATAATGAGCTCCATCAAATTAATATTGTGGAAACATTGTCTCAGTGAATGGTCATCTAGGACGGTCTCAATAGCAGGGGATGGACAACAATGACGAGTGGCGTGGGTTTAGAATTATTAGGCCAAGTCCCTGTCAGTTTGCTTAAGCTGAAAGCAGATCAGCCCATCTCCAACACTGATGGTGTGCATAAACCTTTGACATAGGTAAACCAACAACTTAATAACTTACTGTATTAGGCTCTCATTTATTAAGTAATTGGAGGTAGAGAACAACATTTTTTTGGGGACATTGTGTACAAGCATCAAACGTATAGTATTTGACAAATATATAAAACATTACATTTAATCTTGTTTATTTAAATCTTACTTTTATTGCAATTCCATAACCTTATGTGATCCTCCTACCTGGCACCCATAGGCCTGCTGGGTCATTCCTATTATGCGGTGCCTTTTCTGTCCACAGGAAATATCACTTCTTATTTGGTGTAAAATGTGGATTCCAAAAGGCTTTAAATATAAAGTCAGGTGTTCTTTTCCTTAACACAAAAATATGGATCTTGAAACTGGATTTTCTGCTGTGTTTTTTCAGTGGATGAAGGAGTTTTTGACATGACCCGGGTGTTATTCATCAACTTCCAGAAAAATAAAAATATTTAAAATCTTTCTTCGTTATTTTATAGTCCTAGATAAATTATCTCTCATCGCTAATGTTTTTTCAGGATTATTGCATGTATTATTATTTTTTTTAAGATTTTTTGTTTGTCTTTGGTGGGAAAACAATGGTGCAAAGCTAAATAAATATAAACACAGTTTTATCTATTTTTCCATGTTGTTAGTCTGTATGTCCCACTCATAAATGTCCACCCTGTTAGGCTAAATTATGGAGAAAATTAACCACATTTCAAAATGTTAAAATGTGTTTGATAGAGAAGTTATAAGCCTGTTCAAGTGTTCAACATTATGCTAGCTCAATCTTTCTCACTCACAGAGCTATAGCTGATCTAGGCTCCAAATTTCCACCCTGTTAGAATTATGCACCTAACAGGTTAGAAAATGCTCCAATATGTTTTTCGGAAAGGCAACGCATAAAGGAATGACCCTGCTAACGATTTAAATTCTATGAAGTGGGCAACACGTGGTAAACAGCATCAAGAGAAAATGGCATCGCTTGAGATGGCAAGAATGAGATGAATGTTAGGAGAAGTACAATATTATCACATGGAGACGTATACTTGGAATATGGAGGAGGAATGGAGGGAAAAAGAGAGGCAGAGGAGGCCGAAGAGAGAGGTAAGGGTGAGCTTGAGTCATGTAAAAATGGTGGGGGGAAAAGAGATGGTTTGTCGAAGAAGAATGGTAGAAAGTGTAAGCAGAGTGAGCCGTATGCCTAATCGAGGTCTGGAGGAGAAATGGAAGCGAATGAGGGCAAATTATTGGAGGTGGCAGGTGTGGTGAAGTCCTCTGAGCCTGAGGCTTGCACCGATAGTCAGAATAAAGATGAGTCTGTGACAGTAGGAGTGACCATTTTTGGAGAAAGTGGACCCTTGCCTTTTGGTTGATCCATTTGTGGTTTCAGGGTGGGTGAAAAAGGAGTTGGGTGCTATGGAATCAGTGAAGGTAACCCGAAGTGGTCTTGTGAAAATTGTTTGTGTTTCTGCTGTTCAGAGAGAGCAGAGGCTTCACACCAAATGAATGGGGACAAGAGATGTGACTTGTTTTGCTCTCGATAAAAGGGTGCCATTGAATGGAGTGATTATTGGGGTAGCGGTAAATGTGAAAGTGGACCAAGTGAAGGGAAAGATTCCGGTGTTTGTGATGCTTGTCGTTTGGTGCGACGCAGACAGGGTGGCATGAGTGGGGAAACAGAAGAGTCATTGTCTGTTCTTTTGAGTTTTGATGTTGAGTCTCTGCCCTACAAAGTGATGTAAGGATATTTCAGTTATCCTATATGAGCTCACGTGCCGAATACATTACGTTGTTACAGGTGTCTGGTTTATGAGCATGTGGCAGCAGTGTATAGGAGGGAGATTTCTAAGTGTGAGAAGTGTGCAGAAGGGCATGAAACAAAGTAATGTGTAGCATTGGGAAAAGCGGTATGTGCTAATTGTAAGGGGTACCCATGGGGCTGGGAATCAGAAATGTCTGGTGCGAGAGAGGCAGGTTGAGGTTACAAGAGTAGAGCAAAAGGTGTCGTATGCTGAAGCAGTAAAGAAAGTTGATAGAAATGGGTCAAGGGGGAGAGATCCTGAGAGGATTTGTGTGAGTAGTAGATCTGTATTAGTACAGAGGGATAGGCCAACGAGTGATATATCCTTCAGTAAGATTCGCTTTTTAGCATTCATAGCAATGGTTATCAACTGTACTGCAGGGATGGAACGTACGTCGCAGAAAATAGAGGTTGTGGTGGCAGCTGCAGAGAAGTATTTGGGTGTACGAGATTTGAAGGGGTGTTGAGTGGTAGTGTCCCGTCCTTTCAGGCTGTTGGCCTGAGGTAGGACTAGATATGTTTAAATAGTGGAGTAGGGTGGTGAGTTTTTAATGAGGGTAGGGGTAGATGATATGGTATTTGTTGATATATTTGACTTTTTCAAGTAAAGTTCAAAGGAGTTATACTCAAGTCTAGTAGTTGGTGGTAATACAACTATTATTGGATGCCAACCGCCGTTAAAACTCATCGAAGAAGAAAAAGAAGAAGAAGAAGAAGAAGTAGAAGTAGTAAACAGCATCAGCTTCTGGTCAGAAGAGGGTTTGCATTGTGTAGGCTACACTCCATTCAATTTGATCCAAGCGTGTGGTGACTTCGCTAGAGGGTGAGCATTTTAGTAGCGAAAAAGGTTATACAGTTACCTAGAAATCATTTGAAAAGTTCAGCGCTAGCTAATTAGTGGGTACTGGCAAGGGCTTCAGCACTGCAACCCTGGAGCGACTTCTAATACAGCCCACTAAACCTCAGGTGAGCGCATGCATGCAGAAAAAAAAGGTTTTATCCACCTGCAACACGCATGTATCTTTAGGAACGAACTTCAACTACTTCAAATCTCGAGACTGATTTGGTCTAAGGAGTTAACTTTAGCTGTATAAAGAAAGTTGATTAGGGATGGGTGTGCTGACAGGGATGAGTGAGTGACTGATTAGGGATGAGTGAGTGACTGAGTCAATCCCAGTCTAGACAAACCTGTACAGTAATAGTTTTAGTACATCTAGGTCTATTAGGTTAGACCTAATATAGGTTAGGATCTTCCTAGTCACCCTAGTCTGTTTTCCTTCTTTCATGCATGACTGTCAGCAAAGATAGGAAATGCCCATGCCATTTGTCTCAGTTAGTGTGTCCTTGCCTTCTTCAGGTATTCAAGCATCAGCATCCCAACTGGCATCATCTGTCTAGGTGAGGGTCACACTCTTCAAAAAACACCCACCCTTCTCTATCTCCAAGAGTTAAACATGGCTACAAGATCAAGTTTATCTAAGCAGAAAGGCTATTCTATTGACTTGTATAGTAGAGAGACCTATACATTTAAGTCTTGTAATTTCCTTTTAGGTCCTTGAATATGTTGTGGCACTGGTACACAATACAGAGCAATATGTGACTAATGACATCATGCACACACATGACATGAACATATTACCAAGTAAAAACTCTAGGCCAAGTTCAATGCTATATTGTTTTACTGCGGCTCTCGTAGAAATTAACCAACAGCAACCAACAGCAATTCAGAGAGTTTGGTTTGAAAAGCTGTTTAGCCATGTTCTATATGTAATGGAATCTGTGATTTCCTCATAAGTCAAATCCAACCTGACATGTAGGCTACAACACATGAAACACAATCCAAGGATTCCAACTATGTCACTGTACTAGAAAGAGAAGTTTGGGGATGAGGTGACTCACCATTAACAGACCTCCCCCTTTCCTCCAGTCCAGAAGCCCAGAGTATTTAGATTGTCTGTCCTGTCTATAGGATAATTTAGCAGACGCTTACATCCAAAGCAACTTACAGAACTGTCTACATTAACCGCGAGTGACATATTCTGTATGTGGTCAATGGGGGAATCAAACCCACAGCTCTGTTTTTGCCAGTACCCTGCTCTAACCACTGACATGATTGAGAGCGAATGGCTAATCTAGTGGACATTGTCCATTCTTTAGCAATGAAGTTGGGCAATGACCAGCAGACACTTAAACAAAGAACATACCCATGGGGGATGATATTCATATTGCTGTACATGTCTTTGTCTACTTCACACACCTCTGCTGTGTGGGTAAATTACTGGCCGATCTAAAGGAAGAGATAGGGGAGCTTTTGTATGCTCCTTTGTGACACTGACCACCAGTTTACCATTTTAGCAATTCGCCTCGTGTACTGTTCAGACTCGAATCATGGGATTTACTTCTCAAAAGTAAATACTCATAGAAACTATTTTGTAGGCTAGAGCAGGACCGAGAGGTTGTTTAGTTAGTTCAGCTCTTACAAGACTCACAACCTTTCACCCAGCAAACCACCCCACACCAAAGGGGAAGTTGGTATCTAGGCTAGTTAGGCCACCGTGTCTGTAGCCTGTGGTTCATTTTTCATTCATGATCTCATTTACTGTTTGTCCGAATATTTGCAATAGTATTATATATGGTTTCTGTAGAATATAGTGTAGCTGTCAGTTGTTTTGGAAATGTACGCTTGGTTTCAGTCTTGTGGTTATGATATTGATCAAATTGTAATTCAAACATTCAGGTGGATGGGGCTCTGGCCTCTGCATTTGGTTTGGAACAAGTTATGCAGCTTCTAAAAATAGAAAATGCTTTTGTTTTACTCACGGGTAACATCATAGGCCTAGTATATTCTTGTTTGTATGGTAGGATGTCGGGGATTTTTAAGATGAAAACATTAAATGCCACCTAATGCTGAGACGGCAGTGAAACTTGTGTTGTTCATGAGCAGAAAGTACCCCTGTTCTCGATGGCCTATAGTGGTTGACAACTACACCCAGTGTGAGACTACAGGTCTAGTCAATCCCCCATCTATATCGTTGCTGAAAAGAGGGACAAGAAAGTGATTGCCCTCTGTAAATACTGGAGATTTGGCTAAAACTTCAGTCCATAGGGAAGTGGTGTATCTGACTGAGAAAGAATGAGAGAATGAATGAAGGGAAATCTGTTATGTGTTGTGTGTGTGATTAACCTTGTCTGTGTTTGTTAAGGTGGAAATGTTCCTTGGTTTGTTTCAGCTCCTATCACATTTTCACTTTAGAGATGTGATGGCGTCTTCCTCCTCCCCTCACCCCATGTCACTTCATCATCCTTCTCCTCATCCTCTCGTCTCAGTCTCAAACACTGGCTCTATACATTTGAACACAGAAACTCGGTAGGAGAAATATGCACTCAAAGCCCTCATTCCTATGATGATGTTGTCATGTCTTACAGTGCATTTCGACATAACACGATGGGACGATGAGACAACCACGCCCCATTCATTTTCAATAGAGGGAAGCAAAGTGGGCGGAGGGACCATGGGGCGACGCGAGCATGGGCGAGGGTGCGTGAACAAGGCAGACCAAAGTTGGGGAAAACTTTATGCAAATACTCTGCGATATCACAACGTTATTGACCAATCGAAGCTCACTATAGCTTCCAGCCCCTACTGGATTGGAAGTTGATATACAGTTGAAATCAAAAGTTTACATACACTTAGGTTGGAGTCATTAAAACTCGTTTTTCAAACACTATGCAAATTTCTTGTTAACAAACTATAGTTTTGGCAAGTTGGTGAGGACATCTACTTTGTGCATGACACAAGTCATTTTTCCAACAATTGTTTACAGACAGATTATTTCACTTATAATTCACTGTATCACAATTCCAGTGGGTCAGAAGTTTACATACACTAAGTTGACTGTGCCTTTAAATAGCTTGGAAAATTCCAGAAAATGATGTCATGGCTTTAGAAGCTTCTGATAGGCTAATTTACATAATTTGAGTCAATTGGAGGTGTACCTGTGGATGTATTTCAAGGTCTACCTTCAAACTCAGTGCCTCTTTGCTTGAGATCATGGGAAAATCTAAAGAAATGAGCCAAGACCTCATAAAAGAAATTGTAGAACTCCACAAGTCTGGTTCATTCTTTGGAGCAATTTCCAAACGCCTGAAGGTACCACGTTCATCTGTAAAAACAATAGTACGCAAGTATAAACACCATGGGACCATGTAGGCATCATACCGCTCAGGAAGGAGACACGTTCCGTCTTCTAGAGCTGAACGTACTTTTGTGTGAAAAGTGCAAATCAATCCCAGAACAACAGCAAAGGACCTTGTGAAGATGTTGGAGGAAACAGGTACAAAAGTATCTATATCCACAGTAAAATAAGTCCTATATCGACATCACCTGGAAGGCCGCTCAGCAAAGAAGAAGCCACTGCTCCAAAACTGCCATAAAAAAGACATACTACGGTTTGCAACTGCACATGGGGACAAAGATTGTACTTTTTGGAGAAATGTCCTCTGGTCTGATGAAACAAAAATAGAACTGTTTGGCCATAATGACCATCGTTATGTTTGGAGGAAAAAGTGGAAGGCTTGCAAGCCGAAGAACACCATCCCAATCATGAAGCACGGGGGTGGCAGCATCATGTTGTGGGGGTGCTTTGCTGCAGGAGGGACTGATGCACTTCACAAAATAGATGGCATCATGAGCCAGGAAATTTATGTGGATATATTGAAGCAACATCTCAAGACATCAGTCAGGAAGTTAAAGCTTGGTTGCAAATGGGTCTTCCAAATGGACAATGACCCCAAGCAAACTTCCAAAGTTGTGGCAAAATGGCTTAAGAACAGCAAAGTCAAGGTATTGGTGTGGCCATCACAAAGCCCTGACCTCAATCCTGTGGGCAGAACTGAAAAAGTGTGTGTGAGCAAGGAGGCCTACAAACCTGACTCAGTTACACCAGCTCTGTCAGGAGGAATGGGCCTAAATTCACCCAACTTATTGTGGGAAGCTTGGGGAAGGCTACCCGAAAGGTTTGACCCAAGTTAAACAAGTTAAACAATTTAAAAGCAATCCTACCAAATACTAATTGGGTGTATGTAAACTTCTGACCCAGTGGGAATGTGATGAAAGAAATAAAAGCTGAAATAAATCATTCTCTCTACTATTATTCTGACATTTCACATTCTTAAAATAAAGTGGTGATCCTAACTGACCTAAGACAGGGAATTCTTACTAGGATAAAATGTCAGGAATTCTGAAAAACTGAGTTTAAATGTATTTGGCTAAGGTGTATGTAAACTTCCAACTTCAACTGTACCTAGCACTAACTAGCTTGATTGCTTGCTTGCTAACACCCACATGAAGGCGATGCTAATGTAGTTATCCAAATTGTGTTATATGGAAATGCACTGTAAGTAGCCAGGTAATCATCACGTAATGATGATCGTATATGGCCTTTTACAGAGTATCCCCCGTGTGCTTTCACCCAGTGAAAGTCCTAAAGCACTGTGTAAACCCACACAGTTCTCAATGTCTTTTTTAATGTTTTTTGCCTGTACACTGCTCATTTCCAGATTCTTCTCATTCCAGTAGCCCTTTAATTCCAGTGTAAGGATGTGTGAGCACATTTCAAGGCCATTCTTCCACTACCACGCCCATCACCAGTTCTCAGTGCCTGAGGAACAGGTAGAACCAGTGCTACTGGGAGATAGTGGAACCTGTCATACTGTGGCGGTGTACAGTAAGTAGGACCCACCAGCGCAAACTCCATGCCTGTCGCTGGGTGACGATCCCTCAGGCAGGGTAGGGACACATTGAATCCCCATTATTCCCTGTCAAATCCCCCTGCCTCATAATTATTCACCTGTACTGACTCTGGGTTGACGATTGGGTTTTATGATTATGATGATCAGAATGATGAAAAGATTGATGATGATACTAATTGAAACAGGGAAATGATTGGAGCATTAGAAATGGATGATTTCTCAAATTTCAATATCACTAACATGTACTAAAAAATCTAAGAGAAAAGTTCCTCCAATTATATTGTCGCTAGCAAATTATTCCTGAATATCAATGCTTTGCAATTTTATGTTGAGCTCCCAAGCAATGGGAAGACAGATATTTTCCAACCCTTTTACATTTTCATTAGTCATTCTTGTTATTATATGGGATGCTAGTTTTTGTTACATACATGTGTGCTATGTGATGGGTCCCCAAAGAGACCATTCAAACTCTCCAGAGGTCGCTACTGGATTCTCCCTCACTTACTACCTTCAGATACCCAACCCTTCTCAGACGACCAATGGCCAATCTCTCTTTTTCTGCTGAACCAATCAGAGAGAGGTAGTGGTTAGGGGAGAGTGAGTCTAGATGTTGAAACAGGGTGTGGTCCTGAAACTAGGTGGGCGTTGTCACTAAGTAGTGTACTTGGCCTTGGGGGTTTAAATCTGAGTTGAATGAGTCCTATAGCTGTACACATCTCGCTCTCTTTCTGACTTAATCTGCTCTGGCTTTATGTGGCCTATTTCTAGACCGTCAAACATTTGAGGACTTCAAGGAAGAAACAAGCACTCTTTTTTTTCTTCAGTTAATGTCTCTTTGACTCTTCTGTTTTGCTGGGCCTGGTTCATTGTGAGCTCAGTGGTTGTGACTCTCTTGTATGTGTGCCTGAAGGACTGACGATTTGGGGAGAGTACTGAGGACAACTCGGCAGGTGAGTCTTGTGTTACCAGTGATGCTCAGTGTTATACTCCATCTAACACTGCTGTCTATTTACTTTACTTCAAGTTTGTTACTCTTATAACACATACCCAAACTGTCAGGACAGGTTTTCCTTTTACCTGTAGGCCTTGTATTGAGACCTGTATGACTTGGTGGATATGATGACACTGTCCCATCTTTGTCGTGTGTGCAATTAGATTTATTGCTATTGCATGGAAATGACATAAACAGTAGTGTCCCACATTCTCTCTCTCTCTCTCTGTCCTTAGTTTGCCGGCTCACCTCCAACCCATCCCATCTTCCTGTCATTTTTCTCAATCAACTCATTCCTATCTAGTGACCTCATACCACATACTGGCTGTTCAAACCGGTTCACCTCTCTGCCTCACCTGTTTGACTGTCTGTTAGTCATTGAGAGAACACTTCATTGTCTCTAAGGAGTAGCTAAGGAAATGTTAAATACTGCTGACCAAGCACTTTGCAAAACTACTGCCATCTTTTATTAGCAGCTATATACAATTTAAAAAAACATTACATTTCACAAGACATTAAGGGTGTGCCCTTTTGTACATGAGTGTGTATGTTATCGTGTGTATGCGTGTCTGTGTCTCTTCAGACCCTGCTGTGTGCTAGCAGTAGTTTAAACAGACAGCTTTGTGCATTTGACATGTCGATACTTCTGTAGTGATGAAGTCAATCTCTCCTCTACTTTGAGCCAGGAGACATTGACATGCATCTTTATTATTGTTCGCTCTCAATGTACATTTAAGGGCCAGCCGTGCAGTCCTGTTCTTGGCCAATTGTAAGTCCCTCTTTGTGGCACCTGACCACATGACTGAACAATAGTCCAAGTGCGACAACTAGGGCCTGTAGGACCTGCCTTGTTGATCGCGTTCTTAAGCAGGCAGAGCAGAGCTTTATTATGGACAGACCTCTCCCCATCTTAGATACTGTGGCATCAATATGTTTTGACCATGACAGTTTACAATCCAGGGTTTCTCCAAGCAGTTTAGTCTCCTCAACTTGCTCAATATCCACATTATTCATTACAAGGTTTTGTTGAGGTTTATGGTTTAGGGAATTATTTGTTCCAAATACAATGCTTTTAGTTTTAGAAATATTTAGTACTAACTTGTTTCTTGACACCCATTCTGAAACTGATTGCAGCTATTTAAGTGTTGCAGTGATTTCACTTGCTGTGGTAGCTGACGTGTATAGTGTTAAGTCATCAGCATACATAGCTATCAGGCTTTACTCAGTGGTAGGTCATTAGTAAAGATTGATAAAGGTAAGGGGCCTAGACCGCTGCCCTGGGGAATTCCTGACTCTACCTAGATTATGTTGGAGAGGCTTCCATTAAAGAACACCCTCTGTTTCCTGTTAGACAGGTAACTCTCGATCCACAATATAGCAGAAGTTTTCCCAGCAGCAGATTATGATCAATAATGTCAGCCACTGAAGTCTAACAAAACAGCTCCCACCTTTTTATTATCAATTTCTTGTAGCCAATCATCAGTCATTTGTGTAAGTGCCGTACATGTTGAATGCCCTTCCCTATAAGCGTTCAGAAAATGTTGTACTTAAAAAAATTACTGTGAAATGGCGTTGTATCTGGTCAAACACAATTTTTTTCCCCCAAAGGTTTACTAAGGGTTGGTAACAGGCTGATTAGTTCGCTGTTTGAGCTAATAAAGGGGGATTTACTATTCTTGGGTAGTGGAATGACTTTAGCTTCCCTCCAGGCCTGAGGGCACACACTTTCCTGTAGGCTTAGATTGAAGAGATGTCAAATAGGACTGGCAATATCATCCTCAGTAATTTTCCATCCAAGTTGTCAGACCCCGGTGGCTTGTCATTATTGATAGACCAAAACATTTTCACCTCTTCCACACTCACATTTTAGAATGCAAAATTACAATGCTTGTCTTTCGTTATTTGGTCAGTTATGCATGGATGTGCCAGACTTGTTAGCCATTCCTTTTGCCTCATCCCTCGCAACCATAAAAGGTTTCAATTCCTCATCAATCCACTGGGATTTATATGTTTTTACAGTCATTTTCTTAGTGGGTGCATGCTTATTAGTAACTGAAATAATTCATTTCATAAACATTTCCAGTGCAGTGTTTGGTTGCTCCTCATTACACACCACAGACCGGTAAATATGCTTTACATCTTCAGCATAGGAATCACTACAGAACTTCTTGTATGACCTCTTATACACTATTAGGACCAGCCTTTGGAACTTTGGTTTTTCTAGATATGGCTACTATATTATTATCTCAACATCCTATGGATTTGGATACTGCTTTAGAGCATATTTCTGCAGCATTAGTTAAGATGTGATCAATACATGTGGATGATTTCCTTCCTATGCTGTTGGTAAATACACGGGTAGGTTCACTGATAACCTGAACCAGGTTGCAGGCACTGGTTACAGTTTGAAGCTTTTTGGGTGGGCAACTTGATGACAGCTAGTCAATATTTAGGTCGATATCACATACATTATCAAGCGTTTCACACATTATCTAGATACTGACAATTAGCACTTGGTGGTCTATAGCAACTACCTACAAGAATGTGCTTTAGATGAGGCAGGTGAACCTGTAGCCATATTACTTCAACAGCATTTGACATGAGATCTTCTCTAAGCTTTACGGGAATATGACTGAACATAAACGGCAACATCTCCCACCATTGGCATTCCTGCCTCTTCTGAAGATGTTGAAACCATGTATTGCTACCACTGTATCATCAAAGGTATTATATTATTTGAGTTCAGAGATAGTCAGTATATGAATGTTATGTTACTTAGTATGTTAATATGGGAATTTTTTTTGCACTTTTCTGGGATTCTTGACAGCTAAATGACAACATGGTGGGGATTATCTGAGCAAGGCTTGGTTCACTGATAAGTCATTGTGTCTGTTTGTGAGAAGATACTTTTATTAGTTAAGTGGACAGATTGTTTTTAGTTTGACTCAATGCTAAAGCCTATATAGTAGATGTATTATACAGTGCATTCAAAGTATTCAGACCCCTTTACTTTTTCCACATTTTGTTACGTTACAGCCTTATTCTGAAATTGATTAAATTGTGCCCCCCCCCATCTATCTATCTATCTATCTATCTATCTATCTATCTATCTATCTATCTATCTATCTATCTATCTATCTATCTATCTATCTATCTATCTATCTATCTATCTATCTATCTATCTATCTATCTATATATATATAGTGGGGCAAAAAAGTATTTAGTCAGCCACCAATTGTGCAAGTTCTCCCACTTAAAAAGATGAGAGAGGCCTGTAATTTTCATCATAGGTACACTTCAACTATGACAGACAAAATTAGAAAAAAAAATCCAGAAAATCACATTGTAGGATTTTTAATGAATTTATTTGCAAATTATGGTGGAAAATAAGTATTTGGTCACCTACAAACAAGCAAGATGTCTGGCTCTCACAGACCTGTAACTTCTTCTTTAAGAGGCTCCTCTGTCCTCCACTCGTTACCTGTATTAATGGTACCTGTTTGAACTTGTTATCAGTATAAAAGACACCTGTCCACAACCTCAAACAGTCACACTCCAAACTCCACTATGGCCAAGACCAAAGAACTGTCAAAGGACACCAGAAACAAAATTGTGGACCTGCACCAGGCTGGGAAGACTGAATCTGCAATAGGTAAGCAGCTTGGTTTGAAGAAATCAACTGTGGGAGCAATTATTAGGAAATGGAAGACATACAAGACCACTGATAATCTCCCTCGATCTGGGGCTCCACGCAAGATCTCACCCCGTGGGGTCAAAATGATCACAAGAACGGTGAGCAAAAATCCCAGAACCACACGGGGGGACCTAGTGAATGACCTGCAGAGAGCTGGGACCAAAGTAACAAAGCCTACCATCAGTAACACACTACGCCGCCAGGGACTCAAATCCTGCAGTGCCAGACGTGTCCCCCTGCTTAAGCCAGTACATGTCCAGGCCCGTCTGAAGTTTGCTAGAGAGCATTTGGATGATCCAGAAGAAGATTGGGAGAATGTCATATGGTCAGATGAAACCAAAATAGAACTTTTTGGTAAAAACTCAACTCGTCGTGTTTGGAGGACAAAGAATGCTGAGTTGCATCCAAAGAACACTATACCTACTGTGAAGCATGGGGGTGGAAACATCATGCTTTGGGGCTGTTTTTCTGCAAAGGGACCAGGACGACTGATCCGTGTAAAGGAAAGAATGAATGGGGCCATGTATCGTGAGATTTTGAGTGAAAACCTTCCATCAGCAAGGGCATTGAAGATGAAACGTGGCTGGGTCTTTCAGCATGACAATGATCCCAAACACACCGCCCGGGCAACGGAGTGGCTTCGTAAGAAGCATTTCAAGGTCCTGGAGTGGCCTAGCCAGTCTCCAGATCTCAACCCCATAGAAAATCTTTGGAGGGAGTTGAAAGTCCGTGTTGCCCAGCAACAGCCCCAAAACATCACTGCTCTAGAGGAGATCTGCATGGAGGAATGGGCCAAAATACTAGCAACAGTGTGTGAAAACCTTGTGAAGACTTACAGAAAACGTTGGACCTCTGTCATTGCCAACAAAGGGTATATAACAAAGTATTGAGAAACTTTTGTTATTGACCAAATACTTATTTTCCACCATAATTTGCAAATAAATTCATAAAAAATCCTACAATGTCATTTTCTGGATTTTTTTCTTCTCATTTGTCTGTCATACTTGAAGTGTACCTATGATGAAAATTACAGGCCTCTCTCATCTTTTAAAGTGGGAGAACTTGCACAATTGGTGGCTGACTAAATACTTTTTTGCCCCAGTGTGTGTGTGTGTGTGTGTGTATATATATATATATATATATATATATATATACACACACACACATAATGAGAAAGCAAAAACAGGTTTAGACATTTTTTGCAAATTTATAAAAAATAAATGGCAGCGATTACAGCCTCGAGTCTTCTTGGGTATGACACTACAAGCTTGGCACACCTGTATTTGGGGAGAAACTTCCCAATCTTCTCTGCAGATCCCGAAGCCACTCCTGTGTTGTCTTGGCTGTGATGCTGCCACCACCATATTTCACCGTAGGGATGGTGCCAGGTTTCCTCCAGATGAGACGCTTTGCATTCAGGCCAAAGAGTTCAATCTTGGTTTCATCAGACCAGAGAATCTTGTTTCTCATGGTCTGAGAGTCATTTAGGTGCCTTTTGGCAAACTCCAAGTGGGCTATCATGTGCTTTTTACTGGGGAGTGGCTTCCATCTGGCCAGCATCTTCACTGTTGACGTTGAGACTGGTGTTTTGTGGGTACTATTTAATGAAGCTGCCAGTTGAGGACTTGTGAGGTGTCTTTCTCAAACTAGACACACTAATGTACATGTCCTCTTGCTCAGTTGTGCAACGGGGCCTCCCACTCTTTCTGGTTAGAGCCAGTTTGCGCTGTTCTGTGAAGGAAGTAATACACAGCGTTGTACCAGATCTTCAGTTTCTTGGCAATTTCTAGCATTGAAAAGCCTTCATTTCTCAGAACAAGAATGGACTGACGAGTTTCAGAAGGAAGTTCTTTGTTTCTGGCCATTTTGAGCCTGCAATCGAACCCACAAATGCTGATACTCAACTACTCTAAAGAAGGCCAGTTTTATTGCTTCTTTAAGCAGGACAACCGTTTTCAGCTGTGCTAACATAATTGCAAAAGGGTTTTCTAATGATCAATTAGACTTTTTAAAATGATAAACTTGGATTAGCAATCACAACGTGCCATTGGAACACAGGAGTGATGGTTGCTGATAATGGGCATCTGTACGCCTATGTAGATATTCCAT
The DNA here is from genome assembly GCF_045679555.1 of Salvelinus alpinus. NCBI lineage: Eukaryota > Metazoa > Chordata > Actinopteri > Salmoniformes > Salmonidae > Salvelinus > Salvelinus alpinus. Next base: position 27,613,754 of record NC_092108.1, read on the forward strand.
TCAAAATCTGCCGTTTCCAGCTACAATAGTCATTTACAACATTAACTGATTTCTGATCAATTTGATGTTATTTATTTATTTTATCCCCTTTTCTCCCCAATTTTTCGTGGTATCCAATCGCTAGTAATTACTATCTTGTCTCATCGCTACAACTCCCGTACGGGCTCGGGAGAGACGAAGGTCGAAAGCCACGCGTCCTCCGAAGCACAACCCAACCAAGCCGCACTGCTTCTTAACACAGCGAGCCTCCAACCCAGAAGCCAGCGGCACCAATGTGTCGGAGGAAACACCGTGCACCTGGCCCCCTTGGTTAGCGCGCACTGCGCCCGGCCCGCCACAGGAGTCGCTGGAGGGCGATGAGACAAGGATATCCCTACCGGCCAAACCCTCCATAACCCGGAGGATGCTAGCCCAATAGTGCGTCGCCCCACGACCTCCCGGTCGCGGCCGGCTGCGACAGAGCCTGGGCGCGAACCCAGAGACTCTGGTGGCGCAGCTAGCACTGCGATGCAGTGCCCTAGACCACTGCGCCACCCGGGAGGCCAATTTGATGTTATTTTAATGAAAAAAAAATATTTTTCTTTCAAAAACTAGGACATTTCTAAGTGACCCCAAACTTTTGAACGATAGTATATTTGAAATGGTATTTGAACCCAAGTCTGATTTTTTTTTTTTTATAGCCATGGCTGATAGTGGAATGTAACACTTGGCTATTATAGAAAAGTGACTAATATTACTAAGGCTACCTATGAATAATCCCATTAGGATCTATTTGACATTGACTGACATACAGTACATGGCCAAACGGACTACAGTGCCCTCTGCAGCTATTTTTTATTGTTGTGAAGCATTTGTTTTGTTTGTCTATCAATATCCCCTTATACTACCTACCGCATTGTGCCCTGGAGCAAGGCACTTTATCCCTAAGTGCTGAAGGGAAGCTGCTCTGCCGCAGCCCCCGTGCTGCTTCCAGCCTGTGATGTGTCATGTTGGGTACTACGGTGACAACAATAATAAAGTATATCCGTGCAAATGGACCAATAAAGCAAGTGTTGTATTTTTTTATTATCAGATAGTCAGTCATCAAAGCAGAGCCTCGTGTTCAGGTATATGATGGGCCTGTGCAGCTGTCTCTGTTTAGTGTGGGAGGCAGTGTGGCAGTGCTTTGTTCATCATCATCGTACGTCTCTATAGGTCTCAGTACACATTATTGCATCCCCTGTAGGCGTAACCACATAACCTGCCATCATCACCAACTGTTTGTTTTTTCAAGCAAATTGTATTTTTGTCTGTATATTTCAGGATTTTTTGATTGACTGAATAAAGGAGAAAAGAGGCCATCAAGATGCTGCGTGAAGTGGGATCCAATATTATGGTGTTTTATGAGTATGTATTGCAGAGAACGGGTGAGTGCTTTCGCATAAGTTGATATTTTTATTCAATTTGGTGATTTGCAGTTTGTACTATGCTGTTGGTGTAACCTGTATTGTCGTCTCAAATATTGAATTGCTTGATTTCTTGTCCTCAGACCACCGATTGTTACCCTACCCGTTGATGCGGACCCCCTTCCAGATGACCAGCATCCTGATGGGCTATGTGTTCTTCTCGCTGTATGCAGGGCCTCTGCTGATGGCCAACCGCAAGCCCTATCACCTCAAAACAGCCATGATCATCTATAACTTCAGCATGGTGTCCCTAAACGCCTTCCTAGTCTATGAGGTGAGCAAAGCATTTAGTTATTCAGGAGAATGAAAGTTCTTCAAAGAGCCTTGTTGTGAAGACATACTATACTGTAGTAAAACTTTTCCCAGCGTTTATGAATTGATGTGACAGCGAGTTCTGTGCTTTGCTTTTGCAGTTCCTGATGTCAGGATGGGGAACCACTTTTACCTGGAGATGTGACCTGTGTGACTACTCAAGCAACCCACAGGCTCTAAGGGTATGTTTTTTTTCTTTGAGAGAATCTGTATTGCATCATGAAATTTACATTTTACTTTACATTCAAATATGCATATGATGTGATTTTTATTCTGTGCTATTTGTCTGTACTTTTTTTTATCCTTTTGTCAGATGGTTCAAGTGGCCTGGTGGTTTCTGTTCTCTAAATTCACCGAGCTTCTGGACACCGTAAGAATGATTTCTCTATCAGAACATCATGTTTGACGCTAGCCTAAATCATTTAGATTTTGTACATATTCTGACTGCATCTTTCTCCGACACCCTTAGTAAAATACAAATGGAGATTTCTGAACAATGTTTGCTTTAAGTAACTTGAGCTCTTGTCTGATTTTCAGATTTTCTTTGTGCTGCGTAAGAAACACAGCCAGATCACATTTCTACATGTCTTCCATCACTCCTTCATGCCCTTCACGTGGTGGTGGGGAATTACCATTGCTCCTGGTAAGCTTGACCTCTGACCTCATCCCAATGCAGTGTGCTTACAGCTGGTCATGTAACCTGTTTAACATCAACTTTTGGGGAGTTGTTAAATAAACTTTATCACCACAATGAATCTTCTGCAAGTTTACAAGGGAATAAGAACACTAAACAAAATCTATTTAGTAACATTTATTTTGTTATCCCCCTGTGACTTAAGAATTACTCTTGGATTATGTTTGTGCTTTAATACTGTCTTTGTGAACCTCCAGCAGGGGGAATGAGCTCGTTCCATGCCATGGTCAACTGCTGTGTCCACGTCATCATGTACACCTACTACGGCCTGTCTGCTGCCGGACCTCGCTTCCAAAAATACCTCTGGTGGAAGAAGTACATGACCGCAATCCAGCTGGTGGGTGTTATTTCTTAATGATGTACTATTGGAAGAAACTATGTTAAAGGGGGAGCTGCCGGTATTACTGTTGTGAATTGGTGACTCCCGCGCAAACTTCACACATCAAAATGTTCTCATCTTTCTTCCTTCTTTAGATCCAGTTTGTGCTGATCTCACTTCACATCTCTCAGTACTACTTCATGGAGAAGTGTGACTTTCAGGTGCCCATGTTCATTCACCTTATCTGGATGTACGGCACCTTCTTCTTCCTACTCTTCTCCAACTTCTGGATTCAGGCCTACGTGAAGGGGAAACGGCTGCCTACGGCAACCATGGAGAAGCTAAAGCAGAATGGCGTTATCAACAGCGACATTACCGTGGTCATCAACAGCAAGCCGCTGGAGAATAGCAACGGGACAACAGCACATCGTGTCAATGGCAATAACCAACTAGGCAAAGTGAAGGAAGTCTAGTTTCGTCCTTTTGGAAGGGGAAACATAACTGTCTGAAGGACCCTGAAATGCCAAAGATTCCCAAAAAAGTATATCACTTTCCTCAAATGTATATTTATCTGCAGTTCGTGGGATATATGGCAGTTAGTCCACTGTTAAATTGTGGGAACATGGTGTGATTTAACTGTACATCACCCTGTATGAAGGTGTGTCAGTCACCAATACCTCAAACACAGGCTTGAAATGGCCAATGATTGGACTCTTCTGGTTGTTTGGCTGGCATGAAACTGTTTGGACTGAAACGCTTGTAAATAGTGTACAGTTACTTTCGAAGAGGTGGCGTTCGTCACTGACCAGCTTTTCGTTGCTGCTGTTTGTATATTTAACTTTTTGAAATAAAGCCGAGTAAGACATTACTTTGAGGCACAAGACAGCAACTGTATCCGGTCTGCAGCAGCATTCTTATTAAGGGTCCTCCAGGTCAGGACTCACCTGTTGCTTTTGGACATTCTGGCTTTCCAGCATAGGGAAATCAGTGGATGTATGGTAATCTGCACATGTGGTCTATAGCATTTGTTTGACGCTGGACCTCCCGTGTGACGAGTCAGCAACATGCACTCCAGAAAATGAGTGGGACAGTACCTGGTTCGAATCCAGGCTGTGTCCCATAGGGCGGCGCACAATTGGCCGTCATTAAGAATTTGTACTCAACTGACTGCCTAGTTAAAGGTTACAAAATAACATTTAGTTATCGAGTGCCCTAACATGATTACTAACTGGTGTCATTTATTGCAAATACTAAGTGGCAAGACAATATTTATTTCAGTGAATTAAAGGTACATAATTTATTAAACAATTCAGAGGCGTTGATCAATAACTTAAACAATACAGAAGTCCATTATCGGAAAGCTGTGTGTATAATGCTGCTAGTGGACTTAATCTCATGTGCCTTCTTTTTGACTGGATCCAGCTCAAAGCTCTTCCAGAACCGGACGGTTTCATCACCAGCTACAGTGGCAATAGTCGAGCAGTCTGGACTCATGGTAATGTTCCAAGATTCTGTCCTCATGACCTGGGGTGAATAAATACAGTTTAAAGTTTCTGTTTTGACCTTTCGACACCAGAATAAATCTAAGGATAGTTTTATACGTGTGTTCCGAGACCATCTGCAGGAGATTCACAGCCCAAACACGTACCTCCCCACAATTCCCAACCAATGCAGCTCTGGTACGAGTCCTCAATTTGAATGTGTTGATAGTTGGAGCAATTGCTTGAGCTGCACTGAGAATTTGATATATGACAGTCCAAATTTTAGACCGTTGGCTACGATAGACTTACAGCGTCAGACAATGCTCTTTGACAACTGCAGAGCCGCTAAGTTTAAACATAATGAATAGCAGTTTCAGACCAGACAAGCATTGCCACAACAGCTGCATGTGACCAATAAAATTTTATTTGGCACTTACCATTGAGCTCTGCCACTTTAGTCAAGGAGGGGTACTTCCAGATGACTACGTTGTCGTGGGAATATCCGTGGCTGGAAACCAATTCCTTGTAGTTTGGCGCAAACATCACATGATAACTTCGGATCATACAGCATAGCAGTTATGGAAAGTAAACGCTTCAAAAATGGCTGGTATGCAAATACACATGCCGCTATGACTGAGCAGGGCCCTGGAGGTAATAACAAGGTAAATTTTGTTAGACATCACAACCTCATTAGGGTGCAGTTACCTGAGACTGAGTGTCCAGACCATTGATGCAGGAGCCACGGTTGACATTCCAGATGCGGATGTGGCAGTCTCTGGTGCCACCTCCAGAAGCAAGAATGTTGGGTTCCCATGGGCACCAGGCCAAAGCCTAAAACATTTTTGTAAGAATTAGTGTGCAGCAAAATTTCATGTAATACAACCAACTCCTTCCTTCAATAAAAACATTGTAGTTTAGAATTTCACAGCAAAATATTTTTAAATTCAAAATGTGTTCACCTTGACTGCTCCTTGGTGCTCACTGAAGCAGTGGACAGAACTGCTGCCTTGGCCACTACCATCCTGCACACCTGACCACAAATACACCAGGTTGTCGTTGCCTCCACTGGCCAGGTATCTTCCATCAGGGGACCACTTCAGCCCACACACCTCCTGAGAGTGCCCAGACAGGGTGAGGATGTAGTGGTCGGCTACCCTCACGTCATGGTGGTGGATGTGACCCGATCTGGAGCCACTTGAAAAAACATATCATAAAATGGTTAAACACTAATGCTATTTTTGCTCAGTTGACAAATGAAGTGATCAGATTAGTCAAAAGATGAATAATTGGGAAAAAGATTAGAATTGGGCTGCCTGTTTAGACAGAATAGAACATCTTGGCCACAAGTATCACAAAAGATCCTGGCAGGACAGAGACTTGACTATTCCAAATTTGACATTCAAGACATGATTCTTTACCTGGAGAGAATATAATTGTTCCAACTCAGGCTGGCAACTCTTGCAGTGTGGCTGGCCATGCTGCGTAGACACTTCTGGTTCTCCACATCTACGGTAGGTGAAATATTAAAAACAGAAAGCATCAAATGATTATTTTCCCGTACACCATAATATTGCAATGAAGCCAAATATTTAGATGAGTACTGGGTTGTTCACTTCAGACATTTACCTGAACTTTGCAGTCACTGGTACCAATAGCCAGGAGGTTTCCCTCCGTGATCCAGGACACGGAGCAGATATAGTCCTCCTCCCGCTCCATCTTCATCAGCAGGACGATGTCACCCTGGGCTGCGTCCCACAGGTAAACACTGTTGTGAAGGGCAACCGCTAAAAGGTTCCGACTGCTCCAGTCCAGTAGGCTCAAATCTGTGGGAAGAGAAAGGTAAATAAATTGTTAAAAGTCAGTTAAAGAACTCCTGCCACCACCACTAATTGAATTAAGTTGATAAGAATAGAGATGAAAGGGCCAGATCCCAACAAGATAGTTGCTTTAATCACTTTCTGCAAATTTCCCACTAAAATCAATGTGTGATTTACATAAACAGCAGGCCCATGTTTCACTCAAAGCTAGGATTACTCTCCAGGTAGGTTACTGGACATGTACTGTGCTGGCAGGAGGATCTAAGATATACCTCTAGGATAAGTCCCTCTGTATCTTCTCACCAGACAGGTTTTAAGACATTTGTGGTGATGTGTTGGCAGGAGACTCACAGAAATCATTTCAGAGTTCAGAAGCTTCTAAGAAACTGTCAGACACAGATGATATGTATCTGGTCTTTTTGGTAGAGACTGGGGTAGGAACTTGACTGTAGAGGACTTTCAGGTTGTTCTGGTAACCTGCAAAGAAAAGAGAATGGGACATTAGATTTTGATATCAATAATCAACTGACAAGTCACACCATTACCAGTGGTAGGCCTACCTTCTGGAGCATTCAAGGGTTTTCCTCCCAGATGCAAGATCTTTGCCTCACCAATATCATATCCATTGAGTGTGACAGACCAAGCCTTCTGGTTCTCCTACAAAGACAAACGTGCAGTTGTTGACTTACAATGCATTAACAAAATGTGCTGATGTGCAATGTTAAAGAGCCTCACTGATGTTGCTGTGGAGGGGTTTGTGGCCATAGGCTCATTTCCCTTTGAAAGCAGGAAGCTTCCCAAGTCCAGCTGTTTGTTATTCCTAGTGGGAATGAAACGGTCCCCACCTGCCTTTGAAGTTGTGCACTTACCATTTTTACCTAAGAAAGAGAGAAGGGGCAAATTAGTGGAACCATTGGTGAAACCACTGACTGGCAACAATGCCACACCCATAGACAGCTGAAAGACCGTAAACAAGAGCAAAATGCAAAGGTGAAAAGCATAATATAGTTAGTTACCTGCTGTTTTACTATGCGTCTTGGACATACTAAGAGCTCTATTTGCGAATTTACCAGGTGATAGAGTGCTGGTGTTGGCACTGCTGGTAGACATTGACGAAATTGCTTTTCTTTGCCACCTCGCCATGGGCGCGTTTGTGATTGGCATATCAAGCTTCAGAATGCTATGAATGTCATTCTCGAATCCATATTGGGCCATGTTCGAATCTGCCTTTGGGACTCCCTGCAGGGTACAATAATAAATCAATTTTTAAACTATACTAACAAAAACGTATAGTTAATTTGCTAAATAAAAAAACGTACATGTAGCTAATCTTTGCCAACTCAATTCACTGCGTTAGTTATAACGTTACATCAAATTAAACGGATAACGTTAACTAACTAACTGTTAGCGACCTGGCAAACTTGCTGCCTTTCGCCGTCATTTGGTATTTACATTCCATGCAACAAAACATTAAATGTAGGTGTTAACAAACGTGTGCTACGCAACTTACTCCGACCTAATTCCACACGTTGTTATTGAGAAAGTGTACTGTAGCATCTCAAACTTTACCGATACGTGTTTCTTTCTGCAGCAGGTCAAATTCGACATTTCAAAACAACCATGAAGACAATCTTTAAATGACTAAATACGCTGTCGTGATTGGTTTATTCAAAATATTTAGGAGGTAATCATGGGGGCGGAATAGTATCCGTTAGTCTGATTGGTGGAAAAGGTAGACGTCGACTTCCTGAATAATCAACGACAAAAGAAAACTCAGTGGAGACCACTGAGTATTTAAAGAGTTTATTTACGTTTTTATGGGAGTAAAGTCAAACCTTGTAAAAAAAAAAACAAGACAGCTATGATGGAAACAGTAAATTTCGGTTCAATTTTATCAATGCAGATAGGTAATTTGTTTGTTCACATGGTGGAATCTTTTATGTCAGTAAAAATAATTATGCGACAAAAGCCGGTGGAAACTACTTTATGCGCACATATTGATACAATAACCTTCATATCGAAGTAAACTTGGAATCACGTGATGATATGGTGTGTGGTTTGGCCTCCCACTATTACTCGGGAAACCATGCTATTAGGCTACAGATTAAATCAATTATCATGAATTTAACAGGGTGGTGCACCTTGATGAGTTTGACGCAATGAAAATTTAGGGTCTTATTCTGGTGACATGATAATCCTTGCTTGACTACCATTTGAAAAATACAAGTATTCTGGCTCCTGAGTAGCGCAGTGGTCTAAGGCACTACATCTCAGTGCGAGGTTCAGTCCTGGGCTGGAGTCCCATAGGGTGGTGCACAATTGGCCCAGCGTTGTTAGAGTTTGGACCGTCATTGTAAATAAGAATTTGTTCTTAACTGACTAGTAAAATAAATATATAATCTCTCATGCCACTTGCCTACCTGAACTGTATCGTACTCCCTGACGAAGGCCATGCAGCCGAAACGCGTCGGTTTTAAAAAAACTTTGTTTCTATTGAACATGCCATACTAATAAAGGCATTTTAATTAATTATATGAAGAGTGCCTTGGTCCTCCTTTCTTTTTGATGTATCTGTGAGCTGTTGGCCCATGTGCCAAGCACAGAGTAGGCGCATTTGCTATTTTACCCAACAGTTTTTGTGACCACAATGACAAAACTATATCGGTAGTGTTGAAAATGCAATACACATTGAACTCTAGAATTCTTTTTTTGTACATTAAAACTTGAGTGAAAAACTACAATTTGTGTGCACTTCGTCATCAAGATTTTTATCCAAAACAAGTCAGTTTGTGGATACTACACTGGTGGGGTAAATGTGCATATTTTCTTTAGGCGAATGTTTGAGAATTCATATGAAAATATGTCGCTAATTGGATGGAAACCTAGCTAGTGATGAGGAAATAAATGCAAGATTTGTCCATTCTTGCAAGTTAATTTATTGGAATTTCCGGAGGTGTGGTCTTCGACATCACTTCATGACCTTTCGAGATGCAGAAACTTGGATGAGCGAGGTTCGACTTCAAACAAGGAAGCAAAAAATATATAATCCATTGTTCTATACTGTGGTAGGCGGTTTTAGCAACAGCTGTGCTGGACTGTGGTCGACATGGATGATAGTTCTGATGGTATGGGTGGGGATGACGAAAGTCATGGACCTGGATGGTCTGTGGTGAAAAGGAAAAGGAAAAGGAAAAAGAATGTCCCTGCTATAAGCGCTGCTGACAGCATTGGCAGTTCTAGTGTTGAGAACGTGAAGAGGGTGAAGGTAGTGAAAAACAAAAGTAATGATGTGTCAGAGTGGAAAGTTGTAATCGTGTTTGACGTGACCACAGGGTCTCATATACACCTTATTCGATTAACCAATGCCATTAAGAAAGAGATAGGGGAAGTCACATGATCCCGGTTCATTGGTAATGGTAGGCTGTTAATATTTTGTTCTGACCATGTTCAACAAGGGAAGATTCTAAACATGAAAACTCTCAATGGGAAGAAAATCACAAGTCATGTCCCTGGAGCTTCGGCTAAGCTGAGGGGGCGTGTCATTTAAAAACCCTTGAATGAGTAGGTGTGTCCAAACTTTGACTTGTGCTGTATATGTACCAGTGAGTGAAGTGGGTGAGAAAAGGAAGGTGGTTCCTTGGTGTACTGAAGAGTGCACTGCAGCTATTCGAGAAAGAAATTGGGCTTACATAGGAATATGACTCCTGAGAGTCTAGTTGATTTCCAAAAGAAGAGAGCTTAAGGATATAGGGTCATTAAGTCTGTGAAGAGAAATACATGGAGAGAGTTCTGCTCTACAATAGGCAGGGGTACTGAGCTGGGGGGATGTATGGTCTATGTTGAAGAAGATGACTGGTAGAAGCAAGTCCACTTGAATTGGGGGTTATACCTTCTGGTTGGAAACGTGCAGTAATACCTTTTGTAAAGCCTGGAAAGGACCCTTCATGTGCTGATAGTTACAGACCAATAGCACTTGTGTAAACTTGTGTAAACTGATGGAAAAGATGACAGTCAATAGATTGTCATATTTCCTGGAACATAGAGGTTTATTGAGACAATGTCAAAGTGGATTCTGTAAAGGTAGATCTACTTTGGATGCATTAGTAAAGGTGAGCAATGAAGTTGAAAAAACTCTGGTCATGAAAGAAATAATGGCTAATGTCTTTTTTGACATTGAAAAGGCCTATGACACTATGTGGAGAGAAGGCCTATTGATTAAGATGGAAATACTTGGTATTGGTGGGAGATTATATAACTGGGTTTTGGCTTTCTTATTTAATTGCTCTTTTCAAGTTAAAATTGGATCCATTTTATCTGATGACTATGGAGTTGACAATGGTATACCTCAAGGCAGTGCTATCAGTCCTATTTTGTTCAAAATTATGATTAACGATGTGTTTTCGAATGTAGGTAGGGTTATTGGGGCTACCCTATATGCTGATGATGGAGCTATTTGGAAGAGGGGAAGGAATGTCTCTCATGTAATCAAATCTATTCAACAAGCTATAGTGGATGTTGAAAGATGGTCGATTGACTGGGGTTTTAAATTGTCAGTGGTGAAGTCTTGTATGTTATTCTCGAAGAAAAAAGTTGCTGATAATATACAGTTGTTTCTGTATGGACAGCCTATGGGGAGGGTTTCTAAGAACAAATATTTGGGTGGTTCTTAGAAATGGTTCAATGAGTGATATACATAGAAAGATCATATCATAAATGTTGAAACAGAGTCTAAGATGGTGGTGAATCTTATGCGCTCAGTCTCTGGTTATGAATTGGGTGCTGACAGACAATCGTTGATGGATATTTATAGCGCTCTTATCAGGACTACAATTGATTATGGGTGTATAGTTTATGGAACAGCGGCAAAGACGGCTTCAGAAGCAGGACAGAATCCAGTATATAGCTTTAAGGATATGTATTGGTGCATTTAAATCAACATATGTACGTGCCTTACTTGTGGAGTCAGATGAGATAACTATGGATATACGGCGAAAAAAAATGTAATTCGCTTATTGGGTTAGGTTGAAAGGCTGAGCATCCCACTGCTACTGTTCTAGATGACTGTTGACGCCGTTCTCCACGGCGTCTCCGGACTCTGTCACGTCTGTCACATGTGCTCATGTGCTCAGTGTGAACCTGCTTTCATCTGTGAAGAGCACAGGGCGCCAGTGGCGAATTTGCCAATCTTGGTGTTCTCTGGCAAATGCCAAACGTCCTGCACGGTGTTGGGCTGTAAGCACAACCCCCACCTGTGGACGTCGGGCCCTCATACCACCCTCATGGAGTCTGTTTCTGACCGTTTGAGCAGACACATGCACATTTGTGGCCTGCTGGAGGTCATTTTGCAGGGCTCTGGCAGTGCTCCACCTGCTCCTCCTTGCACAAAGGCGGAGGTAGCGGTCCTGCTGCTGGGTTGTTGCCCTCCTACGGCCTCCTCCACGTCTCCTGATGTACTGGCCTGTCTCCTGGTAGCGCCTCCATGCTCTGGACACTACGCTGACAGACACAGCAAACCTTCTTGCCACAGCTCGCATTGATGTGCCATCCTGGATGAGCTGCACTACCTGAGCCACTTGTATGGGTTGTAGACTCCGTCTCATGCTACCACTAGAGTGAAAGCACCGCCAGCATTCAAAAGTGACCAAAACATCAGCCAGGAAGCATAGGAACTGAGAAGTGGTCTGTGGTCACCACCTGCAGAACCACTCCTTTATTGGGGGTGTCTTGCTAATTGCCTATAATTTCCACCTTTTGTCTATTCCATTTGCACAACAGCATGTGAAATGTATTGTCAATCAGTGTTGCTTCCTAAGTGGACAGTTTGATTTCACAGAAGTGTGATTGACTTGGAGTTACATTGTGTTGTTTAAGTGTTCCCTTTATTTTTTTGAGCAGTGTATATATATATATCATACACACACACACATTTTTGTAATAATGACAATTGCAACAATACTGAATGAACAATGAACACTTTTATTTTAACTTAATATAATACATAAATAAAATCAATTTAGTCTCAAATAACAGTAGAAAATATGTTAAAACGAACCACCAGCTTTCATGGGTCTTCAATATTCCCAGTTAAGAAGTTTTAGGTTGTAGTGCAGAAAGCCGAGCTTGTCTGCATGGTCCCCTGTCAGTCTGCTCCTCCGCGAAACACAGACCTTATTTGAAGTAGATCAAGACATTCTCTATGGAAGACATGAACGGTAAAATAACGAAGGAACCCCTTTCAAGTTCAGCCGCAAGTTATTACAGGAATTATAACGCGTCGACTATTTCTCTCTAAACCATATACCTTTGACTAATCCGGAAACTATCACCTCGAAAACAAAACGTTTATTCCGTTCCGTATTTTATCTAACGGGTGGCATCCATGAGTCTAAATATTCCTGTTACATTGCACAACCTTCAATGTTATGTCATAATTACGTAAAATTCTGGCAAATTAGTTCGCAAAGAGCCAGGCGGCCCAAACTGTTGCATATACCCTGACTCTGCGTGCAATGAACGCAAGAGAAATGACACAATTTCACCTGGTTAATATTGCCTGCTAACCTGGATTTCTTTTAGCTAAATATGCAGGTTTAAAAATATATACTTGTGTATTGATTTTAAGAAAGGCATTGATGTTTATGGTTACGTACACATTGGAGCAATGACAGTCATTGATTGATTGTTTTTTATAAGATAAGTTTAATGCTAGCTAGCAATTTACCTTAGCTTACTGCATTCGCTTAACAGGCCGGCTCCTCGTGGAGTGCAATGTAATCAGGTGTTAGAGCATTGGACTAGTTAACTGTAGGGTTGCAAGATTGGATCCCCCGAGCTGACAAGGTTAAAAATCTGTCGTTCTGCCCCTGAACGAGGCAGAACGTTCGTAGGCCGTCATTGAAAATAAGAATGTGTTCTTAACTGACTTGCCTAGTTAAATAAAGATTAAATAAAGGTGTAAAAAATAGATATATTTAAAAAATTGGCAAATCGGCGCCCAAAAATACCGATTTCAGATTGTTATGAAAACTTGAAATCGGCCCTAATTAATTGGCCATTCCGATTAATCTGTCGACCTCTAATCAGGATGCTCTCGATGGTGCAGCTGTAAAACGTTTTGAGGATCTGAGGACCCATGCCAAATCTTTTCAGTCTCCTGAGGGGGAATAGGTTTTGTCGTACCCTCTTCACGACTGTCTTGGTGTGCTTGGACCATGTTAGTTTGTTGGTGATGTGGACGCCAAGGAACTTGAAGCTCTCAACCTACTCCACTGCAGCCCCGTCGATGAGAATGGGAGCGTGATTGGTCCTAATTTTCCTGTAGTCCACAATCATCTCCTTTGTCTTGATCACGTTAAGGGAGAGGTTGTTGTCCTAGCACCACACGGTCAGGTCTCTGACCTCCTCCCTATAGGCTGTCACATTGTTGTTGGTGATTAGGCCTGCAAATATTGTGTCATCAGCAAACTTAATGATGGTGTTGGAGTCGGGCCTGGCCGTGCAGTCATGAGTGAACAGGGAGTACAGGAGGGAGCTTAGCACGCACCCCTGAGGGGCCCCCGTGTTGAGGATCAGCATGGCGGATGTGTTGTTACCTACCTTTACCACCTGGGGGTGGCCAGGATCCAGTTGCAGAGGGAGGTGTTTAGTCCCAGGGTCCTTAGCTTCTTTGCCCGCTTTGAGGACGACGTGAGTAAAACATTTAAACATGTTAACCCTCGCAAGGCTGCTGGCCCAGACGGCATCCCTAGCCACGTCCTCAGAGCATTCAATCGCTCCCTATCCCAGTCTGTTGTCCCCACTTGCTTTAAGATGGCCACCATTGTTCTTGTACTCAAGAAGGCAAAGGTAACTGAACTAAATGACTACCGCCCTGTAGCATTCACTTCTGTCATCATGAAGTGCTTTGAGAGACTAGTCAAGGATCATATCACCTCCACCTTACCGGCCACCCTAGACACACTTCAGTTTGCATGCTGCCCCAACAGGTCCACAGGCGATGCAATCGCCATCACACTGCACACTGCCCTATCCCATCTGAACAAGAGGAATACCTATGTAAGAATGCTGTTCATTGACTACAGCTCAGCATTCAACACCATAGTACCCTCCAAGCTCATCATCAAGCTGGAGGCCCTGGGTCTCAACCATGCCCTGTGCAATTGGGTCCTGGACTTTCTGACGGGCTGCCCCCAGGTGGTGAAGGTAGGAAACAACATCTCCACTTCTCTGACCCTCAACACTGGGGCCCCACAAGGGTGCGTGCTCAGCCCCCTCCTGTACTCCCTGTTCACCCACGGCTGGTTGGATGGAGGAAAAAGGGGGATGTTTGCAAGCCGAAGAACATCATCCCAACCATGAAGCACGGGGGTGGCAGCATCATCCTGCAGGAGGCAGCAAAGCACCCCCAAAGTTAAAGCTTGGTCGCAAATGGGTCTTCCAAATGGACAATGACCCCAAGCATACTTCCAAAGTTGTGGAAAAATGGCTGAAAGACAACATAGTCAAGGTATTGGAGTGGCCATCACAAAGCACTGACCTCAATCCTATAGAAAATTTGTGGGCAGAACTGAAAAAGCATGTGCGAGCAAGGAGGCCTAGAAACCTGACTCGGCTTTGTCAGGAGGAATGGGCCAAAATTCACCCAACTTATTGTGGGAAGCTTGTGGAAGGCTACCTGAAACGTTTGACCCAAGTTAAACAATTTAAAGGCAATGCTACCAAATACTAATTGAGTGTATGTAAACTTCTGACCCACTGGGAATGTGAGCTGAAAATAAAAGCTGAAATAAATCATTCTCTCTTCTATTATTCTGACATTTCACATTCTTAAAATAAAGTGGTGATCCTAACTGACCTAAGACAGGGAATTTTTACAAGGATTAAATGTCAGGAATTGTGAAAATCTGAGTTTAAATGTATGTGGCTAAGGTGTATGTAAACTTCTGACTTCAACTGTATGTACTCTATTTTACACCATCTATTGCACCTTGCCTATGCCACTCGGCCATCGCTCATCCATATATTTATATGTAGATATTCTCATTCACCCCTTTAGATTTGTGTGTATTAGGTAGTTGTTGGGGAATTGTTAGATTACTTGTTAGATATTACTGCACTGTCGGAACTAGAAGCACAAGCATTTCGCTACACTCGTATTAACATCTGCTAACCTTGTGTATGTGACCAATGCAATTTGATTTGAGCTTTGAAGGCACTATGGTGTTGAATGCTGAGCTGTAGTCAATTAATAGCATTCTCCTTTTGTCCAGGTGTGAAAGGGCAGTGTGGAGTGCAATAGAGATTGAATCATCTATGGATCTGCTGGTGCGGTATGCAAATTGGGGTGGGTCTAGGGTTTCTGGGATAATGGTGTTGATGTGAGCCATGACCAGCCTTTCAAAGCATTTCATGGCTACAGACTTGAGTGCAACGGGTCGGGTAGTCATTTAGGCAGGCTACCTTAGTGTTCTTGGGTACATGGACTATGGTGGTCTGCTTGAAACATGTTGGTATTACAGACTCAGACAGGGAGAGGTTGAAAATGTCAGTGAAGACAGTTGCCAGTTGGTCAGCGCATGCTCGGAGCACATGTCCTGGTAATCCGTCTTGCTCTGCGGCCTTGTGAATGTTGACCTGTTTGAAGGTCTTACTCACATCGGCTGTGGAGAGTGTGATCACACAGTCGTCCGGAACAGCTGATACTCTCATGCATGTTTAAGTGTTACTTGCTTCGAAGAGAGCATAGATGTTATTTAGCTCGTCTGGTAGGCTCGTGTCACCGGGCAGCTCGAGGCTGTGCTTCCCTTTGTAGTCTGTAATAGTTTGTAAGCCCTGCCACATCCAGCGAGTGTCAGAGCCGGTGGGGATGGGAGAGGGTCTATTAGAAGTTAGTAGGGCTCTTTTTATTTTCTCAGAAGTATTGAGTTAGGTAGGAGGATTTAGAAATGTTGTAAACCTTGATTGACCACACACTCCAGTACAGTAGATGGCGGCATGCACTTTTAAAGTTGGTTTGCGGACCGCCATATATCATGATATATGATAGAAGTAGAAGAAGACGAGGAAGAAGTAAACCTCACATAATTTCACTATGCAGCCCTTTGAAACAACGCCAGTTTCGGGAGGAGGAGCTCGCTAACGTTAGTCATTAGCCAGCCATTCGTAAACGTAGCTACCTAACTTACATATTCGCATTTATTGGAGACCCTCCGACAATAAACCACCAAGATGTTCAACAGAATGACAAGCCTTTGGATGGGTGATGTATGTTTGCTCTGTTTTAATAATTTTGCATTAACGTTACTGGTAACAAACGTTTTAGCACAGACAATTGTTTTAGTTAGCTAACTTAGCTATTTTAGCAACGTAATTTACTAACGTTAGATACCTCACAACAACTTTTTGGGAGACGTAACGGTAATGTCTATGGTGTTATTTTAAAAACAGGATAAGAAATACAGTCAATGGTGTATTCGCAGTATTTACTTCTCTAAAGTAACGTTAACGTTCCCGACAGTTTGGTTAACGTTTGCTTGCTAACGTTATGGTGATGCTGCCCTGGCTGGGCCTGACGTTACTAACCATGGCAGCGGCTTGTAATATTCTATTAGTAGTTAGTAAGTTACTACTAGCACCTAATAACTGCTACTTCTGAGCGGTAGAAATGTGGGTTAACATTTGTTGTATGTAATTCTTTGGCCACATTAGCACTATTTGGCTAGCTAGGTAGGTCTATCACTTATAATCTATCAGTATTATCTCTACATTGATCTCAATTTCCTGGCTTGAGTTTGTACATTTCATGGATATGAATGGGATATTTTAAGCAATTAGACCTGAGGAGGTGTGGTATTTGGCCAATATAACGTTACCACTGCTAAGGGCTGTTCTAAGTCGCAACGCAGCTCTGGAGTGTCTGGACAAAGCCCTTAGCCGTGATTATATTGGCCATATATCACAAACTCATGAGGTACCTTATTGCTATTATTAAAAAGTTAACATTTTATTTTTACTAATTACATTGTTTTGTCATACCCGTGGTATACGGCTTAATATACCCATCAGCATTCATGGCTCGAACCACCACGTTTATAACAGACTTTGTACCATGGGTATGACAAGACATTTTACTGCCCTAATTACATTGGCAACCAGTTTATAATAGCAATAAGGCACCTCAGGGGTTTGTGATATATGGACAATATATCATGGCTAAGGGCTTTGTCCAGGCACTCCAGAGTTGCATTGTGACTAAGAATAGCCCTTGGCTGTGGCACATTGGCCATATACACACACCTCCTCAGGCCTTATTGCTTAAATATACCATGGCTTTCAGCTAATCAGGGCTCGAACCACCTAGTTTATAATTGCAATGGGTATGACAAAACATTTCATTTTACTGCTCTAATTATGTTGGTAACCAGTTTATAATAGCAATAAGTGACCTCAGAGGTTTGTGCTCTATAGCCAATATACCACTGCTAAGCACTGTGTCCATGTATTCTGCGTTGCGCATAAGAACAGCCCTTAGCCGTGGTATATTGGCCAAATGCTACACCCCCCTCTGGCCTTATTGCGTAAGTGTATATTTTACAGACAACTACTCAATAATCTTTATCTTCTTTATAGCTGGACCCATACATGGATGAGAATTTCATCAAACAGGCCTTCAGCACTATGGGCGAGACGGCGTATGGTGTTAAGATCATTACCCACAGAGTAACGGGGTATGTTAATCACAGACGTGTTTAATGTAGTGAGTGATATCATGTGTTTAGCTAGCTCTCAAACCCTTCTCTCCATGGGGTTTTCAGCCTAAAAGTTGACAAAACAAAAAGGAGAATAGACGAGGTACCACTGTTACGCAATTAGAGCAAGCAGGTATGATTTTCACAAGAAGGCACCAGAGCCTGCAATGCTATCAGGTTCCAACTAGATAACAAGCCTGTGAAGAGCATGAGTTGTGGGTAACATTTGCCAGCTTGAGCTAGCTAGCATACGAACTCGGTAGCACAGAGTAGATCCTCCATGTGACGTCGAGAAAAATGTATATGTGGGTAGTTCCGAAGATATCCTCAAATAAGTTAATGAATATAACCAGATTGGGACCACAACTAAGTCTTTGACCACACTGTTACTTTGGTGATTAAAAACTCATGCTTCCTACTCTTTAACATTTAGAGCAAGTGTAATGAAAGTCCCCCGGGAAGATGCCTTCATCAGTAGACGCTAATGGTAGTTAGCATATATGAATGGGCTAGTGTTTAGCATTTGTTTCCATCTTTGAAAGTAGGCCACTGACCAGTTTGTAATACACACTGTGGCATTGTATATAGATCAAGCCATTACATGCCCAAATGTGCATCTGTCACTGATCAAAATACAATCTAATTGGACCCCATCAGCTACAATGTCAAACCTAAAACATCACTTGTTATAGAACCACCTGGTGTAATTCCAGTGAAGTAGTTAGTTTACTTACCACAGCGCTGTGAATTGATACTGAAATTCCAAAATACAGTATTTGTGGGATATTATTACCCTACATTGTTTTTTTTCTGTCCTGTTTCTAAATGTGGGTGTATCATATTGTCACTAATACAATCTCTTGTGCTACAGAGGATCGGCAGGCTATTGCTTTGTGGAAATGGCAGACGAAGCCAGCGTTGACCGATGCGTTCACAGACTGAATGGGAAGCTTGTTCCTGGATCAAATCCGGTGAGCACTCATTATATGCTTGACATTTCTAATATTCATAGTTCATTTAAACAACTTACTGATTATGTATTAGTGGACAACCACCCTCTTGTTTTAGTTTGATACTTTTTTCAAAATGTGTTGTGTATAGCGGAGCTTCACTATCATTGGCCCCCACCTTAATTTGAGGTTGATGGAACAGAATATCTCAAATTTACATGACAGCCAAGTTACTGAGCTCCGTTTTCTTCCTGATGGTGGTGGTTGAGGCTGTTTGTAAATTTACTTTGTTTGAAGCTGGTGAATAAACTCTGTTAGGAACTAACTGACGAATGGGATAAAGCCTGTACTGGGTGGTGGAGGTATGTAAACCAAATAAAATGTCCTTTTCTAATATACTCTTTATTTTCTAGCAATATGTCCTTACTACACGCATTTGTCTTTGAAGGTGCTTGATTGCTTGTTCTTTCTTCCTGTATAGCCCAGAAAGTTTAAGTTAAACTATGCAACTTATGGGAAACGGCCAGAAGCTGGGTAAGCTGTTAACTTTCTTCCTCATTTTGAGGCATTCTTCTGTTGTTGGAACCTGCAGTAACGTGTTTATTATGTACACTGCTCTGTGATATTTTCCACCTACAGAAAAATAGATTGTAAAAAAAGAAACCGCTAGACGCTATGATGTTGGTAATTTAGGACACCTTGGTTATATATCTTGCTCTCTGTCCCTCATGGCTCTGCTCAGCCTGGAATTTTCAGTCTTTGTCGGAGATCTGTCTTCAGAGGTGGACGACTACCAACTCCATCAGTTCTTCCTGAAGAAGTACCCTTCCTGCAAAGGAGGGAAAGTGGTCTCTGATCAGTATGGTAACTCCAGGTATGAGCGCTGAACAGACATAGTCATGTTATTTGGTGATGCTGGTAATGCACCACCTGATTTGAACACAATTTGAATTTAATTTCTGCTTCAGATTGATTAATCTGACATTTCATTACATTTAAATTCCTTGGAAAATCGCATGACATTTTTAACAATATATTTGTTTAATTGGATTGTGTGTAGACATATTTGTGTCTTGCGTATCTTCACCGCTGGTATATTTTCCCCAAAATACTGGAAAAGGTTTGTTTCTGACATTTATGCTAAAACTATTGTTTTCCCCATATAGGGTAAGCAAGAGCAACTCACAATTGAAGTGATGCTACTTCATATTAAAAGTAAAACAACAAGTTTCAGTTCTACCATACCATTTTTGTTTTCTAATTAATTACGTGTTTGATAAGCATGATACGCTAAGCCCGGAGAGAACGTGTGCTCAGGGTTTTAGTGTTGTGCTTGGTCTCGCAGAGGTTATGGTTTCATCAAGTTTGGGGACGAGAACGAACAGAAGAAAGCCATCGATGAGTGTCAGAACGCCTCAGGCCTGGGGACGAAACCAATCAGGATCAGCATAGCTGTGAACAAGAGGTATGGTTCTATTACTGTGGAAATTATACAATATTAGGTTTGATTAGTGGCATGCCGGTCACTCTTTGTTGAAAGTTGATCTCATATGCATGATTGTCCTCCTAACTTGACATCTGCTGAACCTAACAATTTCCCACCCCGTGTTTCCTTGCTTTTTAGCCATAAAATGAACAGCTATAACAACCAGAACCACAACTCCTACCACAACAATTACCAACAGCCGTACTATCAACAACCCAACCAGAACTACTACCCTCATTGGGGCTATGACCAGTACAACAGCTACAACTACGGTGGCTATGGTCCCTATGGAGGGTACCCTGCTCCAGGCCCCCATGGGATGATGGGACCCCCACCTCCCATTGGCATGCCCACAGACATGCAGACTTCCTCCGAGGTAAGGCTTCCTGACAAGCTCCTGGGATCTTCCCCCTCATAATTCCCCGTACCTTATCCCATAATGTAATGATATGTCAAAAAAGGATTGCCAACAGTCATCCTCAAGGGTTCACAATGATTCATTTCAGTTGTCTTGTCTTTCCCATTAGCAACCGCAGGAGTCCACAGATGAGCCTGAAGAAGAGGCAGCAGAAGGTAAGTCCTCACTATCCTATTATATGTACTAAAGGAAAATGCAATGTGCTGCAGATAAGTTATTTGTTGTTTCTTTTAACCTTTTCACACGTTCCAACACACAGGTGTGATCGTTCTACAGTGGTCCCTGTAGCGTACGATCAGACTGGTGTGATTAGAACGCTTATTTAGAACGTACAGTTTCGAATGACGCAACAATCAGCGTTTGAGTTGGCCACTGTTTTTTCAGAAACATTTTGCACAAACACAGTCCTTACAAAGTTATGTTCAGAATGTGAGCTGTTTATTTTTGGGTACAGTGTTCAGACATTCACAGAAGTAGCTACAGCATAACACAATCATCCAAACCGGAAAAATGTTGGCTACATTTGTCCTAGAGCTTTCTGATGAAAGATTGACGTAACACAAGCGGTCATATTTTTATAACTCGGCTGACAAACTACAAAATGAATTAGCTAATAGCAATTACTATTTATAATTAATCACATCACAGGTGAGCTCACCATTGATCAAAATAATTGAGTAAAACACTTTTTAGGAATCGAAAGTAATCCGACGATGGGTAGTTTGTGCGTGCCGCCATGCTTGTTTTTTTCGCATCAACCAGAGAGGAGACAAGATGAGTTTGGTCTATTTATACTATGCATGTTGAAGGGGGTGTGTCGTCTACGATCATTCACTAACGGAAGTTTACCTGAAAGATGAGTGAACCATTCCTTCAAGTCATTATAACATATTTGGTCTGACCAATTACGTGACACCCAGAATGCTTTATATAATGTATACAAACATGGCGCAACACATAGCTGGCAAATAGCTTAGCTCATTATAATCAGTACAACCTTAAAGTATTTTACACACATCATAGGTGTCCATTACAATATATGCAATAATCAGAATACATTATTTTTCACCAGTAATTGTAAATGTGAATAAAACTGTAAATACATTATGCTCCATACATACGCCTACAGTAGAAACGACAACACAATATACAGAAAATAAGGAACTTACTTTGATAGGAATGCACACATGTATAAGGAAAACAACAAGGAAGGCAAAGCGAGTGCCAGCAAGAAAGTGTTCCAATTCTTGCAGGACTGCACAAATATATGCATACTTTATCTGCGCTAACATGAGTGAAGAGAGAAGTTTATCTGGCTCAGTAAAGCCTCAAACATAAATTGTCCGCATCGCTAAAATGGACTACTATGTCAATGAGTCAGAACACCAATTCAAACTGTTAGAAAATAATTTGAATTTGACAAGTTGAAACTAATTAACAGGCAACATGTGTTAACTGTCCTGTTGCGTAATAATAACATTTTGGAACAGTGGGTGCATTCGGACATTACGTGCCTAAAACGACTCACGCGGGGGTGACCGGTAAGAGATATTTGGAACTCCGGTGTGAAAATGTTAAATGTATTGTTACCATTGCCTGACTGTTACATTGGCCCTGTAAAACATTGGTCACTAACCTTTTCTGAGTCAAAATGCAAGCCGAGATCTACCGCTCAGATTATTTAAAAAAAAAAATATATATATATATATATATATATATATACATATATATATATATATATACATATTTTATTTTTTATTTTTTTTGACTAAAAAAATGTTACCCAATGCAACATTAACCAATTAAAAACAGGTCTGTAGCAATGAGGTTTGTGCAGTAGGTGCAATACATTATCACTCCATATTGGCTATGCTTGAATTGCCCTGCTAATGTTCTTCTCAGACCATTTTGAAGTTATATAAACCAAATGTTAGGTATATCAAGACACTGGTAATAGTAATTGGTCAGTGAGGGGAGGGACGGCGCAGCGGTGAGGCTGCCTCTCACCCGACTCACTGGCTCTCCCTCCGCTGAGAAAAGGGGGCACCGTCTTCCAGCTGAATGCGACACTCAAGTCACACTGCATTATTCTGCTTTATGCACCAATTCATGTTACTCCTATGACCGGAGAAAGTGAAATATTCCTCGACATTAAAAAATACAAGGCGCTAATAATAACCCAAGCTTATCGGAACACTTTGCTATACTTATTCATTGTGGCTGCAGTGCTGGTTGTTGGGAGAACGTGCATTTTATGGCTTATAAGTGTTCACTGTGCTGAGTAACTTAACCATCCATAAAAACAGCAGCTCATTCCTATATTCATTGAGTCTCTCGCTAGTCATGGTTTTAAGTTTTATCTCACGGTATCAACTTTGCTGTGCGTTCGAGGTTTCTTTTTAGTCTATGGCTCGAGGAAACTGCAGACACGGTGATCTGATTGGCCTCCGGTAGGCCTATAGGTGTACTTGATTTGGTCTCCGGGCCTGCCGTTTAGGCGGCGTTCTACTTTCAGACACATGAAATGGTTAAAAATGGGAACACTTTGCCTTCCCGGCGCTAGGGCTGCTGAATCAAGTGCACTTACCGCCATATATCTCACACACTACCGTTCGAAAGTTTGGGGTCACTTAGAAATGTCCTTGTTTTTGAAAGAAAAGCACCTTTTGTCTTATGTCCATTAAAATAACATCAAATTGATCAGAAATACAGTGTAGACATTGTTAATGTTGTAAATGACTATTGTAGCTGGAAATGGCTGATTTGTATTATTATTATTTTAAAAAATTCAATGGAATATCTACAGGTGTACAGAGGCCCATTATCAACAACCATCACTCCTGAGTTCCAATGGCACGTTGTGTTAGCTAATCCAAGTTTATCATTTTAATAGACTAATTGATCATTAGAAAACCCTTTTGCAATTATGTTAGCACAGCTGAAAACTGTTGTGCAGATTAAAGAAGCAATGAAACTGGCCTTCTTTAGTCGAGTTGAGTATCTGGAGCATCAGCATTTGTGGGTTCGATTACAGGCTCAAAATGGCCAGACACAAAGAACTTCCTTCTGAAACTCGTCAGTCTATTCTTGTTCTGAGAAATTAAGGCTATTCCATGCGAGAAATTGCCAAGAAACTGAAGATCTCGTACAACGCTGTGTACTACTCCCTTCACAGAACAGAGCAAACTGGCTCTAACCAGAACAGAAAGAGTGGGAGGCCCCAGTGCACAACTGAGCAAGAGGACAAGTACATTAGTGTCTAGTTTGAGAAAGACACATCACAAGTCCTCAACTGGCAGCTTCATTAAATAGTACCCGCAAAACACCAGTCTCAACATCAGTGAAGAGGTGACTCTGGGATGCTGGCCTTCTAGGTAGTTGCAAAGAAAAAGCCATATCTCAGACTGGCCAATACAAATAAAAGATTAAGATGGGCAAAATAACAGACACTGGACAGAGGAACTCTGCCTAGAAGGCCAGCATCTCGGAGTCGCCGCTTCACTGTTGACGTTGAGACTGGTGTTTTGCGGGTACTATTTAATGAAGCTGCCAGTTGAGGACTTGTGAGGCATCGGTTGCCATTAAAGATATACTTCTCCTTAATGCAACCGCTGTGTCAGATTTCAAATAAACTTTACGGAAAAAGGAAACCATGCAATAATCTGAGTACGGCGCTCAGACGACAAATCAACCCAAAGAGATATCCGCCATGTTGGAGTCAACATAAGTCAGAAATGGCATTATAAATATTCACTTACCTTTGATTATCTTCATCAGAATGCACTCCCAGGAATCCCAGTTCCACAATAAATGTTTGATTTGTTCCATAAAGTCCATTTATGTCCAAATGACTCCTTTTGGTTCGCGCGTTCAGTACACAATCTAAACTCGGGGCAGGTCCAGGGAAAAGTTTAGACAAAGGCATATTACAGTCCGTAGAAACATGTCAAACGAAGTATAGAATAAATCTTTAGGATGTTTTTTTTATTTTTTATATATATTTTATTTTTGCATTTTCCAATTAACATTCAAGACAAAGGTGAAAAGATATTAGACAGCAATAGGACAAAGTAACAGACGAGCGTAACAAAGAAAGAAAAAAGAAAACAAATTATACATACAAACATACAATAAAAAAATAAAAGAAAAAATGAGACATTGGATCATATGGTCACCTGCCGTAGGCTACATATTATACATTACGTGTGAAACATTATATACGGATAATATAGAGATTCATTCAATGTGATGTGGGGGGAGATTCTCCATATAGTCAAAAGGTTGCCAAATTCTGTAAAATGTCTTTAACTTATTCCTCAAGCAGTAAGTAATTTTCTCCTGTGGGATACAGCTATTAACTTCTGATAGCCACATTGCAACTGGCAGGGAGGAATCCAATTTCCATTTCAAGGCAATACATTTCTTGGCAATCACTAGCAATATTTCTGTTAGCTTTATAGTATGGCTTTGCCTAAGATTGGTGTTAGTAAAGTTGCCCAGTAGACAGACCTCCGGGTCTAAAGGGAATGCAACCCCGTGAATTGAGGATATGGTATCGCATACCCCCTGCCAGAAACCGTGTAGTTTTGAACACTGCCAAGTGGAATGGAGGAATGTTCCTTCATCTGAGCCACATCTAAAACATAGGGAGGAGATATCAGGGTTGAACTTGTGCAGTCTAGATGGGGTGATATAGAGCTGATGGAGGAAATGAAACTGGATCAGTCTGTATCTGGAGTTCAATGTGGATGTAACACCATCCCTGCATAGGTCACTCCATAGACCCTCATCAAGATCAATACCCAGATCTTTTTCCCATCTAAGTCGGGGTTTATCTAGCCCAGGCAGTGTTAGTCCTGACATAAGAGCATCGTAAACACGGGAAATGGTCTTGAACAGTGGTTGGTCTGCGTGGCAGAGTTGTTCAATAGGCGACATCTTAGGTAGGTTCCATTGTCCCTTGAGAGACACCCTAATAAAGTTTCGTAGTTGTAGGTAGCTAAAGAAGTCCCTGTTAGGCAAGTGGTATTTCTGTTTCAGCTGATCAAAAGACATAAGAACTCCCTCCTCGTAACAATGTTCCAGAAGAGTGATCCCCTTATCAGACCATGGTCTAAAGTTACTATTCTGGAAAAACATAGGAATCAATCTATTGTTCCATAAAGGGGTTTTAGGGGAAAGGAATCCCCCTCGTCCGAACAGCTCATGCAGTTTGCACCATGCCAGGACAGAATGTATGATTTAAAGGGTTGTCTGTGATGGTTTTTATACATTTTCTGTCCCATTTGTAAAACAATTCTGCCCCAGTGTCATCATTTACCTCAAGCTTTTCAATGTTCAACCATGAGGGAGAGGGACCCTTGTCAAACCTCTGAGCCAGAAACCTAGACTGTGCTGCCCAGTAGTACATTCTAAAATTGGGGAGGTTTAAGCCCCCTTGACTGTAATCAAGGGTCAGTTTATCCAGGCCAATCCTAGGGGTTTTGCCGTGCCAGATAAACCGTCTGGTCAGCTTGTCGAGAGAAGAAAAGAATGCTGCGGGAACAGGGATAGGGAGAGATTGAAACAGATATAGAAATCTGGGCAGGACATTCATTTTAATTACATTGATTCTACCCAGTCGGGTAAGAGGTAAGTCCATCCATTTACAAAGGTCACCCTCCACCTTTTGCAACAAACTGGCCAGATTGAGTTTATAGAGGTTGTTCAGATTACCATCCACCATTATGCCCAAATATGTGAAGCCCATAGGTGACCATCTAAAAGGAAACTTGTGCTTGATGGTATGATGGTCAAAGACAGACAACGGTAAGATTTCACTTTTATCAAAATTGACCTTATATCCAGAGAAAGAACTATAACACTGTAGTAGGATCTGCAAGTGAGAGAGGGAGTGTTCTGGGTTTGTTAGAAATAAGACAAGGTCGTCCGCAAAGAGTGATCATTTATGGGTATGGGGGCCCACCTCAAAGCCATGTATGTCAGGGCACGTTCTAATAGCCTCAGCCAACGGTTCGATGGCGAGGGCAAAGAGGTGGGGGCTGATTGGGCAACCTTGTCTGTTCCCCCTATAGAGAGGGAAAGAGGAGGAGGTAATCCCATTGGTAGCAATCCTAGCTTTAGGAGATTTGTAGAGTGATTTTATCAAATTTACAAACACGGTACCTAAACCAAACTTTTCCAAGACGCGAAAGAGGTATGGCCATTCAACCCTATCAAAGGCCTTTTCAGCGTCGAGGGAGACTGCGACACTAGGTATTTTGTTTTTGTTAGCAAGGTGAATTATATCAAAGAACCTTCTGAGATTATTGGAGGACAATCTATTAATTATGAAGCCAGTCTGATCTGGGTTGACCAACAGGGGAAGACATGACTCCAGTCTCTTAGATAGCATCTTGGTGACCAGTTTACAATCTGTTAAGGAGAGAGATTGGTCTATAGGAGGCACACTTTAGTGGGTTTTTCCCTTTCTTGTGGATTGAGAGAAAGACTCTGGAAAGCAGTTGTCTTCCCTGGCTTTTTTAAGTACCTCCATAAGGTAGGGGACCAACAGCTCCCTAAATTCTTTATAGAACTCTGGAGGGAAGCCATCCTCCCCAGGAGATTTATTAGAAGGTAAGGAGTTAATGGCCTCCAACAATTCAGGAACTGAGAACTGTTCACTCAGGCGCTCGCTCTCTTCCCCTGACAGGCATGGGAGGTTGAGAGAGGAGAGAAAGGAGTCGATCTCTGATAGATCATCGCTTGATTGGGAAGTGTAGAGGTCTTCATAGTATTTCTTAAAAGTATTATTAATTTCAGTAGGGTCGAAAGATATCTCATTAGTAAGAGTTTCTATAGCATTAATTGTCCTCTTACTTTCCTCTGCTTTCAGTTGCCATGCCAATACTTTGTGAGCTTTCTCTCTAAGCTCGTAATAACGCTGTTTTGATTTAGTGATGGCCCTCTCGGCTTGATATGTGTTCAGAATATTATATTTCAGTTTATTTACCAAAAGCCTGTATAGATCTTTAGTCGGGCCTCTTTGGTAGGTTTTCTCTAGCTCGGCGATTTCAGATTCAAGGGCACTCAGTTCCGCACCGTGTTTTCTCTTCAGCCCTTTAGTATAGGAAATGATCTGTCCCCTCAGATAGGCCTTCAATGTGTCCCAAAGAATGAAACTGTCAGGAGTGGAGGGTTTGTTTGTCAAAGTAAAAATATTGATCTGCTCTTTGATGAATGCACAAAATTCAGGTTGCTTTAGGAGTGTAGAATTTAGTCTCCATCTATATGCTCCATTTACCTTGGTAGGAATGGAGATTGATAATACCAGAGGAGAATGGTCACTAAGCAATCTGGGGAGATACTCGACATCTAACACTCTATGAAACAGTTGTGTCGATAGTAAAAAGTTATCTATGGGTGTGAATAAAAAGAGTAGTCCCTATCCTGTGGGTGCAACTGTCTCCAGATGTCTAGCAAATTGAGATCTTTCATGAATGACATGGTGAGCTTGCTGGCTTTGGTAAGAAGTGAGGGTTTATCAGAGGACCTATCAAGAACTGTATCTAAACAAAAATTAAATCTCCTCCAACCAGTAGCCATCCTGGTGGTGCTTGAGCAACCTGAAGGAAGACATTCTGTATAAACATATGGTCATCGAAGTTAGGAGCATAAATATTCAATAGGGTCCAAGACTCTGAAAATATATGCCCCTGCACCAAAACAAACCTGCCAGAGGGATCAGAGATGGTGTTGTTGACGCAGAAGGGGATGTGTCTACTTATCAAAATTGCAGTTCCTCTTGCTTTTGAGTTAAAAGAGGACGCAAAAACTTGTCCTACCCATTCCCTCTTCAATTTCTTGTGTTCACTGGCTGTGAGATGTGTTTCTTGTAAAAACACAATGTCAGCCTTTAATTTCTTAAGGTATTTATAGACTCTTTTCCTTTTAATCGGGCTGTTAAGACCTTTTACGTTGAATGTGACATTTTAGTGGATTAAGCATAGGTTGGGTTTCAAATATGTAACTGAATGGAAATCTATCATATGTAGATAGTTAGGAAATGTTTCAACTTTGGTGTGAACACAGAAGTGAACTATGTGTCTCTTTAGGAAGGAAACAATAAACATAGAAAAAAGGGGGAAAAAATTAAGAATCCCACCCACCCCGATTGTTAGACTAAAACCACAATCCCAACAATCAAACATGAATACACTTGTAGAGATACGTTGCTGCTCGCTTTCCATCTTGCTCTTACTAGCTAAACCTTGGTGTAAACTAAAACCTGCGAGCTCTCTAAATTGAAAACAAACATTGTGAATAGACATTTATGGCTGAATATTTACTGCCCACGGTAAGGGCTGCTTCTTTTTTCGAAATATTAACATAAATGAGGGGGAAAGCAGTGGACCTAAACACACTTATTTGCTTCGCCCAGTGGATATGGACTAAACCAAAATATACTTTCCTGTAAATGTAATAGAACTCACCCCGGAAAGATACGGTTAGTTGTAAATGTACAAATCAATTATAGCGACCGGAGGATATCAGCGGTTCAGTCCGGATAAGAGAGAACAAACAAACTGCATCTTATCCCCCAGAGAGACCGTCCTGGCTCAGACGTTGCTCAGTTCTTTGAGAAAAGTGTACACTTCTCCCAGTGTGTTGAAGAGATGGCTTCGGCCTTTGTACTGAACTTTCATCCGCGCAGGGTGGATGAGGTAGCCGGTGATGTTCTTCTCCTTCAGTGCTTTGGCGGCAGGTCTGAACTGCTTGCGACGTCTGGCGAGATCCGCGCTCATATCCGGGAAAAGGCTGACCCTCTTGCCATCGATGGTGATATCCCCTTTGGCTCTTGCGAGTTGCAGTATCTTCTCTCTGTCTTGGAAACGGAGGAACCTGATCAGGACGGCCCGTGGGGGCTCATCTGGCCGGTGTTTCGGCGCTGATGTTCTGTGGGCACGTTCGATTTCCAGTGGCTTGGTGAAGTTGATTATGCCTAGGACATCCGGGATCCATTGAGTGAAGAAACGGACCGGGTCACGGCCCTCGCTGTCCTCTTTCAATCCCACCACACGGATATTACTACGTCTGCTTTGGTTCTCCATCTGATCTACCTTGTTTTGAGGTAGGCATTGTCCTTTTGCAGTTGTATCAAGATCTGGTCATGTCGAGCGACGGTATCTTCAACTGTGCTAATGCGCAACTCTGCCTCAGTCGTTCTCAAAAGGAGATCATTCATGGAGGATTTCAGGTCGTCAATGGAAGAATGGAGTTCAGCCGTTTTCTTATCAACTTTCATAGAAAGACCTTTGTTACCATCCTGAATTTCCCGGAGGAGAGTAGCCAGCATGTCGGCAGGCTCGCAAGAGGCCGAGAGCAACAGTCTGGAACTGTTGTCTGAGTTATGAGGGCTAATGCTAATCTTGCTAGCTGTAGCGTTATCGTTATCTTGGGAATCAACGACGTTTTGGTCGTCCTTCTTGCCTCTCGGTCGGAGGTCCATGGCTCTTTGGGAAGGTAAGTACTTGACAATTTATCAGCCGATGTTAGAATATTGTTTCAACGTTGTTATTTAGGTAATAATAGAATAACTTTGAAGAGCTCGGTTTGTCAACGTCTGCTCAGCTCCGCGGCATCACGTGCTCTCCCCTTTAGGATGTTTTTAACATAAATCTTCAATAATATTCCAACCGGAGAATTCCTTTGTCTTCAGAAAAGCAATGGAACAGAGCTCGCTCTCACGTGAACGAGCGTCACGAGCTCAAGGCATTCTGGCAGACCTCTGACTCATTCCCCTCTTATTCGGCCCCACCTCACAGTAGAAGCATCAAACAAGGTTCTAAAGATTGTTGACATCTAGTGGAAGCCATAGGAAGTGCAAAATGACCCCATAGACACTGTATTCGATAGGCCAAGAGTTGAAAACCTACAAACCTCAGATTTCCCACTTCCTGGTTGGATTTTTCTCAGGTTTTCGCCTGCCATATGAGTTCTGTTATACTCACAGACATCATTCAAACCGTTTTAGAAACGTCAGAGTTTTCTATCCAAATCTACTAATAATATGCATATATTAGCAACTGGGACTGAGTAGCAGGCAGTTTACTCTGGGCACGCTTTTCATCCAAACGTGAAAATGCTGCCCCCTATCCATAACAGTTAACAAGGTCTACACTATTTCTCATCAATTTGATGTTATTTTAATGGACAAAAAAAATAGCTTTTCTTTCAAAACAAGGACATTTCTAAGTGAGCCCAAACTTTTTGAACGGTAGTGTAGATTTTCTTTTTTACAGTAATGTTTGGTGATTGACAAGGAATGCCTTGAAGATCACTGCTGTGACCAATGCCATGGCTTGTTGGCTTATTTACTCTTTTATTTTCTTCCCTGCCAGACCCCAACCCTCAGCTGGATGTGGATGCACTGAACACAGAATACATGGAGAGGAGCGAGGAACTCTACGATTCACTCATGAACTGTCACTGGCAGCCACTGGATACCATCACGTCAGAAATCCCGCCTTTTTCCAGTTCCTGATCTGTTTCAACTTGTCCTCTGAGTTTAGTATGAAATTAATCTTCTATAAAAGGGTAAAGTCGCACAGAAAATGTCTTTTTTTATCACCAGTCGACACACAGCATGTTTCTTCGCTATTGCCTTTGCCATTTGTATATATTGTCCACATCCTTCCCATCTTGTATTTTTATTTTATGGAAGTAATGTTATTTTTCGCTGTGCACTAAACTTTCCTTCTAAATTATAGCTAAGTCTTTCTGGAAGTGCATTTGTTTTTGGTTTGTTTGATTTAGAAGCTGCATTTTTTTATTTGATTAAATGAAGTAATCAATTGTCATCATCTCCCAGACATGATTTTTGTATTTAACACTGTTTTGAGTACCATCTTATCTTCAGGAAGAAAGAACATTTTAGTTGTGATTCATTTTATTTTCACAGATTAAAAACTTCAAGTTAAGCTTGTATTTCAACAGTTTGTATCACACCTTTTACTTGTGCTTGAAATCTATGTTTATTGGTGCAATATACAGCATTTTGTCTGCCATTTCCTGGTTGCTAAAATTCTAATTGCTTGTTTTGACAAACTGAAATTAAGCAAACTATGTATAGTGTAGAGAATCATTGTACCCTCTAAACCGCTGTGAAATATATTTTCAATAACCAAAAATAGTTTTCAGCTGTTTGAAGCTAATGTACCTAAATTATGAGTAAAAGTTGTAAAAACTAAACTTAAATGTGAAGCATCTACACGTTAGGCTTGCTTTAAATGAGTGACTGCTCTAACTCACATTTCTATGTGAATTTGGTCGGGACCCCCAAAAAGTTAATTCAATTGCTATTGGTCACGCAAATATTTAGCAGACGTTATTGTGGGTATAGCGAAATGCTTGTGTTCCTAGCTCCAACAGATACTTCTGCACTAACAGTGCAGTAGATACCTTTCATTCTCATGATATTCATTTTGTTTTAGACTTGTAATTCATTTGAGCTTTTTTGTGCCTGGAGCTTTTGGAATAATTCTATTAAAGCTGACTTGGGGGGGCAGGATGTTGTTTGGAATGTATTATCTAATTATGTGACAGTGAACATTGGTGCTTATGCAAAGTTTAGCGCAAGTTCATTTAGTCTGGTTTTCAGAAACACAATTTAACTTCTTACTTACATTGCTTGCACTGTCAGATGCATATGTTCAAAAATAAACAGCATTATGTAATCAGTGCTCTATGTTAAGGTCTGAAAGACAGCCAACCAATTTTATGAAGCCTTTCCTTTATCATAAAACTGCTTGTTTCATAAATGTCTTCTCGTACAATAAGTGGATAACTAACAGTTTAAAAAGGACTTGAAATTCTGTTAATATGGTTTAATTCGCCTCTCACTATTTCATGAAAAGGACAAAGGAAAATCATTATGCCAACACTTATGTTTTATGAGATGTGTGTATGGCTCCAACCAATTCTCCCCCTCTTTCACTCAGGCTTAACCCTCTTCTTTCTTGGTTAAGAGTCCAAGGCAATACCACCTGGGTCTGAGGCGGTACCAGTCCTGATATAGGGACCTCCAGCTGAGGCACCACAGGGCCCCTGCTAGGATCTGTGTGTGGAACGCAGAGAAGCAAGAACACCCAGAGGCCCAGCAGGATGACACAGAACAAGAAGAGCAGCTGCAGTGGGGTCCCTGAAGTCCCACCCATAGTCAGGTAGGGCCTGAAAATGGCCTCCTTGGCCAACAGTAGGCAGCAGACACACAGCAAGAAGATGTCATCAGAGACCTCATAGCCGTTTCCCACACACAACTGCTTGCTGCCTCCCGTAGTAGTAGGGCTGGACACCTACAGCACTGAAGGGCTAGTAGAAGCTCCCCTGTAGAGTTCTCAAGGACATCAAGGAGCTTCCAGAACCCCACCCACAGCAGACCTCCCACCATCAGCCGAGAGAGGTGTCGCAGAAAGAGGGATCTGTGCACTGAGGAGAGGAGGCCAACAAAGATGCAGGTCCATCCCCAGCCTAAGCGCAAGAACGCTCTGAATTGTGAACAAACGGCAAGATGATTTGAACATGGTTATAATTCAGCTGTAGATGCTGATTGGTGTAGAATATGTGGATGCAAACAGACTGGACATACCTGAGAAAAGGCCTTGAAACCATCAATAAGGAAATTATGTATTATTGTTTGAGCCCATCTTAATTCTTACCTGTGAAGAAAATGAGTCCTTTTGGCGAAGATGCTGTGTTTGGAGACCCACATGCTCAGGGCGGGTCCAAACACGATCAGACATGACAACAGGTGAAATTGGAACTTCCCATGAGTCCGACGGCCACCAGAAAGCTATTGAGAAACATCTCAATTTACAATCTGGCCTCAACTGAGACAGGAAATAAGCCTCTATCTCTTCCACTGGGTACAAAATAACCCCCTATAGTTTATTTGTGTATCCAATGATCCTGTAGGTTATTGTTTCGGTATTGTTTACTATGCTAGTGGGAGTGACCCTTCCTGCATGTTATAAACCAAGACCTGCAGTTGATGTAAATCAATTTCCATAGAATCAGTCCAAAGGCTTGCTAATTCAATCAAGATGCAATCCTTTGCAGGTTTGTGACATTCGACTCTTCTTGTGTAGATGTCTTGAATATAGTGGCAGGTGTCCTACGTTTCAGAAACAAACTTATTTAAATGTATACTGTAAAATCCAGTTGTTCACCTCCTGTAGCCAACACAGTTGCAGTATCCACAAATATTGCTGTTTTCTGCAGTTTAAAAATCTTTTAATCCTGACTGACTAAATTACCACTCTGGATTTACTTCCTTAATTTTACCATGGTTCGTTCTGTTATTGTTGAGGTCACCTCTTACTCATGCAGCATAAAAACACTTGCTCATCCACAATACAGCAGACCGTGAAGTCAAACTGTTAGAGCTGAAGTTAGTTCCCCTGTCCCCCACGCCTTCAGCTCCCATCTCACCACCCTTTCATCAACACCAACAGAGTGGGACATATGTTCACACCTTTGGTCTGTCCCCCCGTTGCAGGTTTCACATTACCTTTACAAAGTTCAGGGGTTACAGATTGCGTTGAGTGAATCAGCAAGTAGTGTGAAGTTGTGCAACAATATTTGATTCATGTAAGCGCAAGAGCTGCTAAAGATTGTCCTAGTTGAATTGGTTGGCCCACAGTTCTGTGACAGTGCATTTTGTTTTCTTTAACCCTCTACTGTAAATGTCAGTAGAATTCTAAATAACTAGGTCTCCTCCATTTGTCTTCTATTTATATATATATATAATCTCTGTACTGTATCCACACCATCCCATCCACGGATGTTCTCTCCATTCTTAGACTCAGCTGTTGGTGTAGGCCTAGAAGCCTGTCTCTGTCAATCAGTGAGCAGGATCTTTCTCAGTCATTCACTCACCAACTCTGAAATTTCTAGCTCAAGTATTCCTGACTGACTTCCCTCATTGTATACTTTCTCTTTATGCCTATATACAGAGAGAGTCTATCTAACATGTAACTTGTGGGGGCAAATTCCCCCTGGCTCATGATTTATTTTATTTATGCCAATGAATGTAGTAGACTTGTCTTGCCCATTATATCATTGCACATCCTTCTCTCAGCATCAATGATTTACCACAGAACTTGATCTATTGGTAACAAGACACTCATCTCTCTGCATGTTTTTGCACTTTGAAATCTAGGAGGTGTAGGCATTTGTGAT
This sequence comes from Salvelinus alpinus, assembly GCF_045679555.1. Lineage (NCBI taxonomy): Eukaryota > Metazoa > Chordata > Actinopteri > Salmoniformes > Salmonidae > Salvelinus > Salvelinus alpinus. The sequence goes on from NC_092108.1 coordinate 27,648,640, forward strand.
GAGAGGATGTATTTTCATGATATGCCTTTTAGTATAGACATTACATTGAGAGAACCAAGCCTATGGGTACGGAGCTTCACCCCCCCCCCCCCCACACACGCCAACTGATTAATGGAGTGCTGAATATGATTTTATTTCACTTGCTTTGTTTTCTCTTTTCCATATTATGTCTATCTATGATAAGCCACCCAGGAAAGGTCTGAAAATAGCCCATATTAATATATGTAGTCTTAGAAATAAGGTTAATGAAATCAATAACTGCTGCATCAGATAACATTCATATATTTGCCATTTCTGAGACTGACTTAGATCATTCATTTAATGATACATCAGTAACAATAAAAGGATAAAACATCTAGATGAGACAGAAATGCTTATGGGGGAGGTGTTGCTGTATATATTCAGAGCCATATCCCTGTAATGCTGAGAGAAGATCTTATGTCAAGTGTTACTGAAGTGTTGTGGTTGCAGGTTCACCTGACACATATAAAGCCTTTTCTTTTGGGGTGTTGCTCTAGGCCACCAAGTGCTAACAGTCAGTATCTAAATAAATGCTTGATAGTGTACATGAATCTTGACTGGTTTTCATCAAGCTGTCTGCTCAAGAGCACGCTTCTCAATGTAACCAGTGCCTATACTCTGGTTCAGGTTATTAATCAATTTAGCAGGGTGTTTACAAACAGTACAGGAACAAGATCATCCACATGTATTGATCACATTTTTACTAATACTGTAGAACTTTGTTCTTAAACTGTATCCATAACCATTGGATGCAGGGATCACAATTTTAAATATTATTTTAATTTAACCTTTAAACAATATAGTGGCTATATCCAGGAAAGCCAAAGTTCCAAAAGCTGGGCCTTAATAGTGTATACAGTGTAATAGATTATGCAAAAGATTTTGCTGTGACTCTTATGTGGATGATGTAAAAAATATTTGTTGGTCTGATGTGATTAATGAGGAGCATCCAGACGCTGCACTTGATGAATTTATGAAATTGCTTATTCCAATTATTGAGAAACATGCACCTGTTAAGAAACTGACTGTTAGAACTGTTAAGGTCCCATGGATTGATGAGGAATTGAAAAACTGTATGGTTGAAAGAGATGGGGCAAAAGGAGTGGCTAATAATCTGACAGGCTGATTTACTGCAAATTGAGAAATTATGTGACTAAACTCAACAAAAAGAAGAAGAAACTGAAGCCAAGATCAATGATATAAATAATGATGGGGAAAAAACTTGAGTACATTAAATGAAATTATGGACAGAAAGACAAATTCAACTCCATCTTTCATTGAATCAGATGGCTTATTCATCATTAAACCATTTGATGTTGCCAATTATTTTAATGATTACTTCATTGGAAAAGTGGGCAGATTTAGGCAGGAAATTCCAACAAAGAACAGTGAGCCATCATACTCATGCATAAAAAACTAATAATGAAAGAAAAGCATTGTAAGTTTGAATTTTGTAAAGTTAGTGTGGGAGAGGTGTAAAAATTATTGTTAGTAAATAAATAATTAAGCCAAATTGTATATCGCTGATTCATGATTTAAACTATGGTTTGTGCAGTTAACCAATAATTTTACAATGTTTGGAATGTGACAGGTAACAATTTATTATCATTAATGGAAGACTAGTTATAGAGTTATATTCGGAAAATTATTACTCTAAACATTTCCCTCTAATTCATGTTTACGTGATCAGTTTAATCACGTAATAATTAAACCTAGAGAATTGATTTAATAATATACAGTCGTCACATTTAATGATAGTCCAGACACGACACCTTATTGTCAATTTATTTCAACCAATCATCAGTAAAATGTGTCAGTGCAGTACATGTTGAGTGCCCTTCTCTATAAGCATGCTGAAAGTATGTTAATTTGTTTACAGATAAATAGCATTGTATTTGGTCAAACACTTTTTTCCAACAGTTTACTAAGAGCTGGCAGCAAGCTGACAGATCTGCTGTTAAAACCAGTAAAGGCAGCTTTACCAATCTTGGGTAGCGGAATAACTTTGGCTTCCCTCCAGGCCTGAGGACAAAGACATTCCTCTAGGCTCAGATTAAATATATGATAGATAGGAGTGGCTATAGAGTCAGCTACCATCCTCAGTAGCTTTCCATCTAAGTTGTCATTATTTATCGATAACTAAATAATCACACAGAATTACATAACAGATATTTGGGTTACTACATGATACAAAGAAAAAGTCGTTAGCGGACAATGGCGATATGATGGCTTGATAGACAAAGGAAAGGGGTGGGGACTGAGAAAGAGCGGGAAAGACAAAATGGATTCACTACACACAGTGGATAATTGTACTCATGGACATGCTAATACTTTGCACATGAACAGCCGCTCATTCTGAAAGAAATTGCAATGTACATATTTACGCTTGTATGTCGTTGTTGTCTCTCCGTGTTGTCTCTCCGTTGAAAGCACTCGGTCATCCTGTAGAGTTCATCAGAGTCTCTGGTTAACTTTCCCAGAAGTCACAATGTCTTTTGAGGTTGTAGTTGGTTAGGATGGATACTTCAGAGTACCATTCGGCGGTTGTCGGTATTCTCGTTCTAGATTTACGAGTTTAACCATTTCCAGCAGTGTAGCCAAAACTACAGCTGTATGTTCTAATGAATTGTAGCCATTCCAATGTGGGGACTCTGTCCCGGCATTCTCTGACTTAATGTATATTTTGTAGGAAGTGGGTTTTATACTCTGTGGAAAAAGGGGCGGTTCTATGATGTCCAATGTGATGTCTGGGCTCACGGGGGTGTGGCCACGGACTAATCCATACTCTCATTTAGAAGGTTAACATCCCATTACATCTTTTCACAAATAGTTTCATGTTTAATCACATAGGTTTCGCAATATTTAGATGTAAACCTGACAGCTGGGAAATGTACACTAAGAGATACAGTTTTGTGTTTCCTGTCCTTCATGAGATCACCAAATGAAACACACTCGTCATGACTGTCCCTTAAGTGTCCATTGACCATTCCCAAAACTAGAAAGATTGTTTAATTCTCCCATTTTGGGAATTAGGAGTTTGGCCAAGTCTCTCTCTGTATCCCACAATCACACGTTCCAATCTCAATACTACAGACACAGAAGCAGAGTATTTACGATTGTGGGAGCTGTGCTGTTAGATTTCAGTGCAGCCTGTTGTTGAGAAAACATATGTGTTATGGCTTTTGAACCTCTGAGATATCGTGGATTCAGAGCTGTCGATCTAATACAATTCAGAGGGTTTTCTTTAACTTTTACTTGGTACTCATCCCGGATCCGGGAGCACCCCCCACAGTAAAAAAGCTGACTAGCATAGCCTAGCATAGCGTCACAAGTAAATACAAGCATCTAAATATCATTAAATCACAAGTCCAAGACACCAGATGAAAGATACAGATCTTGTGAATCCAGCCATCATTTCTGATTTTTAAAATGTTTTACAGGGAAGACACAATATGTAAATCTATTAGCTAACCACGTTAGCAAAAGACACCACTTTTTTTACTCCACCAGTTTTTTACTCCATCAGTAGCTATCACTAATTCGACTAAATAAAGATATATATAGCCACTAACCAAGAAACAACTTCATAAGATGACAGTCTGATAACATATTTATGGTATAGGATATGTTTTTTTAGAAAAATGTGCATTTTTCAGGTATAAATCACAGTTCTACATTGCAGCTGCAATCTGAAATAGCGTTGGAAGCAGCCGGAATAATTACAGAGACCGACGTCAATTACCAAAATACTCATCCTAAAACATTTCTGAAAAATACACAGCCTACAGCAATCGAAAGACACAGATCTTGTGAATCCAGACAATATTTCAGATTTTCTAAGTGTTTTACAGCGAAAACACAATATATCGTTATATTAGCATACCACATGAGCTAACATCACACCAGCATTAAATCAAGGCAAAAGGGGCGATAACGTTATCGCCACCAAAATATATTAATTTTTTCACTAACCTTCTCAGAATTCTTCAGATGACAGTCCTGTAACATCATATTACACAATGCATATAGAGTTTGTTCGAAAATGTGCATATTTAGCATCACAAATCGTGGTTATGCAATGTAATCTGTCAAAACATGGCATGCATTCGGGCCGGCGCCATCTTGGAAAGGCACCTATGTTTACGATTATTTATCGATTAGATTGACTAAAAAAATACAGGTTGGACAGCTAATGAAAGATGCATTGGTTATTAATGCAACCGCTGATTTAGATTTTTAAAATTTACGTTACTAGACATACATTGTGAGTTACAGCCAGACTAGTGCCGCAAAAAATGGCTGACAACTGCGTTTACATTTTTCCACATAAATACGGAATAAAATCATAAATAACTCTTACTTTTGGACGAGCTTCCATCAGTATCTTGGGCAATGTGTCCTTTGTCCAAAAGAATCGTTGCTTTGTTGTAAAACGACCTCCTCAACTTCGGAACTAGCAGTTAACGATAGCTACACGGCACACACATGCCCAAATCCTCAAACGCAATACTAAGGAAATTCAGAAAAATAGCAATATACTCGCATAAACTGATATAAATCGGTTTCAAATAACTTCGTTATGATGTTTCTAACACCTATATCGAATTAAATCACAGACGGATATATCTTTGATCAATAACGAGAGCTTTTGAGCATGCGATTCTGATGTCCTCCCTTGCGTCCTGGCAAGCGTCGAAAAGAAGGGACATCTCACTCCATTCCCTTTTATAAACTCTGACAAACACGTAGAGACACCATTCCACTTCTCATTGGTTACTGACATCCAGGGGAAGGCGGGTGCAGTTCATGTCAAGCCATAGGGCACACACAGAGTTTTAAACTGATCCGAGATCAGAGACTATTTTTCAGAGCTTCGCATGTCCTGTCATGAGTTTCGCTGTAGAAAGAGTTCTGGTTCACCCACAGACATAATTCAAGCGGTTTTAGAAACTAGAGATTGTTTTCTATCCAATAGTAGTAATAATAATATGCATATTGTACGAGCAAGAATTGAGTACGAGGCAGTTTAATTTGGAAATGTAAAAAAAAAGAAATGTTAACAGCTCCCCCTATTGACAAAAGGTTTTAATGGAAGCTTCTCTAATCTCAAACCAGTAAAGTGTGGTGTACTGCAGGGCAGATCTCTAGGCCCTCTACTCTTTTCTAGTTTTACCAATGACCTGCCACTGGCATTAGACAAAGCATCTGTGTCCATGTATGCTGATGATTCAACCATATTTGTATCAGCAACCACAGCTAATGAAGTCACTGAAACCCTTAAAGAATTGCACTCCGTTTTGGAATGGGTGGCCAGTAATTAACTGGTCCTGAACATCTCTAAAACTAAGAGCATTGTATTTGGTACAAATCATTCCCTAAATTCTAGACCTCAGCTGAATTTGGTAATGAATGATGTGGCTGTTGAACAAGTTGAGGATACTAAATTACTTGGTGTGTTAACTTGGATTATAAACTGTCATGGTCAAAATGTATACAGTACCAGTCAAAAGTTTGGACACACCTACTCATTCAAGGGTATATTTATTTTTACTATTTTCTACATCGTAGAATAATAGTGAAGACATCAAAATTATGAATTAACACATATGGAATCATGTAGTAACCAAAAAAGTGTTAAACAAATCAAAATATATTTTATATTTGAGATTCTTCAAAGTAGCCTCCCTCTACCTTGATGACAGCTTTGCACACTCTTGGCATTCTCTCAACCAGCTTCACCTGGAATGCTTTTCCAACAATCTTGAAGGAGTTTACAATATGCTGAGCACTTGTTGGCTGCTTTTCCTTCACTCTGCAGTCCAACCTATCCCAAACCATCTCAAATGGGTTGAGGTTGGGTGATTGTGGCTAGCTCATCTGATGCGGCACCATCACTCTCCTTCTTGGTCAATTAGCCCTTACACAGCCTGGAGGTGTGTTGGGTCATTGTCCTGTTGAAAAATGTATGATAGTTCTACTATGCATAAACCAGATGGGATGGTGTATCGCTGCAGAATGCTGTGGTAGCCATGCTGGTTAAGTGTGCCTTGAATTAACACTTTTTTGGTACTACATGATTCCATATGTGTAATTTCATAGTTTTGATGTCTTCACTATTATTCTACAATGTAGAAAATAGTACAAAATAAAGAAAAACCCTTGAATGAGTAAGTGTGTCCAAACCTTTGACTGGTACTGTAGATTTAATGGTTGTAAAGATGGGGAAAGGTCTGTCCCTAATAAAGAGATCCTCTGCTTTTTTGACAACACACTCCACAAAGCAAGTCCTGCAGGCTCTAGTTTATTCTTATCTTGATTATTGTCCAGTTATATGGTCAAGTGCTGCAAAGAAAGACCTAGTTAAGCTGCAGCTGGCCCAGAACAGAGTGCCACTTCTTGCTCTTCATTGTAATCAGAGGGCTAATATTAATACTATGCATGCCAGTCTCTCTTGGCTAAGAGTTGAGGAAAGACTGCTTGTTTTTATAAGAAATATTAATGTGTTGGAAATTCAAAATTGTTTGCATAGTCAACTGACACACACTTACCCCACCAGACATGCCACCATGGGTATTTCCACAGTCCCCAGGTCAAGAACAAATTCAAGGAAATGTACAGTATTATACATAGACATGAGTGCGTGGAACTCCCTTCCATCTTCTATAGTACAAGTGAACAGCAAACTTTGTTTCAAAAGACAAATAAAGCAACACCTCTCCCTTCATGTGATGTACTTGTGTGTGTGTGTACTGACATGTATGTGTAACTGATAGATGCACACACACACACACACACACACACACACACACACACACACACACACACACACTACATTAAATGTATGTATTGTAAATTGTAAAGTCTTTTGTCTGTAATGTGTTGGATCCCAGTAAGACTGTCTGTTGCCATTGGCGTTGGCTAATTGGGATCCTAATAAATCAACAATAAAAATCAAATACATTATATTTTAGAACAGGGTTTCCCAAACTTGGTCTTGGTGCCCCCCTCCCTGGGTGCACGTTTTGGTTTTTGCCCTAGCCCTACACAGCTGATTCAAATAACCAACTAATCATCATACTTGAATTATTTGAATCAGCTGTATAGTGCTAGGGCAAACACCAAAACATGCACCCAGAACCGAGTTTGGGAAACCCTGATTTAGCGGACTCTCTTAAAATCAAATGGATTTATAAAGCCTTTTTTAACACAAACCTTTTTTCTCCCCATTTCGATCTTGTCTCATTGCTGCAACTCCCCAACAGGCTTGGGAGGCAAAGTCATGCGTTCTCTGAAACATGATCTACCAAACCACACTTCTTAACACCTGCCCGCTTAACCTGGAAGCCATCCGCACCATGTGTCAACTGATGACCAAAGTCAGCCTTCAGGCGCCATAAGGAGAGCGCAATGAGCCAAGTAAAGCCCCCCAGCCAAACCTGGACAATTGTGCACCGCCCTATGGGACTCCCGATCACGGCCAGTTGTGACACAGCCTGGGATTGAACCCGGGTCTGTAGTGACACCTCTAGCACTGTGATGCAGTGCCTTAGACCACTGTGCCATTCAGGAGGCCCTATAAAGCCTTTTCTACATCAGCAGATGTCACAAAGTGCTTATACAGAAACCCAGCCTAAAACCCCAAAAGCAAGCAATGCAGCTGTAGAAGCATGGTGGCTAGGAAAAACTCCCTAGAAAGGCAGGAACCTAGGAAGAACCCTACAGAGGAACCAGGCTATGAGGGGTGTCCAGTCCTCTTCTGGCTGTACCGGTGGAGATTATAACAGTACATGGCCATTAAAGCCAGATTGTTCTTCAAGATGTTCAAACGTTCATAGATGAACAGTAGGGTTAAATAATAATTACAGTGGTGGCGCAAGAGCCCGAGGTGGCGCAAGACCGGACAGGAAGATCACGTCAGTGACTCAACCCGCTCAAGTCGAATATAGCAAAAAAAGCTTGGCACGATGTGACGCACCCCTCCTAGGGACGGCATGGAAGAGCACTAGTAAGCCAGTGACTTAGCCCCCGTAATAGGGTCAGAGGCAGATAATCCCAGTGGAGAGAGGGGAGCCAGCCAGGCAGAGACAGCAAGAGCGGTTCATCACTCCAGTGCCTTACCATTCACCTTCGCACTCCTGGGCCAATCGTAGGACCTACTGAAGAGATGAGTCTTCAGTAAAGACTTAAACGTTGAGACAGAGTCTACGTTTCTCACATGGATAGGCAGACCATTCCATAAAAATGTAACTATAGCAGAAAGCCCTGCCTCCAGCTGTTTGCTTAGAAATTGTATGGACAATAAGGAGGCCTGCATCTTGTGACCGTAGCGTACATGTAGGTATGTACGGACCAAATAGGAGAGATAAGTAGGAGCAAGTCCATGTAATGCTTTGTAGGTTAGCAGTAAAAACATTGATAACAGCTCTAGCCTTATCTGGAAGCCAGTTGGCTAGCACTGGAGTAATATGATCAAATTTTCGGTTCTAGTCAAAATCATAGCAGCCATTTTTAGCACTAACTAGCCGGAGAGTAGAGCATTGCAGTAGTCTAATCTAGAAGCGACAAAAGCATGGATTAGCTTTTCTGCATTATTTCTTGACAAAGAGGTTCAGATTTTTGCAATGTTACAAAGATGGAAAGACTCTGCCCTTGCAATATTATTGATATGTTCGTCAAAAGAGAGATCAAGGTCCAGAGTAAGGTCCTTCACAGTTTAATTTGAGATGACTGTACATCCATCAAGATTAATTGTCAGATCAATAAGCAGATATCCTTGTTTCTTGGGACCTAGAAATAGCATCTCTGATTTATCTGAGTTTAAAAGTTTTTAAAAATGCCGCCATCGACTTCCTTATGTCTGAAACTCAGGCTTCCAGGGTAGGTAATTTTAGTGTTTCAACATGTTTCATCAAAATGTACAGTGGTGTGTTGTCATTATAGCAGTGAAAGTTGACATTGTGTTTTTGAATGACATCACCAAGAGGTAGATTATAGAGTGAAAACAATAGTGGTCTTAAAATGGAACCTTGAGGAACACCGAAAGTACAATTGATTTGTCAGAGGACAAACCATCCACAGAGATGAACTGATATCTTTATGACAGATAAGATCTAAACCAGGCAAGAACTTGTCCGTGTAGACCAATTAGGGTTTCCAATCTCTCCAAAAGAATGTGGTAATCGATGGTGTCAAAAGCGTCACTAAGGTCTACGAGGACAGATGGAGAGCCTTGGTCTGACGCCATTAAAAGGTGATTTACCACCTTCACGAGTGCAGTCTCAGCACTATGATGGGGTAAAAAACCAGACTGGAGTGTTTTGTATACATTATACTCAGGAAGGCAGTGAGTTGCTGCGCAACAGCTATTTCCAAAATGTTTGAGAGGAATGGGAGATTCGATATAGGCCTATAGTTTTTTAATTTTCAGGGTCAAGGTTTGGCTTTTTCAGGAGAGGCTTTATTATTTTCACTTTTAGTGAGTTTGGTACACATCCAGAAGATAGGGAGCCGTTTATTGTGTTCAACATAGAAGGGCCAAGCACAGGAAGTAGCTCTTTCAGTAGTTTAGTTGGAATAGGGTCCAGTAGGTAGCTGGAAGGCCATTACTATTTTCGTGAATGTGTCGATAGGTACAGTATTAAAAAACGTGAGTGTCTCCCTTGATCCTAGGTCCTGGCAGTTCTGTACTGACTCAGGACAACTGAGTTTTGGCGAAATACTCAGATTCAAAGAGGAGTTCGTAATTTGCTTTCTAGTGATAATGAATTATTTTGTCTCAGAAGTTCATGAATTCATCAGAGCTGATGTGAAGTTAATCCTCTCTTGGGGAATGCTGCTTTTTTAGTGGGCTTTGAGACAGTATCAAAAAGAAATGTTAAACTTAAAGGGAACTATGATAAACAAACTAACACTTGCCAATATTGATACAAAACCTGACATTTAACCTGCATCGAAATAACAGAGTATATAGTTATAGTGAAGAATCATTAGTATCACTAGCATGACCCTAATCATGGTAAATGGCTAATGAAAATATATGGTAGAAACAATTTATTAGTCCACTGGCTATTCAAATTAAATCAACATCAACACCAGTGAAGTTTTCTTCCACCCACAGGCAAAAGAGCAGTCTCTTCAAAGGTTGGCGGTGGTAACAGAGAAGGCTGGTGGGAGGAGCTATTGAAGGACGGGCTCATTGTAAATGCTGGAATGATATCAATGGAATGTACTGTATCAAGCACATCAAACATATATAAACCACACATTTTACTCCGTTCCATTTATTCCATTTCAGCCATTACAATGAGCCAATCCTCCTATAGCCCTTCTCACCAGCCTCCACTGGGTGGTAACATTACCCTTAACCCACCATGTAGGCCTACAGCAAAAGACCCATTTTACCAGGGGAATGTTCCCCACATCGTCTTATTGGCAACACCTGTAATATTCTGTGAATGAGTGTACCTGCTGGTAGTTTCCCAACAAGTAAAGAACAGGTTTTATGTACACGTACTGAAGATAACATGGAGCTGAAAGGTTTATTCTAACTTGCTCCATTGCATTTTGGGCACTATGCACCTTGGAACTGTATCACTTTGGAAAAATAAATATACTATTTTGATGAAGTTTTGAGTCCGAAGATCAAGTTTTGCAGTGTGCAGACAGCAAGCCGTCTTTTGAAACCCACTTTGCTGATATTCATATTTGATGACTAAATAGTTTATTCAAGAAACAACAATATACATGCCATTTAAAGATTTTAGCTGGAGGAGTGAAGAATGGTAGCAGCAGATGATACCCTCTGGGCTAAACTGTATTGTAGTCAGTCCATCGCTCTAGTTCTATCTCACTCCACATGTATGCATCCCATCTCCTTCCAATCCTAGAATAACTGGGTCAGTTTATGGGCCTATATTAATGTGGTGTTACTGCCACTATGTGGCTAAAAGCTGCACTACACATGAACGTTGTACAGAAATTGAGAATCCCCAACAACATAGTGTGTACGTACTGTATGTATGTTTTGAAAGCAGAGCTAGAGAGGTGCTGGATGTAGCCTAGTATATTTGTCATTGTGTCAGCAATCTAGAATGTGTGGAATGTCACTTGTTTTATAACGGCTCCTGCATCCCTAAATATTTACCCTGGGCTCCACCCTTATGGCTCCCTTGGCTTTACTGGATGTCTCGCACCGTTCATCCCAAGCTATTGTTTCTGGAAGATGCCTATGATTATTCCTGTCTCTTTGTTTTCATCTGAAAATCACCAAATTGTTCTATTTATGTTCACAGGAAGAATGGATGCCTTAAAGGTCTTTAAGGAAATTGAGACAACACAGATACACGAACATCTCATCAAAGGTATGGTGTATTTGTGATGTTTATTTCAATTTTGTATATATAAATTGTACCACAAACATGCCTTGAGAAACACACCATCACTATTAAAGTATAAGCATGAATCTGATCAGTATTATCTTCCAAATAAATAATAACTCTGCTCATCCAACTACTATCCTGTCCTTGGTGATGGCCCAATCAAATACATTTATTTCTGAGTCTCTGTGTGCCTTTGAGAATGGAACATTCAGCTGTGGAACTGGAACTTACCTCTAATCCCCCGGTAAGGCTCTGACTGACAATGCAAACAGCTGCACTGCTGGACACGATCAGTCCTCCTGTCCAAGTCCCATAAGCCCTCTCAAATGAGGACACAGGAGGGAATGATGAGGCAGATATGTGGCATGACATTCCCACACGAGTCAGGGCGCATGCAGACCATGGTAGTTGAGCTCATATGCTATTTTGAAGAGCAGTATGGACTGAAAAGACCTTTGACGGCTATTTACATATCAATAATGACCGAGACAAAAGTTTTAAAAAACAACAACATATATTGTAAATACAAAATCATGTACCTACATTGAACCTACAGGGGTACATGACCCATCCTCTGGCTATTCTTAAAGTCTCTTAAGTCTCTCTTTCAGACTGCAGACGGTGTTTTAATCTGCTGGTAAATGGTGAAACTGTCACTGACATTGAACTCACGGGGCAGTGACAGGCTGTTGGCAGGACAATGAAAAGTGTCTCTGAAGTATTGGCTCTGGCGGACCCTGGTGGATCGGACCCAAGCAAACTTTAACCGACTTATAATAAGCCTTTCAAGATATGTCTTTCAGATTATGAAGAGTGTTCCTACAAAAGGGCACTCTTTCTGACAGGTTGGCGGCATGATTGGATTTGGAAGATTTTATGCCTGGTGTGCTAACGATGTAATAACAATGAGTGTTATTTTGAAGTTATAGCTCAACCACTTAGTTCTGCTATCATTGGGAGAGCAATAGTCAAAATTATATTTCATATTTCACATTTCAGAGAGGAACAGGAATGTGCCAAATCCTATGACTATAAATAATATGGACTTATAACAAGATCGTAGCAACACTATTCAACGCAAATGTTTGTGTTGGATCAGCTAGGTGTTTCAATCAGTCAATGTGACCTTATCAAAAAAAAAATGGTTGGATGAGTGTGATAATGTTGATTTACATCAGCACTGTCACATGCACATTCACCTGTGAACATGGCAATCTCTGCCGTTCCCCTTGGGAATTGGGAGTGGTGCTGTGGATGAGACAGATGGAGATCTAGGAAAATGGAGTGGCCAAAATGAGATGCATTATAACAAACCCTACATCCAGTTGAACAGAGATAACAAAGAAGATGAAACAGACAAAACTTGACAGTGGTAGATGAAGTGTTGGGGCTTTAGTAATGAATGCTTGCATAAGTATGACTCACAGGATAGAAATGTGAAATTCCTGGACATTATCCCATAAAATCACAATGGAGCTGTGGAAGCCCGGTCAAGGGAGTGGAGCCAGACAACAATGCTCATCTCTAGGCAAGTGGCATGTCCCTCAACAGTAATTTGTGAGTCAGTGGGTGATAGTGAGGATTGTGTGTGTGTGTGTGTGTGTGTGTGTGTGTGTGTGTGTGTGTGTGTGTGTGTGTGTGTGTGTGTGTGTGTGTGTGTGTGTGTGTGTGTGTGTGTGTGTGTGTGTGTGTGTGTGTGTGTGTGTGTGTGTGTGTGTGTGTGTTGTGGGGAGGGGGGTCATGGGGTTACAGTGTTCTTGGCCTTTTAAGGCAGGGCCAACAGGGGTTAAATATGATCTCTGCTATTTCAGGGATACAGTTCTGAAGCCTCCATTCATCTTCACCTCTTAGCAGTGTTGAAGGTAAATGAACACTCCGTAAACTATTATTGAGTGATAATTATTACATACATCTAAATCTAATTGTAGGATTTATTACTGTTCATTTGACAAATGATTAGTGGTGTAATGAGACATGTATGGTGGAAATGCAAAATGTAACATAAAGTAACTTTGAACTAATTTGGCATTTTCTCTTTCTCACAGTGCAACCATGGGTGATGCTGAGATGGCGGTGTTTGGGGCGGCAGCCCAGTACCCGAGGAAATCTGACCGGGAGCGTCTGGAGGCCCAGACTCGTCCCTTCGACATGAAGAAGGAATGCTTTGTACCAGACCCCGTGGAGGAGTTTGTCAAGGCGTCCGTCACCAGCCGCGAAGGAGACTTGGTCACTGTGCAGACGCAGAATGGGAAGGTCAGTGCTTTACTTCAAGTGACCAAGTTGAATTCTGCTAACCTTTTTTCCCCCCAGAACAAGGTTGTAAAATCATGCAGAATTAAGTTATTAATAAATCCTTGTTCACGTTGCAGGCCTTAATGCTCAAATCCGTTTTGTTTTTCAAATCAGTTTTGGAATACTGAATTTCCAAACAGAAAGTTACAAATGACCAAATCAGATGTGTGTGTTCAGACAGCAGTCATTTGCTGACATGGCTACGCTAGTTGTCATAGTAATGACGGGTGTGTGCGCAGTGGTGTAGGTTGATTAGTGTAGGATGACCTTCCAAAAGGGTTCTTCAGCTGTCCCCATAGGAGAACTCTTTTTGGTTCCAGGTAAAACTATTTTGGATTCCATGTAGAACTCTCTGTGGAAAGGGTTCTACATGGAACGCAAAAGAGTTATACCTGGAACCAAAAAGGGTTCTTCAAAGGGTTATCCTATGGGGACAGCCAAAGAACCCTTATTGGTTCTAGATAGCACCTTTTATTTCTAAGAATATTTAACTCAGAAGTTATGTAGCAAGCTAAGGTGACAACGATGCCTGCCATGGACATTTCCCAGTTGCTTTGAATGTTCAAAATCATAGAGTAAGAACACTTTTAAAGCCTCAAAGGATAAGATGATCCAACTTTCAAAAGTAGTCCTTTTTGGCTAGCCTCAGTAGTCAACTAGCTAGGTAGCTGTTTAGCTTTCCAGGACAGGAATCAGATTTGTATCTGATTTCAAACCACCTATGAAGGTGGTTTGAAATGCGGCTTGGAACATTTTATTCCATATTCTTTTTGGCTGTTCAGACTGCAAGAAAAATAACAGATTTGAATCGAATATGAGTCACTTCAAACTGCCAATGTGAACAAGGCTTAACTGTCTTTACATAATCTCACAGACTCTCACCTTCAAAGACTCTCAGATTATGCAACAGAATACTCCCAAATTTGACAAGATTGAGGACATGGCCATGCTGACCTTCCTCCACGAGCCTGCTGTTCTGTACAACCTCAAAGAGTGTTACGCAGCATGGATGATCTATGTGAGCACATGAGAGTCGCTTCATCATTAAGTTCGAAATTTGAATCTTAAATTATCAACTTTTTTCTATGTAAATTATCCCCACCAAACCCATAGTAATACTTTCCAATGTTAGGCCTTAATTCTTCCACTTAAAATGTTATGCACTTTCAACTGAATATATCTTTTACAGACCTACTCAGGGCTGTTCTGCGCCACTGTCAACCCCTACAAGTGGCTGCCAGTGTATGATCCATCTGTGGTCATAGCCTATAGAGGCAAGAAGAGGCAAGAAGTTCCTCCCCACAGTTTCTCTATCTCTGACAATGCCTATCAGAACATGCTGACAGGTAAACTAAAATAGCTACTTTAGAAAATATGTAAGGGAATCATAATGATAATTAATTCTGATAATTGTATAAAATTGCATTTTTATAACCTGTATAGACCGTGAGAACCAGTCTATTCTGATCACGTAAGTAATACACTACCCATTCTACTCACATGCTTTTAAAAAGTGTGTTATCTGTCATGTTACATAAGATAGTGTGATAAGTGCTATTTTTAAAGATTACTGTGTGTTTCCAGTGGAGAATCTGGTGCTGGAAAGACTGTGAATCCCAAGAGAGTCATCTAGTACTTTGCAAGCATTGCAGCTAGTGGCGGGAAGAAAGATGCAGCCGCCCAAAACAAGGTATTCAATCTGCGACAGCTTTGACATGCATATTTTCATGATTGAGCAGTTCTGTAGCTATTTGTAAAGCTAAGCATCTAACATGTGTTTCTATACCATTCTAAGGGAACTCTGGAGGATCAAATTATCCAGGCTAACCCAGCCCTGGAGGTCTTTGGTAACGCCAAGACCATCAGAAATGACAACTCCTCAATATTTGTGAGTTTCTGATGGATATTCTTATACAGCATTAATCACCCAAAAATAAACTAACAAAACTATTCTATTTAGGGTAAATTTATCAGGATTCATTTTGACACTCGAGGAAAGCTTGCTTCTGCTGATATTGAGACATGTAAATCCAAAGATAACAGACTTTGAAAAATCAGAGAGAAATTGTCAACAGTGGCTGTAAGAAATGTATTTGTCTACTGTTCTAAATCACCTTCTTTCCAGACCTTCTGGAGAAGTCTCGTGCCACTTTTCAGCTGAAGGCTGAGAGGGACTAACACATCTTCTATCAGATCTTGTCAAACAAGAAACCTGAATTACTGGGTCAGTACCACAATTAGATAACAATGGTGTATTGACTGCATTCATTTGTGTAGTGTAATAATAAGTAATAGCATGTCTATATTTATCTTTCTATGTCTCTCTCCCCAGCCTCATGGGTATACAGAGATGTTGCTGGTGACAGCTAATTCCTATGACTACGCCTTCATCTCCCAGGGGGAGACAACTGTGTTGTTTATTAATGACGCTGATGAACTGATGGCAACAGATGTGAGTTACTTATTCACCGTCACTCTGCCCCCTGAATTTTGGTATTCTTTCATTTGGGAAAACAAAGTGTTGTCTTGTTGAATTTCAAGCCAGCTTGTTATGTTGCATACAGCACCAGGCAAATTTGGACACACCTACTCAAGTGTTTGACTTTATTTTTTACTGCTTTATACATTGTAGAATAATAGTGAAGACATCAAAACTATGAAACAACACATATGGAATCATGTAGTAACCAAAAAAGTGTTAAACAAATCAAAATATATTTTAGATTTTAGATTCTTCAAAGTAGCCACCCTTTGCCCTGATGAGAGCTTTGCACACTTGGCATTCTCTCAACCAGCTTCACCTGGAATGCTTTTCCAACAGTCTTGAAGGAGTTCCCACATATGCTGAGCACTTGTTGGCTGCTTTTCCTTCACTTTGCGGTCCAGCTCATCCCAAACCATCTCAATTGGGTTGAGGTCAGGTGATTGTGGAGGCTAGGTCATCTGATGCAGCACTCCATTACTCTCCTTCTTGATCAAATAGCCCTTACACAGCCTAGAGGTGTGTTGGGTCATTGTCCTGTTGAAAAACAAATGATAGTTCTACTATGCACAAACCAGATGGGATGACGTATCGCTGCAGAATGCTGTGGTAGCCATTCTGGTTAAGTGTAGCTTGAATTCTAAATAAATCACAGACAATGTCACCAGCAAAGCATCCCCACACCATCACACCTCCTCCTCTATGCTTCACGGTGGGAACTGCACATGCAGAGATCACCCGTTCACCTACTCTGCGTCTCACAAAGACACGGCGGTTGGAACCAAAAATCTCACATTTGGACTCATCAGACCAAAGGACAGATTTCCACCGGTCTAATGTCCATTGCTCGTGTTTCTTGGAACAAGCAAGTCTCTTATTCTTATTGATGTCCTTTAGTAGTGGTTTCTTTGCAATTTCTTTCTTTGCAATTCGACCATGAAGGCCTGATTCACGCAGTCTCTTCTGAACAGTTGATGTTGAGATGTGTCTGTTACTTGAACTCTGTGAAGCATTTATTTGGGCTGCAATTTCTGAAGCTGGTAACTCTAATGAACTTATCCTCTGCAGCTGAGGTTACTCTGGGTCTTCTTTTCCTGTGGTGGTCCAGTTTCATCATAGCACTTTATGGTTTTTGCAAAGAAGGAAAGAAATTCCACAAATGAACTTTTAACAAGGCACACTTGTCAATTGAAATGCATTCCAGGTGACTACCTCATGAAGCTGGTTGAGAGAATGCCAAGAGTGTGCAAAGCTGTCATCAAGGCAAAGAGTGGCTACTTTGAAGAATCTCAAATATAAAATATATTTTGATTTGTTCAACACTTCTTTGGTTACTACATGATTCCATATGTGTTATTTCATAGTTCTGTTGTATTCGCTGTTATTCTACAATGTAGAAAGCAGTAAACATTTAAAAAACCTTGAATGAGTAGGTGTTCAAACTTTTGACTGGTACTGTATTTATATTTACCCCCAAAAATCTATGGGGGATTGGAAATTATGCAGAAAATGACATTGATGGAAGTCACAATCTATCTGCAATATTAAAGCTGATCTTCCCCCCTGGTAAAACATTGGTAACTGTGGGAATTCACTCTCTACCACAGGAAAACCTGAACAAGCTGATGACCAACTTGAGTTCTACTCACCCTCACTTTGTGCGCTGCATCATCCCCAATGAGACCAAGACTCCTGGGGCCATGGAGAATCCTCTGGTCATGCACCAGCTGCGCTGTAACGGTGTGCTGGAAGGAATCAGGATCTGCAGAAAGGGCTTTCCCAATAGAATCCTGTATGGAGACTTCAGGCAAAGGTATTGTAAAATATAATACAGTTCTATCCCCTTTTAATCATGTAACACATTTACAAATTATTTACCAGTTTCCTTCTTACAGATATCGCATATTGAATCCTGCTGCTATCCCTGAGGGAACAGTCATTGACAGCAAGAAAGGAGCTGAGAAACTGTTGGGTTCGCTCGACATCGATCACCAGCAGTACAAGTTTGGACATACCAAGGTAAGATTCATAGCAAGGCTTGGATGAAATCCTAGGGGCGTTGTACTGAAGCGCATTGCTCTTGACTTTTAAATTACATTTCACTAAAATATCATTTTTGTTAGGTGTTCTTCAAGGCTGGCCTTCTGGATCTATTAGAGGAGATGAGAGATGAGCGCCTGTCCAAAATTATCACTGGTATTCAAGCCAGAGCCCGTGGTGTTCTGTCACAAATGGAGTATAAGAAGATCCTTGACCACAGGTATTTATATTGACACGCTATAAAATGTATCCTTCTGAAGTAGTTTTTCAGTTTAGACACAAAGCACTGGTGTGGGAATATAGTCCCATGCATGAACATGTTAAAGTTACCAATGGTTTTCTTCAAGGGGGGCATTGCTTGTCGTCCAATATCCGTGCATTAATGGTGGTCAAGAATTGGCCCTGGATGAAGCTGTACTTCAAGATCAAGCCTCTGCTGAAATCTGCTGATGCCGAGAAGGAGTTGGCCAACTTTAACCTCTACTGCCTCAGAAACCCGGATCCGGGAGCACCCCCCACCCCCCACACACTGATTAGCATAGCTAGCATAGCTTCACAAGTAGATAGTAGCATCTAAATGTAACAGTATAACTTTAAACCGTCCCCTCGCCCCGACACTGGCGCGAACCAGGGACCCTCTGCACACATCAACAACTGACACCCACGAAGCGTCGTTACCCATCGCTCCACAAAAGCCGCGGCCCTTGCAGAGCAAGGGGCAACACTACTTAAGTCTCAGAGCAAGTGACGTAACTGATTGAAATGCTACTAGCGCGTACCCGCTAACTAGCTAGCCATTTCACATCCGTTACACTCACCCCCCTTTCAACCTCCTCCTTTTTCCGCAGCAACCAGTGATCCGGGTCAACAGCATCAATGTAACAGTATAACTTTACGTCGTCCCCTCGCCCCGACACGGGCGCGAACCAGGGACCCTCTGCACACATCAACAACGGTCGCCCACGAAGCATCGTTACCCATCGCTCCACAAAGGCCACGGCCCTTGCAGAGCAAGGGGCAACACTACTTAAGTCTCAGAGCAAGTGACGTAACTGATTGAAATGCTACTAGCGCGTACCCGCTAACTAGCTAGCCATTTCACATCCGTTACATAAATATCATTAAATCACAAGTCCAAGACACCAGATGAAAGATACAGATCTTGTGAATAAAGCCACCATTTCAGATTTTTAAAATGTTTTACAGGGAAGACAAAATATGTAAATCTATTAGCTAAACACGTTAGCAAAATACACCACTATTCTAACTCCATCAGTTTCTTACTCCTTCAGGTGCTATCACCAATTCGGCTCAACTAAGATATTGATAGCCACTAACCAAGAAAAAACCTCTTCAGATGACAGTCTGATAACATATTCATGGTATAGGATAGTTTTTGTTAGAAAAAAGTGCATATTTCAGGTAGAAATCACAGTTTACAATTGCACCGACCATCACAAATCGACTAGAATTACTAGATAGAGCAACGTGTATGACCAATTTACTCATCATAAAACATTTCATAAAAATAGACAAAGCATAGCAATGGAAAGACCCAGTTCTTGTGATTTCAGACCATATTTCAGATTTTCTAAGCGTTTTTCAGCGAAAACACAATAAATCGATAAGTTAGCATACCACATGTGCAAACGTTACCAGAGCATCAATTCCAGCCAAAGAGCGCTATAACGTAATCACCGCCAAAATATATTAATTTTTTCACTAACCTTCTCAGAATTCTTCCGATGACACTCCTGTAACATCATTTTACAACATACATATACAGTTTGTTCGAAAAGGTGCATATTTAGCCATACAAAACCGTGGTTATACAATGGAAATAGTCACAACTCAAGCCTCAAAATGAGGAACGTCAGCTTTCAGAGTGATCTAGTTTAATCGAAAGCTAATCATATACTTGACTAAAAAATACAGGGTTGACAGGAATCGAAAGACAAATTAGTTCTTAATGCAACCGCTGATTTACATTTTTAAAATTATCCTTACTTTTCAATACAGGGTTCGCCAAGTGAAGCTATACCAAACAAAATGGCGAAATATGCGTTTAAAATATTTCGACAGAACAGCGATTTATCATATTAAATATTGCTTACTTTGAGCTGATCTTCCATCAGATTCTTGGGCAATGTATCCTTTCTATGTTATAAACGTCTTTTGGTCGATAGATGTCCTCTGTCCTTCGAAATGTCCACCACCAACGACCGACACCCCGAAACGTTTCCAAAGCTAAAAAGTGCACGACAAATAAATTCCTCAGAATCGCACTAAACGGATATAAATTGCTATAAAACGGTTCAAATTAACTACATTATGATGTTTTTAACAACTATAACGACTGAAAACATGACCGGAGAACTAGAACTAGTTACATAACGATTTGGAATGAGGCAGGTCCGAAGTCCATCTTGCCTGTGGCGCGCGGAGAGAGAGAGGGGTCATCCCACGTTTTGTGGTTTTATATGGGCTGGGATTGTGCAATAGACTCCATTCAAAACGTGATGACGTACAGACACCCAGAGGAAGACGTAGGCAGTGTCGGTTTCTTCATAGCATTCACTGTCGCCTTAAAAACAGACTCCAGATCAGGGGTAAAAATTTCTGGAATCTGACCCCTGTCATGAAAAGTGCTGTAGATATTGTTCTGTACCACTCAGAGACAAAATTCCAACTTCTATAGAAACTAGAAGGTGTTTTCTATCCAATAATAACAATAATATGCATATTGTACGATCAAGAATTTAGCACGAGGCAGTTTAATTTGGAGACCCAAATATGCTAATGCGGAACAGCACCCCCTATAGTTCCAAGAAGTTAAGGTAGAATTCATGTCAAGAGTGTGCAAAGCTGTCATCAAGGCAAAGTGTGGCAACTTTGAAGAATCTCAAATATAACATATATTTTGATTTGTTTAACACTTCTTTGGTTACTACATGATGCCATATGTGTTATTTCATAGATTTGATGTCTTAACTATTATTCTACAATGTAGTAAAAATAAAGAAAAACCCTTGAGTAGGTGTTCTAAAACTTTTGACCGGTAGTGCACGTTTTCTGTTCACAGGTGAAGAACCTGATTGAGGAATTGGCAGCTCTGGATGAAATCATTGCCAAGCTGACAAAGGAAAAGAAAGCTCTTCAAGAAGCTCACCAGCAAACACTGGATGACCTACAGAGTGAGGAGGACAAAGTCAACAATCTAACCAAGGCCAAGGCTAAGCTAGAGCAACAAGTTGATGATGTCAGATCCTATATAGAGATTAGATGGTCTTTAAATGGAAAAAATGCTAACAATCAGCTAGCAATTTTGATTTGCTTCTTATCCTCTGAAGCTTGAAGGGTCCCTTGAGCAAGAGAAAAAGGTGCGAATGGATCTTGAAAGAGCCAAGAAGCAGCTGGAGGGTGATTTATAGCTGTCCCAGGAGAGCGTAATGGACCTGGAGAATGATAAACAACAGCTAGAGGAACGCCTCAAGAAGTAAGATTAAAATCATCACAAAATATTACATTCTACTGCAAACAAATGCATAAACGAGCTACCAATTAATGATTCCACTGATTCAAATGAATGATTCCACTGATTCCACAGGAAGGACTTTGAAATCAGTAATCTGATCTGTAGGATTGAAGATGAACAGGGCATAATAATTCAACTTCAAAAGAGGTTGAAGGAGCTTCAGGTAATGAAAAAGTCCAAGTCCTTAATCGATTTGAACTCTTCAACCATTTGTATATTTAACCACGATGATGCCATTTTGTGCTAGGCCCGTGTAGAGGAACTGGAAGAGGAGCTTGAGGCAGAAAGAGCTGCCCGAGCCAAGGTGGAGAAGCAAAGAGCAGACTTGGCCAGAGAGCTGGAGGAGATCAGTGAGAGGCTGGAGGAGGCTGGTGGAGCCACTGTGGTCCAGATTGAGATGAACAAGAAGAGGGAGATGGAGTTCCAGGAACTTCGCAGAGACCTTGAAGAGGCCACTCTGCAGCACGAGGCAACAGCTGCCACACTCAGAAAGAAACAAGCTGACAGTGTGGCTGACCTGGGGGAGCAGGTAGACAACCTGCAGAGAGTGAAGCAGAAACTGGAGAAGGAAAAGAGCGAATTTAGGCTAGAGCTGGATGATGTCCTCTCCAACATGGAACATGTTGCAAAGTCAAAGGTAAAAAGTCC
Source organism: Salvelinus alpinus (assembly GCF_045679555.1). Classification (NCBI taxonomy): domain Eukaryota; kingdom Metazoa; phylum Chordata; class Actinopteri; order Salmoniformes; family Salmonidae; genus Salvelinus; species Salvelinus alpinus. Next base: position 27,671,036 of record NC_092108.1, read on the forward strand.
ATCTAAGTGAAAGTACAACGTCTTTTTTCCATTTGGTCACTGTTAACCTCTTGAATTTATTTGTTCTTATCTTTAATCTTGAAGAATAACTTGGAGAAGTTGAGTAGAACTCTAGAGGACCAAGCCAATGAATACAGGACCAAGTATGAGGAAACCCAGAGATCCCTCAATGACATTACAACTCAGAAAGCCCGACTTCAAGCCGAGAATGGTAGGTAGAATAACTTCTGTCTCTGGATATTGCAATAAATACTCTGAATGAGGTAACAAGCTAAAGTCTATTCCTCAACCTCTTACTTTCTAGATGAGATTGGAAGACAGTTGGAAGATAAGGAATCTCTGGTCTCTCAGCTGATCAGAGGAAAGAATTCCTACGGTCAACAGCTTGAAGATCTAAAGAGACAGCTGGAGGAGGAAGTCAAGGTCATTTAGACCATTCGTTTTCTTATTGATAAATGATGATGCCTTCGTCATAAAATGAATCCCATCTGTCCTTGCTCCCTTCAGGCAAAGAATGCACTATCCCATGCAGTGCAGTTTGCTCGCCATGACTGTGACCTGCTTAGAGAGCAGTATGAGGAGGAGCAGGAGGCCGAGGCTGACCTGCAGCATGGCATGTCCAAGGCTAACTCTGAGGTGGCTCAGTGGAGAAGTAAGTATGAGACTGATGCCATTTAGAAAACTGAAGAACTGGAGGAAGCCAAGTAAGGAATGAGTGCTATTTGTTAGAATCCTAATACCTGCTAAATAGAAGAAACATTTCTCAATGTACAAATAGTGAACAAATAGTCAATGGATGGAGTCCAAAATAATAAATACCAACTCTAAGTACATTTACTATTACGTAGGAGTTGGTATTTATTATTTTGGACTCGATCCATTGAGTATTTGTGTGAGCCTGAAGTTTGGAGAAGCTATGAAATTATATGCCACATTTTCTACTTTGTCTCTTCATCTACAACTCAGGAAGAAGTTGGCTCAGCGCCTGCAGGATGCTGAAGAAGCTGTGGAGGCAGTGAACGCTAAGTGTTCCTCCCTGGAGAAGACCAAACACAGACTGCAGAATGAGATTGAAGATCTCATGGTGGATGTGGAGAGGTCTAATGCTGCTGCTGCCGCCCTGGACAAGAAGCAAAGAAACTTTGACAAAGTATGCAATGCAGTTCTTCAATTTACACGTGTATCTGAATTCCTGAATTCTACACAGCAGAAACAAAATAATAGGCTTACTACAACACTTATAAAGAGTCATGTTTGAAGTCAAATGGCTGCTGTATTATAGGTCCTGGCTGGATGGAAGCAGAAGTATGAGGAGTCTCAGTGTGAGCTGGAGAGCTCCCAAAAGGAGGCCAGGTATCTGAGCACTGAACTCTTCAAGCTAAAGAACTCCTATGAAGAATCTTTGGATCAGCTGGAGACAATGAAGAGGGAGAACAAGAACCTTCAAGGTGAGTAAAGAGCTCTTTGTTTGAAATGTTTTCAGCTCTGCCAATGTTCACATCCATGCACTGAAGAGCAAACAGCTCTTTTATGAAACAAGGTTCTGCAAGTACCCAATATAGTTTTCATATTTCTTCATTGCAACACCTTTTTCTCAGAGGAGATAACTGATCTGAGTGAGCAGCTGGGTGCGGGAGGAAAGACAATTTATGAGTTGGAGAAGGTCCGTAAACAGTTGGAGCAAGAGAAGGTAGAGATCCAGGCTGCTCTGGAGGAAGCTGAGGTAAGAGTGCAATTTCAAATCTTCCCTGGTTCTGTCTGGATTAGCCATTTTACATCAACAACTGTCATTTTCAGTTTGAATCTTCTGATGTGTATTCTAGGCCTCCCTGGAGCACGAGGAGGGAAAGATCCTCAGAAACTCAGCTTGAGTTAAATCAGGTCAAGGCTGACATTGATCGCAAGTTAGCTGAGAAGGATGAGGAGATGGAGCAGTCCAAGAGAAACCTGCAGAGGAGCATTGATACCCTGCAGAGCTCTCTTGAGGCAGAGTTCTCTTGAGGCAGAGTGCAGAAGCATGAATGAGGCCCTCAGGCTGAAGAAGAAGATGGAGGGAGACCTCAATGAGATGGAGATCCAGCTTAGTCAAGCCTGCAGGCAGGCAGCTGAGGCCCAAAAACAGATGAAGAGCGTTCATGCTCATCTGAAGGTAAATTAAAACCGATTGCCATCTGACTGGGCACAAACTGGTGTAATCAACATTGTTTCAACATAATTTGTCAACATATTATGATGTGGAATCTATGTGGAAAATACATTAGATTTTAAAAAGTAATCAACATAAACAGTTGTTTTGAGGTTGAAATTTCAACCACAGGATTATGTCATCATGGTAACCATATTTCAACATAAACAAACATATAAAATATGTTGAATTTGTACCTTTCAAACAACGTCAGATCTTCAACATTATATTCACTATAAAACATTATTTTCTTTAAAGGCTGGGCAGCACCTCCTACTTGAATTGATTTATCTACAGCTACTCTTTGGTCTCTCATCCAGGGTTTTAACCAATCCCAGCTATAATATTTGTCACAATATTACTAATGTGCTATCTTGAGAATGATTGTTGAGAGATCTCCACATGAAATATATTCACTGTTGCTATAGAAGTCATTCCAATGGTTAGTTTAACAGAGGAAATTAAATATGACCATACTTTATCACTCATCATCAATGATGCTATTTACGCCTATATAGCATTTGCAAAGTCATCAACAGCTATTGTTTCAATTCAACCCAGAATTCAACTAAAAATAGACAATACAATAGGCCTAGAGTTTCAAGCTCCATTTCAAATGTAATGATATTTAGTGATATTGAATTGTGTCTGGTTGTCAATGCAACCAAATGTCATCATTTGAAGGATATATATATTCTGCTTGGATAGTTCCATCTGTGCCAATTATTCTAGTTTTAATTCCAGTTTGTCTACAAATTAATTAATGGCACATATTGAACTATGCAAGCAGAAGACATCTCCTTCAAATTTTGATATTTGGTTGCTTTGACAACAAAACACAATTCAATATTACTTTTGTAATAAAGTAAATAGCCTAAAGTTAAGGCTATCTTAAATACTAATGTAACATTCAACCTTAAAATAAGAAGCACATCCATGGCCACATTGAGGTTACTGTAGCTATACATTTCTTCCTATGTAATCATATAAGGCGTGCATGTTCAAGATAGCATGCATAGGTCGTCACAGGTCTGAGGAGATCTTCATAATTGCTGCAGAATCTTGAACAGCATTGATCACTTGCACCATATACTTTTAAAGTGATCTCAACTGCAATCCAGGTCACTTGTTCTGCTATTAGATGAAACACAGTAATAATAATCTGTTGTATAAATAAGCAAACTATCTGACATTGTATTCCCATTTGAACTTTGCTGTGCTTTTAAATGGTTGAAAGCATGATAGACATAAACCAAAAATAAGACATTGTTTTTTTCATTGGAATTTGGTTGTGCTTTTAGATGGTTGAAAGCATGGAAATTCAACTAACTTTTGGCTGTCTTTTTGAGTGGGTGAATATAGTTTGTAATCTCACTGATCAACATCTCAACCGAATATTACCCAATTATCCACATTGAAATGACGTGGTGTGCCCAGTGGGATGGTGTGCCTAATAGATACTGCTCAAAATGAGGTATCTCCAACCTTGCATATTTCTCTCTAGGATGCCCAAATCCAGTTGGATGACTCTGTCCGTTCCAATGATGATCTGAAGGAGAACATTGCCATTGTAGAGAGACGTAACAATCTGATGCAAGCAGAGCTGGAGGAGCTAAGAACCTGCCTTGAACAAACTGAGAGAGGCCGCAAGCTGGCTAAGCAAGAACTGCTGGATGTCAATGAGAGGGTGCAGCTGCTGCACTCACAGGTAAAGTATAATCACTAATTATGGATTTCCTGCTGTAGCTGAACATTGTTACAAAGTTATTTTCTTAAAATCTATGAATAGAACACTGGCCTGCTGAATCAGAAGAAGAAACTTGAGGTTGACACCGCCCAGTTTCAGACTGAGGCAGAAGAGGCAGTGCAGGCGTGCAGAAATGCTGAAGAAAAGGCAAAGAAGGCCATTACTGATGCTGCCATGATGGCAGAGGAGCTGAAGAAAGAGCAGGACACCAGTTCTCACCTAGAGCGTATGAAGAAGAACATGGAGCAGACCATTAAGGACCTGCAGCACCGCCTGGAGGAGGCTGAACAAATTGCCATGAAGGGGGGCAAGAAGCAGGTGCAGAAGCTGGAGGCCAGGGTAAGCGTAACTTTACATATTGTACATGTACATAAGAAGACACAAAAAAAGTAATACTGCATCCTGTAACATGAATGTTATTTCTTTGTTGTGACAGATGAGGGAGCTGGAGATTGAGGCTGAGCAGAAGAAGGGTCAAAGGAATTCGTAAATATGAGAGGCGTATCAAGGAGCTGACCTACCAGGTATCTTCAGTAACTCCGTCATTGGCTGTCCAGTCTTTTGACCTGATAACAAATGGGGTTAACCTTTTTTTATTCTGAAATTTACAGACTGAGGAGCACCGTAAGAATATGGTCTTCAAGGCCTTGCCGATAAGCTGCAGCTAAAAGTAAAATCCTACAAGAGAGCTGCAGAGGAAGCTGTAAGTGTGTACTTTATGCATTCATTCTTGAGGTACTGTCCACCTGTATTAGCTCAGGCTACATAATGTTTGTTTTGTTTCTGTACCACAGGAGGGACAGGCCAATACTAACCTGACCAAGTTCCGCAAGATACAGCATGACCTGGATGAGGCCAAGGAAAGGGCCGACATCGCTGAGTCTCAGGTCAACAAGCTACGTGCCAAGAGCCGTGATGTTGGTTCCAAGGTTAGAATTTCTGTAAAATATATGATCTATGGTTTCTGACCCTGGCAAATGCCAAACAACGTTTCCATCTATCATGGAACCGCCTTTTCTATTGTTACAAATAAAAACCCCTCCTGAGGAAATGCTCTTCAGACCACGCATACCTCGGTGTAAGCTAAAGTGGCACAGGTTTGAGTACCAAGACTAGAAAACCATACCACATGGAGCATTGGCCACACGGCTGGAAATGGTTAACCTCTGAGACTATCGATACCTACAGAATAAGAGAAAATCTTAGATACTAATTACTAGTCTGCAGCTAGAAATTATGTAAAGCTGGGATGCGAATACCGACAACCGCCGAAACATCTATTCTATGAGAACATTTCTGAATGGTACTCTGATGTAACCATGAAAGACTTTGATCTTCAGGGAAACAGAAAGAGAGAGAGAGACTCGGATGAACTCTCCAGCAGACGAACCGGATTCCAACACAGAAGACAACAATTACATATACCGTAAATATGTACTTGCAATTATTCTCGAATAAGCGGCCGTTCATGTGGGAAGGATTAGCATTTCACTATGTAATGAATCCATTTGTCTTTCCCACTCTTTCTCAGTCCACACCCCTTTCCCTTTGTCCACCAAGCCATCATATCGGTTTAGCCCACTAGGGAATCTTCCCTATCATTGTTAGTAACCAATATCTACTGTTTGTTTGTTTATGCATTTCTGTGATTAGTTAGTTAGTTAGTTAGTAAATAAATTATTAAGCCAATTGGTGTATGGATGATTTATAGTAAAGGCTGGGTTTGTGTAGATAACCAACAATTTACGACGTTCAGATGAGACTGACGTGAGGTAAAGAGTAATTCATTAATAGAAGACTAATTGATCAGATATTAAAATATATGAAGAGTTATATTCGGAAAAGTATAACTTTGAAATCTGAAGATTTTCCGAGGTGCCCCGACTTCCTAGTTAATTAAATGTACATGATTAGTTTAATCAAGTAATAATAATTACAGAGAATTGATTTGCTAAAATAACAGTCTGCACCTTTAATGATGCCAAAGCCACGACACTACTAAAGCTTGACCAGTGCTTACCAATGTCTTCTCTCCCTGATGTCTTTCGCTATTCTTTCCCATCACAGAAAGAGCATGATGAAGAGTGAAGCTCTCAGATGGATCTCTGAAACCTTCTGCTTTGGTGTACTCCAGGTAATTTTGGTTTTTGCCCTAGTACTACACAGCTCATTCAAATAAGAAACTCATCATCATGCTTTGATTATTTGAATCAGTTGTGTAGTGCTAGGGCAAAAAGCAAAATTACCTGCTATTGTCTGCAGGAGCACGTCCTGGAAATCGCAAATTCAACAATGAGTGGTTTGGAAGGAATCAGTGGCTAACTGCAAGCATTGCAAATGAATCACTAGCCTGCTATTTAGTGTAGTGGTTGTGTCGTCCAAGTCTGGGTTTAAGGGTCTCTTTTCCAAGCTTAAAAGGAAAACATTCAGCATTGTTCATGCATGATTTCTGCCGCGTTCGAAACAACTGGAAACTCAGATCTGGGAAATCTCAGACTTCAGTGAGTTCAAGACAACTGGGAACACACTTTTTGAACGGTCATCCAACTCGGAATTACAAGACTATACAGTGTCTGGCACGATGGGTTGTAATGGAACGGCTGACTTTCCTTCGCTGCTGCCTGCCTAGATGCATCCTCCCTCTACATACATGTTATCTTCTCTCTGTACATTAAAGGCAAGGTAGGCTAGTTACTACCATTTCACTTTGCACCTTGCTGATACTTTATGGACACTGAACAAAAATATAAACGCAACATGTAAAGTGTTGGTCCCATGTTTTATGAGCTGAAATAAGACCCCAGATATTTTCCATACGCACAAAAAGTTTATTTCTCTCAAATTTTGTGCACAAATTTGTTTACATCCCTGTTAGTGAGCATTTCTCCTTTGCCAAGATAATCCATCCACCTGACAGGTGTGGCATATCAAGAAGCTGATTAAACAGCATGATCATTATAAAGGCCACTCTAAAATGTGCAGTTTTTTCACACAACACAATGCTACAGATGTCTCAAGTTTTGAGGGAGCGTGCAATTGGCATGCTCACTGCATGAATGTCCCCCAGAGCTGTTGCCAGAGAATTTAATGTTCATTTTCTACCAACGTCATTTTAGAGAATTTGGCAGTACGTCCAACCAGCCTCACAACTGCAGACCACGTGTATGGCGTCATGTGGGCGAGTGCCCCATGGTGGCGGTGGGGTTTTGGTATGGGCAGGCATAAGCTACAGACAGCGAACACAATTTCATTTTAGTGATGGAAATATGAATGCACAGAGATACCGTGACGAGATCCTGAGGCCCATTGTCGTGCCATTCATCCACCGCCATCACCTCATGTTTTAGCATGATAATGCACAGTGTCGTGGAAATTCTAATCAATAATGAGGAGAGACAAGGTCAATCACTAATCAGGATATTACTTTGTTCAAATTAATATTTGATATTACTTTGTTCCTTATTAATAAGGAAGCATAGAGTAATTGCTTCTATAATGATGAGGCTGGTGGGGTCAACACTCCCAAGTGTTGTGATGAGTAGCTCTGACATACGAAGAATACAAATATATTTTATAGCAAAGATATGCCCTTTAGTCTACATGACAAACAACAGATGTATGGAATGGGTCACAAGGTGAAACTTGATATATGAGAAAGGAGTATCCCGCAGCCAGATAGCATTTGCTATGAAGACTGTTCTTATTGTTCAGTTTGGCCCCTAAGACGAGGCGCCGATCTCGTTCCTGGTACTTCATAGCACAGAAACACCAACTCATTCTATGGCATAAATCAATTGTCAACTCCAGACACTCCCATCTCAAGTAAAACCCCTTCTGACCACACTCTTGGACCAGCTCACTGAGGTGAGTGAGCCTCTAGGTCATACACTATCCCAGGATAGGTGCAACATCAGAGATGACGTACAATGGTTCCAGACACTACCCCACACATCTTGTCTCAGACCTTATCTCCTCCAAGACCAAAGGAAGGAGTGACTGGTGCACAGACATTGTGTAGACAAGTAATTGGTTCCCCATTAATTACGCCATCCCTTCACATGGTTTAATAGGTAAAGGTAAAGGTAAATAGGTAAAGACACATTCACATATGAAGACAATGTTCCCTCCTGACCTCTTCTCTTTCTGATATTCTGTATAGCACCAGGGACATGTGAAAGACAAGCCTGACTTCTCCCCTCTCTGATATAAGGGAGGAAGTGCAACTGCCAACACCAGAGTCCGAAGGGATACATTTTAATAACAAGCATATCATACAAGCATATTGTGCAGATAAGACATCTTAATTATCTATGTTACCTAACTAATTCTGATTCTTCCGCCACAACAGCACCATGATGCAAGGCTCTGTACACAATTCCTGGAAGCTGAAAATATCCCAGTTCTTATATGGCCTACATACTCACCAGACATGTCAACCATTGAGCATGTTTGGGATGCTCTGGATTGATGTGTACGACAGCGTGTTCTAGTTCCAAACAATATCCAGCAACTTCACATAGCCATTGAAGAGAAATGGGACAACATTCCACAGGCCACAATTAACAGCCAGATCAACTCTATGTGAAGGAGATGTCGTGCTGCATGAAGCAATGGTGGTCACACCAGATACTGACTGGTTTTCTGATCGACTCCCCTACCTGTATTTAAAGGTATCTGTGAACAACAGTGGCATATCTGTATTCCTAGTCATGTGAAATCCATAGATTAGGGCCCAAAGAATTTATTTCAATTGACTGATTTCCTTATATGAACTGTAACTCAGTAAAATCGGTGAAATTGTTGCATGTTGCGTAAAATTTTTTGTTCAGAATACAGCAGTGGTGGGCCGTCAGGGCCTGCAAGGCCTTCTCTGCTGGCCTAAACATCATCAGAATATATATTTTTTTTAAATATATTTTCCCACAAATATGTATTAAATTATTCCCCAGAGTAAGAGTTATACTCTTCATTTCATAGATTTCCTCTTGGTTGCACTGCTTCCAGCCCCAGGTTGAGATTTGGAGGGCTGGTCTTTATGTTAGATCTTTTATCCAATCATATTCAGCCATCATGTGTTGCCAGGGGTCTAAAATCTGCCCTCAGGCCTTCAGAATCAACAGTGCGGGCGCTTGTAGCTTAAAGTGAATGGAAATTAAAATTTTGTGTCAACCAATCAGCTTTAGAGTTGGCTATTATACGCCTGCTGGCTGGCTCCAGTGTTACACAGGAGCCAGCTAGCAGGCGTAGTGCGTCCACGTCTTTTGATTGGATTACCAATATTGAGAGGCAGGTCCTATGGGCAGGTCTATGCAGATCTAGGAAACTGAATTTGATAAACAAATTAATTCGCGTTCTACTAAGCTGTTTTTTCAACCCACAATGGCGGAAGGAGGAGAAGATATCAATTTGGTCGAGGATATAATTATAACGCCATTCTCAAGACGAACTTTTCAAGAAAAGTTAGACATTGTAAGGAGAGGTCGCCCGACGCCACAAAGCCTGTCACAGGCGGGAAAGGGGTTCGTTCGCTCGCCACTTTCAAAGTTTCAACTACGAGCGCTGTCAATTGCTCACAGGCTCCGAGAAGCACTGCAAACTGTACTGCTGGGAATGCCTATTATTTGCAAGTGATCGATTTGGTGTTTGGAGCCACACTGGCTTTGCAAACTTGAGTTGTCTGTTAAACACTGTTTACCCAAAAATGTCAATTTGTCAATTTCAAGGTGACGCAACGCCTGGTTATACTGCGTTTCTGTCTAAATGTATAGTGTCTAGAGCCATGGCATAATGATGGTAATAAGAGGTGGATTAATTCGGGTGGGACTGTGTAGTACCTCACTGAAGGCCTAGGCCCCAGGCCCACGGCACGCCACTGGAATACAGTACTATACGTTGTGTTCTTGTGTACTCAGACAACATAGTTCTTTATGGAAAAGACGTACTGTAATAAAAAAAGACAATGTTTGTACAGTTATACACAAAAGACAATTAAGCAGAAAAGGAAACATACACTCAAATGTTTGCTTGTCTTTTATTTCATGATTAATATTCACATCACTAGATAACAATTAATCACAATGAACATCTCTTTCATACCAAATGACATCTCAAATCGAAGGGGAAACAATGAACTCCTATCTATGACAGATGTCTACAATCCATTGTCTTCTGCATGCTCGTATGGTGTGCACTATGGAGAATAATACACACTACAGGTGTGCTCTAAGATGAAGCACAGCTATGAGCTCCTTGATGCTTTACAGAAGCACACTACATAACACATGCCAAAAGACTGTTACTGTTAGTCTCACATGGGGGGTGTGGGAGGGATGTCTGGATGACATTCAAGGGCTGTGTGTGTCAGGTGCTGCATTTGGGAGCATGACCTTCAACCTATCCTCACAATTACAGTTGGGCACTTGGTCAGCTCACCAGTGACACAAAACATTTGGAAGAATAAGCATGAAACCGGATTATTCTTTGTTCCATGTAGATTTCTAACATATAGTGAGTACAGGCCTAAGTGTAAGAGGCAGATAAAAGTGTTAATTTATTCCTCTACAGAGTTGGAGTTGGTAATACCACACCTTGACCAACCATTGAGATGCTAACCACCATTCCTACTGTCAAGTCAAATGTAGATTTAGGGCTCTATTCAATCAGAGGCGCTTTAGCTGACATCCGCATAGTGTCGGAGGTGGAACTGTGTTAGAGCTGTCAAATCCACAAGTGGCTCTCTTCTACCTAAGGTGGACATTGCCATTGGCTGCACAGTCAAATTATTAACAGAAATCCCATGCAGCCTTGTTTACAACTTCAAACACTGGAATGTGATGTAATCTACACCTCGATTAGGATGATGGAAATCCTCATTTTGTTGAATGATTTTTTTATTTGAGTGTAATTATTTATATATATATATAGTGTACATGTTCTCACTCTGAACTTCTAATGCGAGTTGGGGGGGCGGGTGTGGCTTCCTGATGATTGCAAGAGCAGCTGCTCAATAACTTGACAGCTCCAACGCAGTTTCCTTCTCCAACACCACCAAAACATTCGCTATGCAGGTGTCTGCTATCGCTGGTTAACGCTTGATCTGATTGAAACTAGGTCTTAGTATGTGTCCTATTGTGATTTTTAAAACAAAACAAAAAGTTCATACATTTGATATTCCTGTCTTGCATCTTTAATGCATTACATTTTAAAAACATTCTTGTTCTTCAGCCCTTTCTGAAAAAGGCAGACTCCAGAAAGAAAACACTCTCTGAAAATGGGTTCATGGATGTGAAATACATTTGTCAACAACCATAAAGACCCTAATATCAATACCTATTTGTTTTCCTGTGGTGATAAAAACATGTGGATGTCTATTTACAAACGACTGTGTGAAGACTGGTGAAAGGATGGTGTTGCAAGCAGTGGTTAAGCGTTGGAAAGGTGAGTGTTAATAAACGTGACGTCTAACAGGCACAAGGAGAACAGACAGAGTGAGTGACCATCGTCCCAAAGCACGACACCAAACTCCACTAACGTGACCAGGACGCAAGGTTACCACCAAGGAGACTAAAAGACAAATCTGTGCATCCAATCATGCCAACAGTTGTAACATACCGTAGAGCTCAAACATAACATGTAATACACTGTGCATTCAAAATATTTTCATCAGTGTAAGACTTATGCTTCAGGAAGAATTCAATTCATTCCAGTTTTTTAACTAACCATGGGAATCTTAGGGGGAAAGAATACTTGTAAATATCATAAGGTGCTTTTTCTTTCATTCTCGATATTTTGATAACTTGCTCGTTGATTATCTCTGCCATTGACGATCCCTATTATTTCCTCCACTGCAGTGCACACACTCAAATAAATTCAAATGACACCTTACCGACATCAAGCAGCATCATATCATTACAGTACATAACAACTCAAAATAAAAGGGTTTTAGGGTGGGACATAAAGATCATTTTTTGGGAACTATACACCTGTTACAGTTCAGCCACAGATTTTTACTAACCCAAGATACACCACCGATGTTGTTTGCAATGGGAGCAAATTAAGCATATTGAGCAGAACAAGCAAAGAGCTGGGCAGAGCTAAGCACGAACTAGCGAGATCCTATTGGCGCGTTCTAGCATGTATTTGCATATTTCCGTTAGAGAACTCCTACTCTGTGAAGTTGCGATTGTGCAATTACTCAATTTGCCCTTGTAATCCTTCTAAACAATGCCATTTTTTTTTAGAAAGGGTGAAGTCTAAAAAACTTTGATTACTCTGTTTTTAACAGATGTTCGTTTTGGGAACAGAAAACTGTATTGAGATTGAATGTTTCATCTATGAGAAAATTAGCAGGTTTCATCTAGCTCCATATTCTCCCACTTCCCGCCACTGGACTTCCTCTCATCACAATATTTGGTGGTGAGAAGAAGCTATAAAGCGATGCTTCAGATTTATACCTCCTGTGAGAGATCTGGTTCTATCTGTGGTTCAGCCTTGAGAATCTACAAGGCACAATTACACATTAATATCTGGGGCCCTTATCCCTCCTGTTGGAGGTGCCATTTTTGTACTCTAAGAGCCAAACTACCAGTACTTTAAAGGCAATGGGGTGCCCTCGACCTTGATCCAGCAACATACCACTAATCTGACAAAATCCACAGACATGCCTAAATGTTGATCACAACATACTACACACACACACACACACACTGAATCCTAATTTATAGTCATGTAATGTTATACAATTCTGCCAACCTCTTTACAAAACCGACAGCAAGTTAATCTGAGTAATTAGCTTCTTTGTTAAAAAAAATAAGAAAACTGCTCCAATAAGCAATTGTGCGCTATTGTTACACAATAATGTCACTTTTCACAGTGGAACCAATAGCATAAGCAGCCATTCAAATGAATTCATATTTAACAATGGAGTAGTTGAGAAGACTGAAAATATACAATTGTTACATTGGAGATCAATTTATGACTGTCTTTGTTCGTCACAAACTTCTCTTGATATTGACTTAAAATTGTGATTATATTGTTAAATGTATCTATCTAAATCTTGCTTTCCTTCAAAATGTCTTTCTATTCATCTTCCCTGTCCCAACGATTTGGCCAACACTACAGAGACTTGATCACTGGGGGACAACACAAACAGCATTGGAGTATCTTCACTCTCCTGGTGCAGTCATAGGCCTTTCCTCACTCTGTTTGCTGCCTCCTGCTTACTATTTTGTCCTGTCCCAGGCATCCAGTCTCTGTGCACAGACCCTGCGGGGGTTTGTCTCTCTCTCCCTCTGACTGTCCCGTACTGTAGTACACATGTGTGGAGATGTGTGTGTATGAGGAAGTTGTATCCTCAGCAAAGACCACTCACTGTATTGCTTTCAGAGAGATGTAACAGTAAAAGGAAAAAGGGTATATTATGATGAAACCACATAACAACACATCAGCTCATTGTTACAATAATTTACGAAAACACAATACAGAGTTTTTTTAAGAGATGTTAAATATCCTACTGTTTGTAACAGCCTACTAGTTTCTTGTTGTTGAGAGTGCTGTGGGGGAATCACAAGTTTACAAAGGGTTATCTAGACATACTGTATTGGTTAAGAGAGGGAGTGGCATATTAGCCCCTGTTCATTGGGATGACATGACAATCCCACATGCTCACAATAAGGGGTGCTTCACTAATCGCTCTTGTATAATGCACTGTATACAACTCAAGTGAAATCTGGGGTTCCAACAGTACAAGGGGAGTTATGCTCATCCAGAGAGATAGGTACAGTAAGGAAGGTGTTACGTCTAGGGTAAGGCCTGTCACATAGATAGCATTGGCTCATTGTGATGGTCTGACGTAAAATACCTACTAATGTACAGTGTGACACTGAAGGTGTTTGTGATTTTCATCGAGGTGGCACTACGTATAAGAACAGAAATTATAGGCTGGAACAAAAGAATCAGGCAGTATAATAAGTTTCACTCTGCGCTGACATAACTATAACAAAACACGGAGGGACTAGATTCTAGAAGGTTCACTCTGAGGTCATACTACTCCCCTTATATCACAGCAAGTTAAGCCAGGGCAATTCAGAAGAGACCAAACCCCACTGTACAGTAAGAGCTTGTCTATCTATCTGAACTCTGGTCTCTATACTTTAATACTGGCTCCTCTAAGACCAGAGGACTAGGAAAGATATTCCACAAGGACAGAGAGTAGTGATGAGATACAGTATGGTAAAAGGAGAGGTAAAAGATCAAATGAAGGTGCTGGAGGAAGTTGGAATGTGCTAAAGAAGTCCCTGTCCTGCTAGCATTCAGTAGTTGTTCCCCTGCCTCATGTCTGGGTGACGCGGGTCTGGGTTGGAGCTGGAGGTTGTCGTGGAGAAAGCTGGCGGACCCCAGAGAAACACTGAGAGAGGTGCTGCGATGAGGGTGAGGGGTGGCTGCCAATCGGGGTGGGCCGGGAGATGATGTCGGCGCCGTGGTTCGTGCGAGCCCGTGCACACTTGCGAAAGCTCAGCTTGTAAGACTCAATCTGCTGGCAGATAAACAGAGTAGGACACAGGAAGCAATGGAGAAAAGGGGAGCGAAAGAAGAGGAGAAAGAGTAGAGGGAGTTAACTGGTTAGACTAATGGCATAAAATAACATGCAAATTTTTTGAATACAGTATTTGCAGGAGGCAAAAAAACTTGCCTACTTCACAACAATCAGTTATCTATAATCTGAGCACTCAGCAGTGACATGAGGCCCAATATGTAATGTGAGACAGGCAACAGAGGTAATCTCAACGTTAATGCTCTGGTGCATGACAGAGAAAGTGAGATTTGAGAAAGACCACAGGGTGTTTGTTGAGGCAAGAGGCACCTACTTGTCTCAGGGATGTGTTTGTCCATGCCCATGCCTATCGGGTCTCGCAGCCCATCACCCCCAAAGGGATTAGGGTGAGGTGTGGCCTCCTTATGTCCGTTCTCCTTAGCCATACTTCTTGCACCTGTGGCTGGAGCTCCACCAGGGGGAGATGTTTTCCCCTCAGCTTTCTCCTGCATCCCCCCAGCCTGGAAACATGTGAGCAGCAGGGTTTAGACATGAGAATTAGACACACAATGAGGTAAATTACCATAATAATATGTTAATTAAAAAAGTGTGTATGAATTCCTGTTGCTAATGAAAGACTGGGTAATCATTAATGCCATCTAGTGGACAAACAGGTTAAAGCACAATGACGCAACTTGTTTTAAAAGGATGAAATTGCTCTCTGTATGTAGTCAACCAGCATGTTCAAATGAAACGTTTCCACCACCACAACCTCAAACATCCTGTCTTTGTGTGTTGTGCAATAAACAATTACTTTAGAACTTTAAGCTTTCTGTAATGTATTTGAATAAAACCTTCAAGACCAAATCCTGGTTAGGTAAAACATGTAAATAACTACAAGAGAATGGTGACCTTACCTTGTTTTGTCCATCCTCTGCCTCAAGGCCAATATTGTCCATTGACCCCACCTTGGGCTTGCCATTACCATTGGCCTTAGCCTCAATCTTCACATCTCCACCCCCTGTAGTGGACACACCTTAGTGGCGTAAGAAGGTAATTAATTTGATATAGGAGGCTTCCCAAATGGAACCCTATTACCTATATAGTCCACTCTTTTTGAGCAGGACCAATGAGACTCTGGTCAAAAGTAGTGTACTATGTAGGGGATATGGTGCCATTTGGGATGCAAACATCATTTCCAAAATCATCAGATGTCTACCTGACTTGTGCTTGATGTTGTCCTTAGAGCCACACTTGGAGGTCACTTTGCTCAAGTCCACCTTCTTATGCTGAATCTGGACCTGAATGCACCCAAACAAACAACACAAATGTTGAAGTATGAATGGCAAAGATGAAACAACACCCAATCTGAAATTCTCACACACTGCCTTGAATCACTTTCACCCATCAGTATAACACTGATTATGAAATTTGAGTACTCTACTGTAAGTGGAGAAGTGGGCATTTTAAGTATCCATTTAAATTGATTTTGTTGTCACTAAATAAGGAAATGTAATACTTGTTGCAATGTAAAAGAGAGTGAAAGAGACGGAGGCAGATAGAAAGCTAGTATCTCTTCAGCTGGTTAGTTGGGTGAGACAGTTTGCACAAACAGCACAGCATTCAGACCTCACATTATAACTAGGCTGGCCAATGGGGCTGACCATAGAATTAGAATGACTAGAACGTTAGGACATTACTCTATTACAAATGGGGCTGACTTCCTTTTAGTCCAATCGAGCATGTTAATAGGATATGGAGAACGAGGCAGCAGCCACATGGGAGCCCCATGTGTTGTACTTACATTCCCTCCACCAGGGACATGCTTGATATTATCCTTGGAGCCACAGCGGGAGGTGATATGGCTGAAGTCCAGTTTTTTGTGGACTATCATAACCTACAAAGAAGCACAGTAGCAGTGGGAACGGTTCACTACGGTGAGTCTAGAATTAGTGGAGGGTGGTGGAGAAGCAGCCAGGATGAAAAGTGAAAGCAATCTAAAGAGCATACAGTATGTTGTTAACTCATTCTTACACATAGTAAGTAAAACCAGTCACACAACAGTCAGAATGCTGGCTGGTCAGATGTCAGTATTTACATGCAAATTAGCGCAAATATCATCCAATTCTAGATGTGGCTGATCAAAGTAGATAACTATTGCAGTGTTTATGAACAAAAATAACACACACACACACACACACACACACACACACACACACACACACACACACACACACACACACACACACACACACACACACACACACACACACACACACACACACACACACACACACACACACACACACACACACACACACACACACACACACACTAGCCAGCCAGCCAGCCATTTCTTCCCTGATATCAATTGCTGATTTCAAAACACAGTCACTTTGCGAAGGAACACACCTGCAGTTCAAAAACCTTGAATGAAAAGCACTAATCTGTTTTCACAATTCATCTTTTGCTTGGTATACTGAGATGCCTGGTGTTTAAATTAGTTTGAGGCTCTGTGACGCAGGTAGCATTGCAGACGGGCTGAGTCACCCTCTAAAACACTAGCCTACAGCCAAGGTCTGCTATTTCCAACTGCTTGCTCACACTGCCTCAAGCTCATATCTTACTGAACTCAACTCACAGGTGTTGGGCAACCAGAGGCTTCTCTGCTATATCACTCAGCTGATGAGAAGACAGCAGCAAGTGCTTCCCACATTTCCCCCCAAAATGACATCTGATAATGTTGAATCCATGTGGAAAACTGACTGAATTTGCAAAAAGTTGTTGTTAACCTAAATCCAATGACATTTTTTGTTGATTTCACATTGAAATTCACGTTAGTTGACATCTCAATTTAAATCAAAACTAGACGTTGAAAGTATGTCTGTGCCCAGTGGGTTGTTTCTGAATTGCTTATTTTACCATTATAATCCTTCATTGAATCATACTGATAGGACTGTAAAAATGGTTTAGGGTAAATTACGTAAAAGTAAACCCAGATGAATAAGAGCAGTGGTATTGGTTACACTATGAACCCAAAAGCCTTCCAGGGCCTCTCAAATACTCAAGCTCAGGGACTTTCGAAATGTACCAGGTGTGAGGACCAGTGCAGGACAATGGTCACTGTGGTGTTATTTCACGAGGATGTTCATTAGGTTTCTGTGCCAAATAACTGGGATGGGTAGTGCCATGATTGTAGAGGTCAGATGGATGACGGCAAGGTCAATTCCTGTCTGTCTGTTTTTCTGTCTGTCAGTTAAGCTGTGCATTTCAGGGGAGACAGAGACTTGGAGTACACTGTCCACAACTATTCACATTTTATACCGGAAAGCAACAGTCTATCATGAAGAGGAAGAAAAGGTGAGGATATGCATGACTGGTAGTATGTTAGACTGGGAGTATGTTAGAGTGGGAGTGTGCGATGTGTCTGTATGTGTTTGTGTATGTACAGATAGGTTAAAATAGTCAGTGGACAAAAAAGGTCCACTTATGTCATTTCCTTCAGTGTGATATTGAAGGAGAGAGAGTGGTTGAGCACATGGGTGAGAATGAGCAAGGGGTGTGTGATGATGGCGATGGTAGGGACTCACCTTGCCCTGGCCGTCTTTGGATTGGGAACCCCCCGCCGAGGAGACCTGAGGGGAGACAACCACCCCTGGGTCAATATCAGGAGACAAGGTTGCCCTGGGCCCTGGGTCAGTACCACCAGTCAGGGCTCAGGAGAATGTGGTGTGGTGTACGGATGGAGGGAACTGCTCTGGTTTAAGGTCTGTGTGACTGACAGGTTTCAAACCCAGGTCTCCTGCATGCCAGAAGAGTGCATTGGCTCAAAAGAATGTGTTGATAATTTGTTTCTATGGAGACTTCCTTTTGCATACATCACTGTGACAGGTAACCTTTTGTGGATGGACACTGTCACAACCTATGAGTGAAGGGAGCTGTCAGTTGTAATGTAGAGAGATGAGAGAGAGAAAAGAGAGAAAATAAAAAGTTACAGAGAGGATAAGAGAGAAATAAAGGGGAGAGAACAGAGAGAGAAACAGAAAGGCATAAGTAGACAGACAGATACACTACATGACCAAAATGAAGTGGACACCTGCTCGTCGAACATCTCATTACAAAACCATGGGCATTAATATTCTGCTATAACAGCCTCCACTCTTCTGGGAAGGCGTTCCACTAGATGTTGGAACATTGCTGCGGAGACTTGCTTCCATTCAGCCACAAGAGCATTAGTGAGGTCGGGCAGTGATGTTGGGTGATTAGGCCTGGCTCGCTGTCGACGTTCCAATTCATCTCAAAGGTGTTTGATGGGGTTGAGGTCAGTGGCAGTGTCATGTTGAAACAGGAAAGGGTCTTCCCAAACTGTTGCCACAAAGTTGGAGGCACAGAATAGTCTATAATGTCATTGTATGGTGTAGCGTTAAGATTTCCCTTCACTGGAACTAAGGGGCCTAGCCCAAACCATGAAAAACAGACCCAGACCATTAATTGTCCTCCACCAAAGGTGAGCTTTACATTACTCCAGCCGACGCTTGGCAATGCACATGGTGATCTTAGGCTTGTGTGCGGCTGCTCGACCATGGAAACCCATTTCATGGCGAACAGTTCTTGTGCTGACATTGCTTCCAGAGACGTTTTGGAAGTCTGTAGTGAGTGCTGCAACCGAGGACAGACAATTTGTACGCGCTACGTGCTCCAACACTCGGCAGTCCAGTTCTGTGAGCTTGTGCGGCCTACCACTTCTCGGCTGAGCCGTTGTTGCCACTAGAAGTTTCCACTTCACAATAACAGCACTTACAGTGTACCATGCCAGCTCTAGCAGGGCAGAAATTTTACCAACTGACTTGTTGGAAAGGTGGCATCCTATGACGGTGTCACGTTGAAAGACACTGAGCTCTTCAGTAAGGCCATTCTACTGCCAATGTTTGTCTATGGAGATTGCATGGATGTGTGCTCGATTTTATACACCTGTCAGCAACGGGTGTGGCTGAATAGCCAAATTCACTACTTTGAAGGGGTGTCCACATACTTTTGTATTTATAGTGTAGTTTGCATAACATATTTTCTCCAGGAGTAGCATGCATTGTGCCACTATTTAGTTGAGAAAGCCATAAATGTTGGTAATGACTAATGAGAGGGTGGTATAAGACCTTGTTATATGGTAGCAGTGGAGAGGTGAGGTTTTTGATAATATGGAATTTGTATGATGTTGAATGAGAATTTGCTTGTGACAAAACCCATGCCTTGAATGGCATTTGACAGCACTGAAGGCATGATAGATCTGTCAATACACAAATGTCTACGTCTGATGTCAGTCCACTTAAATAGGCCTCTTTCCCAAAGCTTTCATGTACAGTACATCTCTATCCCACGTTACCGCACCTTGCCACCGGTAGACTGATACTTCATGTTGTCTGTGGAGCCGATCTTGGAACGCACATTCTTCAGGTCTGGCAGGGGTGCGTTAATGGGCCTGGGAGTCCTAGGAGCTCTGGGTACAGCTGGCTTCCTCTCCATAGGCGTCTGCTTGGGCACCGGGGGTTTGGTGATGCGTCTGCGAGGTTGCTCCCCGTTGGTTACAGGAGTGCTTGGAGCAGTAGCAGAAGTGTGAGGTACCCTGGGCTTGGCTGGGGCGGTGATAGAAATAGACAAAGGCATGAGGAACCATACCCTCTAAGGGCTGGAGCTGAGCACACACACAAACAATAACAACAATGATTCACTAGGAAACAATGGGCTGGAAGCTAACTAGTCCCCAGGGGAGAGGATAAGGAACAACACTACTACTACCTACACACAGTAGATACTGTGGTCTCTGGTAGTGGGTTTTCCAAGGCTGTGTCAGCAGCCTCTGATTCGATGACTAATGAATATCTCAGAGGAGGACGTGACAGGCCTGAGGCGTCAGTCAGTGTTTTCAGGAACTGGAGCTACTGTTGAGACTAAGTGTCTGTCTCCCTCTGCGTCCCTGTCTGTCTCCTAGCATCGCTTACCCACTGCACTTGTCTCTCTCTGTGTGGTCATAATGACACTGTCAAGAGAGATTATAACAGACGACACGTGTCTGTCCTTACAATTTCAAAGAACACATTCAACTCTAGGGTATTTTAGTTGTATAATGAGATACTCGGGTTAGATTGTGCATGTTGGTTCGTTGTTACCTGGTGTTGTCTTCAGCGTAGTAGGCTTCTTCACGTCACCTGGCTTGATATCAGTCTTGGGAACTGTAGGGTAGAGAACATAACCAAGCTCCCCTTACATGATTGAGACTAGTGGACATTTAGGGATGACCAAGGAATTCTGACGTCACCATCATCAAGAATAAAGTACCTTAAAGCATGTCAGCTTGCACTATACAGTTAAGAGTTGGTGTCACCTGTGTTGCGGCGCAGAGAGGGGGCATTAGCAGAGGGGCGTGGCCCAGCAGGTTTAGTAGTGGCGGTAGTAGAGGAACTGTTCTTATTGGCCGTGCCATTGGCCTTTGGCACAGGAGGACGTCTGTCAGAAGTGCCATTTTCCGGAGTCTGAGTAGGCAAACAGGAAATCAGAGAAGGGTGTGGTGTGGAAGAGATCGCTGGACATAGAGAGGGTTGGTTGGGAGAGGCAACAAGAGGTGTAAGGGAGATGGAGAAGGCTGCGGTAAAAGATAGATAGGTGTGTGATAAAAAACACACCAAATGGAGGTTGATTAAGCAATTAGGGGAGTAAAGATTGGAAACAGAAAGGAGATATTGGAAATGCATGCTGGGATCTTCAGGGAGGTTCTAGAAAATATTCAGCTGGTAGGACTAAATGGTGAAGAGACCGGAGAGAGGTTATAGTGCAGGGAGTTGATGGTCCACAAACTGTGAGTGAGAGTCAGAAGGTGGACACTGGACAGTTATATAGCAGAGCCAAACAAAGGGAAGAGGGACAAGGTGCCAACCACAAGAGGGAAGGCCAGTGAGCACAGACAGGAGTGAGGGAAGTGGGAGGGGACTCACCTTGGACTTGGTGGCTGTAGGGGTTTGACTGGGAGCGGCAGTTGGCCGCTTGGTGCCAGCAGTGGGAGTGGTTGCCTTGGTAAGAGGACTTTTTTTATTGGCAGAGCTGGAGGTGGGGGCGGAACGTTTTAGGGGGGCAGCTGCATCCCCAGTGGACAGAGAGGTGGGCCGTGTTTTGACAGAGTTTGGTTTGGTTGACCCAACAGCAGGCTGTACAACAACGTCACACGATGAAGGAAAAAATAAGAAAACCAAAAGTATACAACAGAGGACAGGCACCATGGTAAAGAAACAGAGGACAGGCAGCATGGTAAAGCAACAGAGGACAGGCAGCATGGTAAAGAAACAGAGGACAGGCAGCATGGTAAAGCAACAGAGGACAGGCAGCATGGTAAAGCAACACAGGCAGCATGTTAAAGAAACAGAGGACAGGCAGCATGGTAAAGCAACAGAGGACAGGCAGCATGGTAAAGCAACAGAGGACAGGCAGATGGTAAAGCAGCAGAGGACAGGCAGCATGGTAAAGCAGCACAGGCAGCATGGTAAAGAAACAGAGGACAGGCAGCATGGTAAAGCAACAGAGGACAGGCAGCATGGTAAAGCAACACAGGCAGCATGGTAAAGAAACAGAGGACAAGCAGCATGGTAAAGAAACAGAGGACAGGCAGCATGGTAAAGCAACAGAGGACAGGCAGATGGTAAAGCAGCAGAGGACAGGCAGCATGGTAAAGCAGCACAGGCAGCATGGTAAAGAAACAGAGGACAGGCAGCATGGTAAAGCAACAGAGGACAGGCAGCATGGTAAAGCAACAGAAGACAGGCAGCATGGTAAAGCAACAGAGGACAGGCAGCATGGTAAAGCAACAGAGGACAGGCAGCATGGTAAAGCAACAGAGGACAGGCAGCATGGTAAAGCAACAGAGGACAGGCAGCATGGTAAAGCAGCAGAGGACAGGCAGTATGGTAAAGCAGCAGAGGACAGGCAGCATGGTAAAGCAGCAGAGGACAGGCAGCATGGTAAAGCAGCAGAGGACAGGCAGCATGTTACATTAGCACAGGCAGCATGGTAAAGCAACAGAGGACAGGCAGCATGGTAAAGCAGCACAGGCAGCATGGTAAAGCAGCAGAGGACAGGCAGCATGTTGCATTAGCACAGGCAGCATGGTAAAGCAGCAGAGGACAGGCAGCATGTTACATTAGCACAGGCAGCATGGTAAAGCAGCAGAGAACAGGCGGCATGGTAAAGCAGCACAGGCAGCATGGTAAAGCAACAGAGGACAGGCAGCATGGTAAAGCAACAGAGGACAGGCAGCATGGTAAAGCAGCACAGGCAGCATGGTAAAGCAACAGAGGACAGGCGGCATGGTAAAGCAGCACAGGCAGCATGGTAAAGCAACAGAGGACAGGCAGCATGGTAAAGCAACAGAGGACATGCAGCATGGTAAAGCAGCAGAGGACAGGCAGCATGGTAAAACAGCAGAGGACAGGCAGCATGGTAAAGCAGCAGAGGACAGGCAGCATGGTAAAGCAGCAGAGGACAGGCAGCATGGTAAAGCAGCAGAGGACAGGCAGCATGGTAAAGCAGCAGAGGACAGGCAGCATGGTCAAGCAGCAGAGGACAGGCAGCATGGTAAAGCAACAGAAGACAGGCAGCATGGTCAAGTAACAGAGGACAGGCAGCATGGTAAAGTAACAGAGGACAGGCAGCATGGTAAAGTAACAGAAGACAGGCAGCATGGTAAAGCAGCAGAGGACAGGCAGCATGGTAAAGCAGCATGGTAAAGTAGCAGAGGACAGTCACCATGGTAAAGCAGCAGAGGACAGGCAGGGGGCGGCATGTAGCCTAGTGGTTAGAGCGTTGGACTAGTAACCGAAAGGTTGCAAGACCGAATCCCCGAGCCGACAAGTAAAAAATCTGTCGTTCTGCCCCTGAACAAGGCAGTTTAAAATTAACTCACTGTTCCTAGGCTGTCATTGAAAATAAGAATTTGTTCTTAACTGACTTGACTAGTTAAAAAAAAGCAGCAGAGGATGCATTCACAATAAACCTCAAACCAGGAGCATCAGCAGAGCAAGTTCTAGCAGCAGGCTAGATAACCCTTTTAAATTTGAAATAGCACATAAGCGCATGCACACACACACACACACACTAGAGATGGCAGTGACAGTTGCAGAAGCAGCTTGCACTGATATGAATGGTAACATTGTGCCAGCCTTTCCCTGACCTACCTTGGCCTTACTGTCTGGGCTGGTGAGGTCCTGCTTGCTTCTGATGGTTGTTGGGGACTTTGCAGTACCTTTCCCAGCCTTTTCATTCTTCTCAACTTTAACCATCTTGTCCGTTTTCTCTCCATTTTCTTTCTTCTCCATCTTCTCATCTTTGTTGGTCTTCTCTGGCTTGTCCACTTTTTCATTTTTAACATTTTTCTCTGTCTTATCAATCTTCTCTTCATCTTTGAGGATCTCGGATTTGTTTGTCTTGTCAGCATTGGCTTTCTTAGATTGATCTTCTTTCTCTTTATTCTCCATCTTCTCCATCTTGTCCGACTTCTCGGTCTTATCAAACATGTTCAAGTTATCCATCTTGGGGAAGAAATCAGCCTTCTCTTGTTTGTCCTTATTTTCTGCTTTCACTGTAGAGACAAAAATAGACATATATTGATATATTGAGAAAACCCACAATACTGTATGTCGTGAAAAAAGACCAGAATTTATCTGAGGATCAAATACAGGTAGAGAAACTTTATAGTGCCAGTGCTGCTTTCAGCCATGAGTGAGAGCATATCTGTTTCAAATCATGGGAAACTGTGCTCAGATGGACGCTGACAACATGGTTCATGGCTTTCAACTATCCACAACATTAAAATACCAAATGTTCCTTGACATTTGCGACACCCAGTTACTAAAGACCAGCGTTGTCGTTGAGGAGGGGATGAAGGGCATGAAACCGTCAATGATCTGACATATCAGTTCACTTTATGTTCCACTGACAAACAGCATTGTGTGTTATTAACCGAACCACAGATTCAGACTGGCTTTAGCTTCAAAATCTAGCTTCAACAATACATCCAAAGAATGCCACCACTGTACATGGACAACAGCACTCAGTACAGATCTGCTATCTTAAGTTGATTACTTTGCCGATGCAGAGAGCTTTCCTGCACAGCAGGAAATGCACAATTCTAGTGTATTCAAGGTTTAAAAAGGCTTCTAATTTTATCTTTAAAATGTCAGATTTGATTTGCCCTGGTGAAAAATGTAACAACGCCTACAAAAATGTCCATTAATAATAATCCACATAATAATTCCCATTTCCTGTTCCTGCCGGATTATTTTTCTACTGTGAGAAGCAGGGTCAAATGAAGAAGTGCATCTGTATATATTGCTGCTATTCAAACAGGCAGCTAAATGTCAATCCTCTAAAATTCTTTGATAGATCTTAATCACAGCAGAACACCGTCGCTGGTGAGGAAATGAGAGTTAGTAGACTACAGTGACCATGGCATGGTGGTGTGGAGTCTGGGCAGGGCCACAGAAAGTCACAGAGCCCAGGGTCGAGCTGGACAGACAGAACAGCACATTGTTGGCATGGGCTCCTTATGTAACCCAGCTTCAGTGACCTCTACAGAGAGAGAGTGTTCATCCTAAATGGCACTCTATTCCCTATGGAGGGCACTACGTTTGACCAAGTCAGAGCATTGCCCTACTTAGAGAATAGGGTGCTATTTGGAATACATTATGAGAGAGGAAAACCAATGTGCCAAAGAGATGAGGAAATGTGGCACAAATTAAGCTGGGTCAAAAGAAGACTCACTGCCGCAATGAAAGAATCTGCTTTTCAATGAAAATTCTGACCAATTAGTTGACTAGAGCATCCATTTTTCAAAAGAGAGTGATGGCAAATGGATTGTACATTTTTGACAGATAAATACCATTTGAACTTGTCAAACCGGATCATATTTGTCACAACGGTACAGAAACATGAGCCAATCACAAAATCTATCAAATCATTAAGACTAAACTAGAATGGCCTTGTTGTTCTAATGGCTGGCTTTAGGAGCCCTGGTTCCAGCAACTGTCATACACTATAGAATCTAGTATAGAGCTGTCCTGTATTTCTGGCCAGTGGTGTAAACATACACTATAGACTCTAATATAGAGCTGTTCTGTATGTCTGGCCAGTGGTGTAAACATACACTATAGACTCTAATATAGAGCTGTTCTGTATGCCTGGTCAGTGGTGTAAACATACACTATAGACTCTAATATAGAGCTGTTCTGTATGCCTGGTCAGTGGTGTAAACATACACTATAGACCAGTGGTGTAAACATACACTATAGACCAGTGGTGTAAACATACACTATAGACCAGTGGTGTAAACATACACTATAGACTCTAGTATAGAGCTGTTCTGTATGTCTGGCCAGTGGTGTAAACATACACTATAGACCAGTGGTGTAAACATACACTATAGACCAGTGGTGTAAACATACACTATAGACTCTAGTATAGAGCTGTTCTGTATGCCTGGCCAGTGGTGTAAACATACACTATAGACTCTAGTATAGAACTGTTCTGTATGTCTGGCCAGTGGTGTAAACATACACTATAGACTCTAGTATAGAACTGTTTTGTATGTCTGGCCAGTGGTGTAAACATACACTATAGACTCTAGTATAGAACTGTTCTGTATGTCTGGCCAGTGGTGTAAACATACACTATAGACCAGTGGTGTAAACATACACTATAGACCAGTGGTGTAAACATACACTATAGACCAGTGGTGTAAACATACACTATAGACCAGTGGTGTAAACATACACTATAGACCAGTGGTGTAAACATACACTATAGACCAGTGGTGTAAACATACACTATAGACCAGTGGTGTAAACATACACTATAGACTCTAGTATAGAGCTGTTCTGTATGCCTGGCCAGTGGTGTAAACATACACTATAGACTCTAGTATAGAACTGTTCTGTATGCCTGGTCAGTGGTGTAAACATACACTATAGACCAGTGGTGTAAACATACACTATAGACTCTAGTATAGAGCTGTTCTGTATGTCTGGCCAGTGGTGTAAACATACACTATAGACTCTAGTATAGAACTGTTCTGTATGCCTGGCCAGTGGTGTAAACATACACTATAGACTCTAGTATAGAGCTGTTCTGTATGTCTGGCCAGTGGTGTAAACATACACTATAGACTCTAGTATAGAACTGTTCTGTATGCCTGGTCAGTGGTGTAAACATACACTATAGACCAGTGGTGTAAACATACACTATAGACTCTAGTATAGAACTGTTCTGTATGCCTGGCCAGTGGTGTAAACATACACTATAGACTCTAGTATAGAGCTGTTCTGTATGTCTGGCCAGTGGTGTAAACATACACTATAGACTCTAGTATAGAACTGTTCTGTATGCCTGGTCAGTGGTGTAAACATACACTATAGACTCTAGTATAGAACTGTTCTGTATGCCTGGTCAGTGGTGTAAACATACACTATAGACTCTAGTATAGAACTGTTCTGTATGCCTGGTCAGTGGTGTAAACATACACTATAGACCAGTGGTGTAAACATACACTATAGACCAGTGGTGTAAACATACACTATATACCAGTGGTGTAAACATACACTATAGACCAGTGGTGTAAACACTATAGACCAGTGGTGTAAACATACACTATAGACCAGTGGTGTAAACACTATAGACCAGTGGTGTAAACATACACTAAAGACCAGTGGTGTAAACACTAAAGACCAGTGGTGTAAACACTATAGACCAGTGGTGTAAACATACACTATAGACTCTAGTATAGAGCTGTTCTATATGCCTGGCCAGTGGCGTAAACACAGTGTCACATAAGTTAGAGAATGACTAACACAAAGGGACATGATGGAGCAGGTGCTCATGATATTTCACTGCAGGCGACCAGCATCACACACCAGACACCCACATGAATATACAAGCATACGCACCCACCCACCCACCCACACCCACACACACACGTTATATGAAGTGATGATGCGTATCTGTCGCCAGAATTAGTCAAATGTGGAACTGTACAGTTTGTCTTTGAATGACCATGCATTGGAGAAAGGCACGGAAGCAGAGGGATTATTTTCCGATGACCTTCATTCCTGAGGTAGAAATGTTACAGCAGGATGATACTGCCAGGCAGCTACACTACATGACCAAAAGTAATGCAGTGCTCGCCAAACATCTCATTCCAAAATCATGGACATTGTTAATATGGAGTTGGTCATCACTTTGCTGCTATAACAGCCTCCAGTCTTATGGGAAGGCTTTCCACTAGATGTTGGAACATTGCTGCGGAAACTTGTTTCCATTCAGCCACAAGAGCATTAGTGAGGTCGAGCACTTATGTTGGGTGATTAGGCCTGGCTCACAGTTGGCGTTCCAATTCATCTCAAAGGTTTTCGATGGGGTTGAGGTCAGGGCTCTGTGCAGGCCAGTTAAGTTCTTCCACACCGATCTCAACAAACAATTTCTGTATGAACCTCGCTTTGTGCACGGGGGCATTGTCATGCTGAAACAGGATAGGGCCTTCCCCAAACTGTTGCCACAAAGTTGTAAGCACAGAATCATCTAGAATGTCATTGTATGCTGTAGCGTTAAGATTTCCGTTCACTGGAACTAAGTGGACTCGGCCGAACCATGAAAAACTGCCCCAGACCATTATTCCTCCTCCACCAAACTTTACAGTTGGCACTATGCATTGGGGCAGGTAGTGTTCTCTTGGCATCTGCCAAATCCAGATTCGTCCGTCGGACTGCCAGATGGTGAAGCGTGATTCATCACTCTTGGGAACGCGTTTCTACTGCTCCAATGGTCCAATGGTAGCGAGCTTTACACCACTCCAGCCAATGCTTGGCATTGCGCATGGTGATCTTAGGCTTGTGTGCGGCTGCTCGGCCATGGAAACCCATTTCATGACGCTCCCGACAAACAGTTCTTATGTTAAAGTTGCTTCTAGAGGCAGTTTGGAACTCGGTAGTGAGTGTTGCAACCGAGGACAGACGATTTTTACGCACTATGCGCTTCAGCACTCGGCGGTCCCGTTCTGTGAGCTTGTGTGGCCTACCACTTCGAGGCTTAGCCGTTGTAGATTCTAGACTTTTCCACTTCACAATAACAGCACTTACAGGTGACAGGGTCCGA
This sequence comes from Salvelinus alpinus, assembly GCF_045679555.1. Lineage (NCBI taxonomy): Eukaryota > Metazoa > Chordata > Actinopteri > Salmoniformes > Salmonidae > Salvelinus > Salvelinus alpinus. Next base: position 27,699,680 of record NC_092108.1, read on the forward strand.
AATTTGACAAACTGACATGTTGGAAAGGTGGCATCCTATGACGGTGCCATGTTGAAAGTCACTGAGCTCTTCAGTAAAGCCATTCTACTGCCAATGTTTGTCTATGGATATTGCATGGCTGTGTGCTCGATTTTATACACCTGTCAGCAACGGGTGCGACTGAAATAGCCAAATCCACTAATTTGAACGGGTGTCCACATACTTTTGTTTATATAGTGTATTTCTGCTTGCTCCCTACTGTTGTTAATTGAAGGATGCAGATATATAGAGCCTTTTCATGATGGTGTATTTATGCGATACATAGTGATAGGCTAGCTGTAGGTGAAAGAGAGCTCTAATACAGTGTTCGAGATGTCGGCTATTAACTTGATTACTCTTTTGTCACAAAGAATTTTCCTGATGCATAAAGAAATTCAACTGAACCTCGCGAGTGGCTGAAAATGAGCAGTTCTCTTTCTCTCCATGAGGGGGCAGTGCATTCATTGGGATCAGGATTTGATATCAAAATAATGTTCTCACTTGCTAGGTCCTATTACTGCTATATTCCAATGTACAAAACCTTATAAAAAAATGCAGGTATAGACATCAACAACCGTCATTTTATATAGCTTAATAGCACAAGATAGATATTGGTCTCCAGCAGGCTACGACGTACAAGTATATCCTAAAGTTACGAATGAACTGTCAAATGTGAGGTCAATCGTGGGCACATATAGGCCTACCGTGTCGGTGCCAGTTGGATTCTGCCGAATGCCCTTCTGGCACAAATAACTACATCTCCCGATTGACTTGGTTTATATAGTTAGCTGTGTCCTGCTTGCAACCAAAGTATTTAATGACAAAATTTGCTCTCATGTACTGAACAAGCTTATGAATGTTGGGAGGTTAATCTCCTTGAAATGTCCCTCACTTGGGAATGACTTACTTTGTAAAATGGACTGTGTTTTAAGGACTCATGCACAGATACAGGAAAACCAATAAACATTTATTCAAAATTACAAGTGTTGATGTCTCCACATGTTTCTGGTTTTGAGGCTTGGGCATCTGGTGACTGCAGTTCATCTGTCTAATCCCCTGCAAGAAGAGAAAGGAATCAATAACATTACAAAGCTGTATTCATTTCATTGATATATTCCTGTTTGATATGCATTCATATAATTATAGTGAACAAAAAATATAAACACAACATGCAATAATTTCAATGATTTTACTGAGTTACAGTTCATATAAGGAGATTAGCCAATTTTTTAAAAAAAATCATTAGGCCCTAATCTATGGATTTCACATCACTGGGCATAGGCCCACCCACTGGGGAGCCAAGCCCAGCCAATTAAAATGTGTTTTGCCCCCACAAAAGGCTATATTACAGACAGGAATACTCCTCAGTTTCATCAGCTGACCAGTTGATTGGTCTCAGACGATCCCGCAGGTGAAGAAGCTGGATGTGGAGGTCCTGGGCTGGCGTGGTTACACGTGGTCTGCGGTTGCGAGGCCGGTTAGACGTACTGCCAAATTTTCTAAAATGACGTTGGAGAAGGCTTATGGTAGAGAAATAAACATTAAATTCTCTGGCAACAGCTCTGGGGGACATTCCTGCAGTGAGCATGCCATTTGTTCGCTCCCTCAAAACTTGAGACATCTGTAGGATATTGTTGTGTGGAAAAAACTGCACATTTTAGAGTGGCCTTTATAATGTTCATGCTGTTTAATCAGCTTCTTGATATGCCACACCTGTCAGGTGGATGGATTATCTTGGCAAAGGAGAAATGCTCACTAACAGGGATGTAAACATATTTGTGCACAAAATGTGAGAGAAATAAACTTGTTGTGCATATGGAACATTTCTGGGATCTTCTATTTCAGCTCATGAAACATGGGACCAACACTTTACATGTTGCATCTACATTTTTATTCAGTATAGATTGGCCATGTTATCCTTCATCACATGCCAGTATTTGTTTTGTATCCAATGCACTTAGCTTATGTAAGGGAGTGCAGACATGGCCTTCTAATCTAGTTAGATTGAATCATATCACCTTTGAATATTAGTAATCAATTAATATAAAACCATTTTATCTTGAACATTGGTGTAAATGTATAATATGCACTGGTGTGATAGTTGTATCAATGAATCACAATGCAGGCCTACTCATTAGAAGAAGAAAAACATATCTAATGCAATATTAGCTTCACAGTGAAACACTACTATTCTGGCTATTAATCATTCTTAAACCGTCAGTAAAATAGCTTATTTAGCTATGTCAAAAAAGTCATAGACTGTATATTATTATGCATGCAAGCTTACCTGTCATGTTCACAATGATGGAGCAGCAGACCAAAAAATGTGCGAGAGGAGGACCCTATACCGTAGGATAATTATTCTGGTCGGTGTCAACTTCATTCATTAACAGGTAATGAGGAGATCGATTCTGTTACTTGTTTACTTCTTATTTGTGCCAGATATCTCCATTTTGGGATAGGTCACCGAATTGCTAGCACTAGTTGCTCACGGTGCTACAGTGGCTACAAACGTATGGCGCTGGGCGAATGTCAATGCGTTATCATGTGATGCTGCCTTCAAATCTTGTGCCAACTGGAGAAGTGCTCCCTACTAAGGTAGATGCCTTTGAAGGCAGGTAGGCAGCAGGCAGCTGCCTTTAGATTTGTTAAATAATCACAGTAGGCTACACCAACATTAGTTTCCATGTCAAAACTCATGATGCTCCGAGCCGAAGCGTGCTGCTCAGACCACTGCGCTACAGCAGTTCACAATGCTTAAGCAAGCCGTGAGAATACTTGATGATACTTGATGGTATGAGGTCAGTTAGTTTGCAGATCCTTCCCCAAACCATCGCCCCCTAGGTATGGTACTGCATTGTATAGCCTACAAACACCGTTTCCAGCTGCCCCCTGCCGGCGATTGTAAATATTCAATATTCATTCAAATCCTCCTGCTGCGGGATTATTTTCCTCCTGCGATGAAATGGTTCATATTAAGATCCGACATCTTTATATACTGCAAGCAAAATGGCCTCAGGCTCCAGACTGCCTTGCCTGTCTGGTGTTACTGAATCTAAGTGTGTCTATGAATAACATGGAGTAGTCATGCAATCTGAAAGCATCCCCAGGAGTCCCCACATAGCACCACTAGAAATGACTACTCTCTGTTTAAATGAATACCCGGACTCGATTTCAAATCAACTACACACCCTTCCCTTAGTGCTAGCCAATCGATGGAGTGCCACTTGATGTGATGCATCACTAAACAACACAGTCATTTGAAGATGGGGGTTTGAGAAGGTAAACGAACCTCAGTATTTCAATAGACACTCATATATTTAGAGGAACTTGACTCTTCAATGATGCTATTCAGGTGCCTTTGACATTTTGTCAAAACAAAAGGTAGACAAAACAATAGATGTAAATATTCCCTTTATATTATTCTTTCTGAATTTTTAATTGTGCTGCTATCTTCAAACCAACGCTTTTTGAGAAGCAAATCATCCTAGTGTAAATATACCAAAAAAAACTATTTCAAGCTGGTGAATACATATATATATATTTTTTTTTACATCCATTCTTCTTTTGGCTTCCTCCATTTTGTCTTTCAGCACTCAATCACTGTCGATGAAACAAATAACTATTCCAGCCTAGAGAAATTCCACTGCCCACTGATCACAAATAAACCTGAACTCCCAAATCTATATACTTAAATGACTGTAGACCAGTAGATACATGACCAATGAGAGATAGGGGAACTAAGTCAATGATGAGCAACATGTTATAACAAATTAATGAGAGCTGTTCCAAACACAGAGGAATAGGCCTCAAATCATAGTCACCTACCATCCATGGAGCTTTTAGTATTGATGTTGAAGGTTTTTCCAGTGAGGGGAACCGGCAGTAGCACACTCTCACTCTGGCTCTGTGACATCCCATTACCAGTACCCCTCCTGGGTGGAGGGGAGTTGGGGGCCCTGACAGGGCTCAGTGGGGACAGAGGAGAGAGTGTGGGTGACACAGTCTTTCTTTCCTCCCCCACTGTCAGAGAGCGTTGGACTGCTGAATGTGGAGACTTGGACCCCATAACGTTACTTCCAGGTGAGGGCAGGTCCACCAGTCCACCAGGCTGCCCTGGGTACTGGGAAAAGTCCAAGCTACCTGGCACAGACAGGTGGGAGCAGTCAGACATAGCGCGCCTCACGGCTTTGTGTTGTTGCTCGGTACCTCCTCCTCGAGGTAGAGTAGGCCCCATGTCCTCGTCACTGTCCTCTGAGAATCCTGACACAGTGCAGTCTCCACCCTTAGAGTAGTTGTCGTTGACAACACCAATGACACAGTAGTTGGCTACAGGTGCAGGTGCAGCAGGAACAGTCTGAACAGCAGGCTTGAGGCCTGTTTGGGGCAGCCCAGAGAAGGAGGGATTCCTTACGCAATTGTCCACCTTCTGTGTGTTAGGGAATGGTGAGGCATCCTGCTGCATAGCAGGGGACCCTAGCGGGGCTGCGGCTCCATTGGCCCTGTGTTTTTGTCCTGGGGTGGAGAGGAGTATCCCGGGTGAGGCTGGAGAGGACGAGGAGGAGAGGGGACTTGTGGGGCTCTCCCCGGCGCTGCCCAGACCAAAAGACGGCCCGAGTCCAACACCCATCCTCCCTGGCACCTTGAGGTCAGACGACTCCACCTTGAACCCTGATCCAGATGGTCCATCAAAGAGGCTTGAGAGCTTGTCCTCGTCGGTTAGCCTGGGTGCTCCTGGACTGCCACCGAAACCAAGTGGGCACATCTGGTCTTGCTGCCGGTCCCAGCCCTGAAGGGCCTGCTGAGGAGACGCCATAGAGACAGAGGGCACCTTGCCCAGCTCAGTGTACTCACAGCGCTGTCCACCACCACCACCCTGCTGCTGATTGGAGAGAGAAGACATCCTCACCTCTCTCTCTCTCGATCTCTCTCTCTGCTGCTTCCTTTTGATGGATACTCTTTATTCTTCTAGACAGCTAACTAAATGAATCTTCCCTTGGCGGTAAGGAAGGCTGGTAATGTACTATATCTGTGTTATATGGTGCGTCTGTGAAGCGCAGTCTATGTGTGCGAGGGAAGTAATTGTGTGTTTCTCTCTGTGTCTGTGCTCTGAACTGATCAGATGAGTCTCTGAGGATGAACTGAATGCTGCTACCTCTCTCTCCCTCTCCTTCTCTCTCTCCATTTCTCCCTCTCTCTGACATCACAGCCCTAACAGAGCTTTGGTCACATGACTCCACGGAACATATCCCTATTTGCGAGAGCAGATTCTCGACTCATGCCTCCCACCAGTAAGCTCAGTCAAACACACACACCCACCCACACGCACCCACACACACACAAATTAACGTCACGTACACAGAAATGTACGTCACTAACACACAAATACTAATACACACACCCTCCCTTGGTGTCCTATAAACCGCAGTTCTGACTCGTCATTTACAGGCAGCTTGGCATTACAGTAGAAACTTAGAAAACAGAGAGAGTAGCTTTGGGGGATACAGTGCCTCAGTTTCCACAGCCATTCTACTTGAATGAATCTGTCCTCTCTGTAACAGCATCCATTACTGCTACACATCTCTCCACGGTTCTGGTGGTATAATGTGCTTTTCCATGCTGTTCTGTCATCTCCAATTCCTCCCCTTATCACCCTGCTCCATGCCCACTACTGTACCCACTGCCCCTCTCCTCCACCCTGCCTTCCTGCCCCCATCAGGGGCCCTGGTTGTACATCTCTGGCTCCTGGCCCTGGACCCTTTGGCTCTTTTGTTTATTGTGTTTTGTTTGTGCTCTTGGTTGCGGACACTGTGTTCCTCCCCTCTGTTGTAGCCACATGCGATGGGCTACTCTGTTAGGAAGGTATTGAATGACTGGCCTCGAAAAAGAGTGTGTGATAACTCTCCATTGACATAGTGGTTAGTGCATTGGGCCAGTAACTGAAAGGACGCTGATTTGAATACCCTTTACCGACAAGGTTAAAAATCTGTCAATGTGCCCTTGAGCAAGTCACTTAACCCTAATTTGCTCCAGGGATGCCGTACTACTCTGGATGACCTTGTAAAACAACACATTTCACCTATGCGGTGTATGTGACAATAAAAAACATATTTTATCTTTACCCTTCAAATCCACAAACATCCACCTCATCTCTGAACTGAATTCACACCCACCCACGTTCTTCACACAAACACCGCGTCGAAACGTTCACTCCAAGCTCACTGATTCAGTCCTGGACTAGATACTAGAACCCCTCCCTCTGGGCAATTATGGTGGAAGGCAGGCAGTGATTATTCAACCCTTGATGACACCCCCTTGCCCCCAACCCACCTCCAGCCCCATGAGGACGGGGGCCAAATAAAACATCATTAAATATAAATGAATGAAGATTAGGTAATGCCCCCAAAACAGTCCCCTATTTACTGTAGGAGGGGATAACAAGGGGAATGAGCACAGTACAGTGAGGTTGATGTTGATGAGATTGTGCAAAGCAGGTCATCAAAGCAAAGATCTAAAATATATTTAGATTTGTTTAACACGTGTTATTTCATGTCTTCGCTATTATTCTACAATGTAGAAAATAGTAAAAATAAAGAAAAACTCTTGAATGAGTAGGTGTGTCTAAATTTTTTACTGGTATTGTATATACTGTAGTTACCAAACAGCAGTGTTTTCTACAGCCCGATACAGACACAGTTAGGGAAAACTCACACAACACAATGCAACGGTCAACAACAGCCACAGTCAGCCACTGACAGCCACTGTCAGCCACATCCCAAAAACAGAGTTTTTCTCTCTGTTCATTAGACCATGGTAATAGGACTGCTTCTCATGAATGGACATTGTTATGCAAGACCCATGTCCAACATATTCTGTCTGTTTATGTTTACATCTCTCACAGAAATATTACTCTAGCTTTAACGACACTCATAATCCATGTTGTTTTCTTCTCCTAATCATACAGACACATACAAAGGTCTGTCCAAACAAACATTGCACAAATCATTTCAGTTCAAAGCAATATGTAATATATCATACAATATATCATACAATATATCATACAATATATCATACAATATATCATACAATGCTTCACTGCAGGGAACGAAAAATGGTCTTGCGGGAAATGGACCCCAATTATAATAGCATGTTCCAGTGTACCACTCTCTATGTTATATGTCTGTGTCCAGTGTGAATGAATATTGCCTTGTTGAATGTTAGCATACCAGTATAAGAAACAATTATACTGAGCACAATCACCCAACCTCGTCTCAGAGCATTTCGTAGTTGTCCGTGATGTAAATCCGGGACACTCCATTTAGTATGATATATTACATTTTGTATGGTATGTATTAATTTGTGGATGTTCATCACCCAGTTTTGAATGATATGTTATAAATTACAATTTGTATTATATGTTACGAATTTGCTAAAATGTACAATATGTTTACAAATTAGCAAAACGTATGATATGTTACGAATTCTAGCTAGGTGGTTAGCTGGCCAACTTTAGCTAGGCTGTGGGTTAGGGTCAGGGTTAAGTTTAGGAGCTACGTTAAGGAGTTAAAGTTAGGGTTAGGTGAAGGGTTAGCTAAAAGGTTTAGGGTTAGGTGAAGGGTTAGCTAACATGCTAAGTAGTTCCAAAGTAGCAAAAAAATTGTAAGTAGTTGTAGTTAGTACGTAGTTGCTAATAACCTAAAATGCTATAGTTGTCCATGATGAGATTTGAATGCGCCACCTTTGGTTTGCTAGACCTTTGACTGACCAACCACCCTACTTTTGTTTTTGCCTTAAGTAAACATATGTCCTATGTAACCATACCAAACGTAACATATCATTCTAATTTGAGTGTCCCGGATTTACGTTTACTATGTTACATCTAATCTATGAGACCAGGCTGAATCACCTCATACCATAACAGCCTTTGGTGTGATAAGACTTTTTACAAGGTGAACATTCAAAACCAACAGAAAGCCATTGTTTGAGAAAAGGAAATGAAGAGGGTTGTGGTCCATGTGGAGTAGCAATCCTCAGCCATCTACAATATGCCATGGATGTTTTGGGAGGCCTCAGAACTCAGAAAAGGAGGGGGAGAGTGACAATATACAGCTTACAGTCCATGGTCTTGCGGGGGATAGAGCAGGGAGGAAGTCTGTCAGAGAATTCTATTTCTGGCATCCAACCTCCTGACTGTCACACCCCATTTTTTCCTTGGCAGTCCTGAGTAGTTCTATCTCCACGGAAACCACCTCCCATATCCATGGCAACAAGCTCCCAGTCAGAAATAGGCTGCTATGATTATGGTACGTGTCGTCTCAGCGACCCAGGGAGTCTGAGAAAAGGGGTTGGATCGGAACGTTGGAGGATGAGAGATAAAGGGCAAAGGAAGTATGGAGAGATTGAGAGGAGGAAGATTGATGAACACAAATAATGAAGAAGGAAAAAGAAGAAGCAGAGGTAGGGATGGGAAGAGGAGGCAAAATGATGGAGAGAAAGGACAATAGAAAAGATGAAGACTCATCTCACTACACTCATCCCATCCCATGTCTTCATTGGTAGCTTACAATCTATCTTGTGGAATAGCAACAAAATTGGGTTAGAGTAAGCCAAATGCAGTGTCACATCTAATGAAGCCGCAGATTCATCAATACACACATCTGATGGTCCAGTGGACTGAAGAGCACACACTAATTAAACAAAATCCAATCATTCTGCCAAATTATGTTCCCAAACAAAAATAGTGTAAAAAAGGGAAACGCTTGAGACATGGAAAAAGACCACAGTGGCTGTGAAGGGTTTATCTTGGCTTTGTAAACATAATGTGTCTGGCTGAGAAATCAGAAGAAATACAATTAGATGTCTTTCAATTGATTCCTCTAATAGCCAATGAGTGCTAGCAGACATTTGAGGAAGATGTTGTCTAATCAAAATGAACGGTGAATAGCCTCATATTTGCAGTACATATAGTATGTTTTGATCATACCACAGTATGTTACCTCACTGTGGGAGCAACGTAATGTAGAGCAATGTCTAGTGTCAACAACAACAATGCGGTCCATATGGGCATAGTGACCTGGTAAAGTGGCTGAACCCTTTGTAAGGGAAAAAGCTCATACAAATAGTTGCATTTCAGATTAATGCTATTGTTTATCAAGTGCCCTAGTTCTGATCCTGCTATCATTCAATATTTATGTCCAGCTTCAGGCCTATTTGTAGATTAGGTGACTTTATTACAATGTCCGAGGGAATGTCTATAGGGGGAGCAGCAGGAGGGGAAGTAAGAAGTGAATGAAACAATAATAAAAGTGTTTTTGCCATGATGCTCCTATAATGCGTGATGGAAGTGGGGCTCGGGTGGCTGATGTCCCTGATTATCTTCAAATCAAATCAAACTTTATTTCTCACATGCGCCGAATACAACAAGTGTAGACTTTACCGTGAAATGCTTACTTACAAGCCTTAACCAACAGCGCAGTTCAAGAAAAGTTAAGAAAATATTTACCAAATAAACTAAAGTAAGAAATAATAAAAAGTAACCCAATATAATAACGAGTCAGTGTGCAGGGGTACAGGTTAGTGAAGGTAATTTGTACATGTAGGTAGGGGTGAAGTGACAATGCATAGATAATAAACAGCGAGTAGCAGCAGGGTGGGTCAATGTAAATAGTGTAATGTAAATAGCCGGTCAGGATCAGGATGCCGGTCAGGATGCTCTCGATGGTGCAGCTGCAGACCTTTTTGAGGATCTGGGGACCTATGCCAAATATTTTCAGTCTCCTGAGGGGGAAAAGGTTTTGTCGTGCCCTCTTCACGACTGTCTTGGTGAGTTTGGATCATGATAGAACTTGAAACTCTCAACCCGCTCCACTACAGCCCTGTCGATGTTAATGGGGGCCTGTTCGGCCCACCTTTTCCTGTAGTCCATGATCAGCTCCTTTGTCTTGCTCACATTGAGGGAGAGGTTGTTGTCCTGGCACCACACTGCCAGTTCTCTGACCTTCTCCCAATAGGCTGTCTCATCGTTGTCGCGGATCAGGCCTACCACTGTTGTGTCGTCAGCAAACGTAATGATGGTGTTGGAGTCGTGTTTGGCCACATAGTCGTGGGTGAACAAGAACACAGCAGAGACTAAGTACACACCACTGAGGGACCCCAGTGTTGAGGATCAGCGTGGCAGACATTTTGTTGCCTACCCTCACCACGGCCCGTCGGCCCGTCAGGAAGTCCAGGCACCAGTTGTGTAACGGATGTGAAATGGCTAGCTAGTTAGCGGGTACGCGCTAATAGCGTTTCAATCAGTTACGTCACTTGCTCTGAAACCTAGAAGTAGTGTTGCCCCTTGCTCTGCAAGAGCCGCGGCTTTTGTGGAGCGATGGGTAACGACGCTTCGTGGGCGACCGTTGTTGATGTGTGCAGAGGGTCCCTGGTTCGCGCCCGTGTCGGGGCGAGGGGACAGACGTAAAGTTAAAACTGTTACATTGATGCTGTTGACCCGGATCACTGGTTGCTGCGGAAAAGGAGGAGGTTGAAAGGGGGGTGAGTGTAACGGATGTGAAATGGCTAGCTAGTTAGCGGGTACGCGCTAATAGCGTTTCAATCAGTTACGTCACTTGCTCTGAAACCTAGAAGTAGTGTTGCCCCTTGCTCTGCAAGAGCCGCGGCCTTTGTGGAGCGATGGGTAATGATGCTTCGTGGGCGACCGTTGTTGATGTGTGCAGAAGGTCCCTGGTTCGCGCCCGTGTCGGGGCGAGGGGACGGTTTAAAGTTATACTGTTACAGTTGCATAGAGAGGAGTTCAGTCCCAGTGCCATTAGCTTTGTGGTGAGCTTAGAGGGTACTATGGTATTGAAGAATGCGCTGTAGTCAATGAACAGCATCCTCACATATGCATTAATTTTGTCCAGGTGGGTGAAGGCAGTGCAGTGTACAGTGCAGTGTGCAGTATAATCCGTGATCATTAAAAGCCCCTGCCACATACGCCTTGTGTTCGACCCACTGAATTGCGCCTCCACCTTGTCCCTATACTTGTGTCTCGCCATCTTGATCGATCTGCGTAGGTCGTATTTGTACTGTTTAACCATACAATTGTCCCCGGTCACCTTGCCGTGTTTATAAGCAGCATCTCTCTTCTTCAGTTTCCCTACAAGGCTGCCATCATTCCCTGTTTTTTGATTCTAGTAAGTTTTAAAAGATACCATCAGTATCACATCATCTATGCATTTATTTTATGAATCCGGTGAATGAGTTGGCACATTCATTGACGATATCCCCAGAGGCGCCCGGAACATATTCCAGTCCACGATCAAAACAGTCTTGAAGCACGGATTCAGACCAACGTTGTACAGACCTGACCATCGCAACTTGCAAAATGGAGTCATGGTCAGATTTGCCAAAAGGAGGACGGGAGAGGACCTTATACCCATGTCGAAAAGGCGTACAGCAGTGGTCAAGAGTGGAATTTCTGCGAGTTGGACAGTCAATGTGTTGATAGTAATTCGATAGTAATTCGGGAGCACAAACTTCTTTTGATAAAGTCCCCCGCCTCAATGAACACTGCCTCCGGGTACGAGGTCCCCAGTTTGTTCTCGGTCCAATTAAGATCTTTGAGAGCATTTTTGGTGTCGGCTTGGGGTGGGATGTACACAGCCGTGGCGATAATCCATGAGAACTCTCTTGGAAGGTAAAAAAGGCGACATTTGGGGCCTCCCGGGTGGCGCAGTGGTCTAGGGCACTGCATCGCAGTGCTAGCTGCGCCACCAGAGTCTCTGGGTTCGCGCCCAGGCTCTGTCGCAGCCGGCCGCGACCGGGAGGTACGTGGGGCGACGCACAATTGGCATAGCGTCGTCCGGGTTAGGGAGGGTTTGGCCGGTAGGGATATCCTTGTCTCATCGCGCTCCAGCGACTCCTGTGGCGGGCCGGGCGCAGTGCGCGCTAACCAAGGGGGCCAGGTACACGGTGTTTCCTCCGACACATTGGTGCGGCTGGCTTCCGGGTTGGAGGCGCGCTGTGTTAAGAAGCAGTGCGGCTTGGTTGGGTTGTGCTTCGGAGGACGCATGGCTTTCGACCTTCGTCTCTCCCGAGCCCGTACGGGAGTTGTAGCGATGAGACAAGATGGTAATTACTAGCGATTGGATACCACGAAAATTGGGGAGAAAATGGGATAACATTTAAAAAAAATTATAAAAAATAAATTTAAAAAAAGGCGACATTTGATGACCAATTATTTCCAAATCGGGAGAGCAGAAGCTTGGAAGTTCCTGTACGTTTCCCCATCGCACCACTTGTTATTGGTCATGAAGCAGACAACACCACCTTTCTTCTTGCCAGAGAGAGCTTGCTTCCTGTCCACTCTATGAACTGTAAAACCCACTGGTTGTATATAATCCATTTGGATGTCGAAGGAAAGCCAAGTCTCAGAAAAACAAAGTATGTTGCAGAATCTGAAAGTAGATGCTCGCTCTGAGTTTGTCAAGTTTGTTCACAAACTATTGTACTACCAACATGAAATCTTATTCTCAATCCAAGATCCAAGAACTTGTTTCCACAAGTGAAAAGTGATTACATTGATATTCTCTGGATTGAAGCTTAAAATCAAGTCATCAAGAGAGTCTCTTTCTATTCAGATTATTATAATGACAACTTATCCAGTTATAATTATAATGAAATGCCATTCAGTAACTAAAGGTAATGAGTGGCTAAAAGTGGGACTGTGGTCACCAGTGATGCTATCTCAAACAGAATCTTCACAGGTGTGTCCTCTTATTATCGCAGCGCTATCAGTCCTGAAAGGATACCATTGAAGCTGTTTTTCCCGAGAGGTGTTGCACAAAATATATTCAAAAGCGATTGGATCATCTTCAACCAGTCAGAAAGCAGAAGCCACAGCGCCACATTTTTAGGAAGTAAAACAACACTGACCTTCTTTCTAGAGAAAGTTATATCGAGCACCAGGACAAAAACATGTCAGCTAACGTAGCTCCTTACTACTAACTACCTTTTAAAAAAATAATATATTATTCACCTTTATTTAACCAGGGAGGCTAGTTGAGAACAAGTTCTCATTTACAATTGCGACCTGGTCAAGATAAAGCAAAGCAGTTCGACACATACAACAATACAGAGTTACACATGGAGTAAAACAAACATACAGTCAATAATACAGTAGAAAAATAAGTCTATATACAATGTGAGCAAAGGAGGTGAGAAAAGGGAGGTAAGGGCAAAAAAGGCCAAGGTGGCGAGGTAAATACAATATAGCAAGTAAAACACTTGAATGGTAGATTTGCAGTGGAAGAATGTGCAAAGTAGAAATATAAATAATTGGGTGCAAAGGAACAAAATAAATGAATAAATAAATTCAGTAGGGGAAGAGATAGTTGTTTGGGCTAAATTATAGATGGGCTATGTACAGGTGCAATAATCTGTGAGCTGCTCTGACAGCTGGTGCTTAAAGCTAGTGAGGGAGATAAGTGTTTCCAGTTTCAGAGATTTTTGTAGTTCGTTCCAGTCATTGGCAGCAGAGAACTGGAAGGAGAGGCGGCCAAAGGAGGAATTGGCTTTGGGGGTGACCAGAGAGATATACCTGCTGGAGTGCGTGCTACAGGTGGGTGCTGCTATGGTGACCAGCGAGCTGAGATAAGGGGGGACTTTAGCTAGCAGGGTCTTGTTGATGACCTGGAGCCAGTGGGTTTGGCGACGAGTATGAAGCGAGGGCCAGCCAACGAGAGCGTACAGGTCGCAGTGGTGGGTAGTATATGGGGCTTTGGTGACAAAACGGATGGCACTGTGATAGACTGCATCCAATTGATTGAGTAGGGTATTGGAAGCTATTTTGTAAATGACATCGCCGAAGTCGAGGATCGGTAGGATGGTCAGTGTTACGAGGGTATGTTTGGCAGCATGAGTGAAGGATGCTTTTTTGCGAAATAGGAAGCCAATTCTAGATTTAACTTTGGATTGGAGATGTTTGATGTGAGTCTGGAAGGAGAGTTTACGGTCTAACCAGACACCTAGGTATTTGTAGTTGTTCACATATTCTAAGCCAGAACCGTCCAGAGTAGTGATGCTGGACGGGCGGGCAGGTGCAGGCAGCGATCGGTTGAAGAGCATGCATTTAGTTTTACTTGTATTTAAGAGCAGTTGGAGGTCACGAAAGGAGAGTTGTATGGCATTGAAGCTCGTCTGGAAGGTTGTTAACACAGTGTCCAAAGAAGGGCCAGAAGTATACAGAATGGTGTCGTCTGCATAGAGGTGGATCAGAGACTCACCAGCAGCAAGAGCGACATCATTGATGTATACAGAGAAGAGAGTCGGCCCAAGAATTAAACCCTGTGGCACCCCCATAGAGACTGCCAGAGGCCCGGACAACAGGCCCTCCGATTTGACACACTGCACTCTATCAGAGAAGTAGTTGGTGAACCAGGCGAGGCAATCATTTGAGAAACCAAGGCTATTGAGTCTGCCGATGAGGATGTGGTGATTGACAGAGTCGAAAGCCTTGGCCAGGTCAATGAATATGGCTGCACAGTATTGTTTGTTATCGATGGCGGTTAAGATATCATTTAGGACCTTGAGCGTGGCTGAGGTGCACCCATGACCAACCTTGGCTTGAGCAAAGAGATGCCAACTGAACTGACGCCATACAGTGGTTGTGAACTGCGGAGCTTTGCGTTCATCATCAACTAAACCACCCCCACACCCTTAGCAGTGTTGGCAAGTGGATGTTTCTGGTTTTCAGGGATACAGTATTTTCAACCTGAGTGGAGACACCGCTTAGGCGTCTTTCTACGCCTGCTACCTTAGGTAGTAGTTCATCAGAGGACAGTGATTTGAACAATGAAATGGTGAGGGCACCAAGCTCCTGTCTTCTGCTCCTAGCCAGATGGAATCCATGTAGGGAAACAAAATGTAAGCTTGTGAGACTTCTGGATGGTTGTACGAGGTTAGCTTCAACCAGCTAAGCCACATTCAAAGCTACAGCAAGAACTATTATATAAGCACCAGTCATTTATTGAACCACCAAATGATGGCCTCTTTGGTCAATTAATACATCATGAAACATTGCATGGATTTTTGATACTAATCCATATATAAACAACACTTAAATAGCACCCGTCCCTTTACTTGACTTCAACACATACGGTCCAGTGTGATGATATGCACTGTGACATACAGAAATGCACTTAAAGCCAGCAGCATGATGATTAAGTATTTACTGAAAGGTATCTATACCTTAAAAACAGAAAGACTGCACAGCACTGCCCATCTCAATCAGTACTATAGTGGTGATGCTTTGCCAGACTGGGCTGGCTCTTATGGATGGTATCTTTGCCAGGCTGGGCTGGCTCTTATGGATGGAATCTTTGCCAGGCTGGGCTGGCTCTTATGGATGGTATCTTTGCCAGACTGGGCTGGCTCTTATGGATGGTATCTTTGCCAGGCTGGGCTGGCTCTTATGGATGGTATCTTTGCCAGACTGGGCTGGCTCTTATGGATGGTATCTTTGCCAGACTGGGCTGGCTCTTATGGATGGTATCTTTGCCAGGCTGGGCTGGCTCTTATGGATGGTATCTTTGCCAGGCTGGGCGGTCTGTGATCGGCTGACCAGAAAAATTACTATGCAGCAGAGCAGAGCAGAGTAGGGCAGAGTAGAGCAGAGTAGAGTAGGGCAGAGTAGAGCAGAGTAGAGTAAGGCAGAGTAGAGCAGATTAGCATAGGTCAGAGTAGAGCAGAGTTAGGCAGAGTAGAGTAGAGCAGAGTTAGGCAGAGTAGAGTAGAGCAGAGCAGAGCAGAGTAGGGAAGAGCAGAGCAAGGCAGAGTAGAGTAGAGCAGCGTAGGGTAGAGTAGAGCAGAGTAGGGCAGAGTAGAGCAGAGTAGAGTAGGGCAGAGTAGGGCAGAGTAGGGCAGAGTAGGGCAGAGTAGAGCAGAGTAGGGCAGAGTAGAGCAGAGTAGGGCAGAGCAGAGCAGTACCAGTTCACAAACCGGTGGTGGCGTGGTGGGATAACCCTGACTGCAGCACCTCACAGCCTCTAAGCCTCTGTCTCCCTCTGCCTTTTTATTTGATTTATTTCACCTTTATTTAACCAGGTAGGCTAGTTGAGAACAACTGCAACCTGGCCAAGATAAAGCAAAGCAGTGCGACACAAACAACAACACAGAGTTACACATGGTAATAAAACAAACATACAGTCAATAATACAATCGAAAGAGTTTATATACAGTGTGTGCAAATGAGGTAGGATAAGGGAGGTAAAGCAATAAATAGGCCATGGTGACGAAGTAATTACAATATAGCAATTAAACACTGGAGTGATAGATGTGCAGAAGATGAGTGTGCAAGTAGAGATACTGGGGTGCAAAGGAGCAAAATAAATAAAATAAATAACAGTATGGGGATGAGGGAGTTGGATGGGCTATTTACAGATGGGCTATGTACAGGTGCAGCGATCTGTGAGCTGCTCTGACAGCTGGTGCCTACTGTACACACCCAGATCACCGGCTATAAAAAGACAAGGGCTGCATGCCTTATGTAACTGCAAAAAAGTCCCAGCCATTAATATTGCATTAGGGAGAGGAGGATGGAGAGGGAGGGAGGGAGAGTGAGATAGGGGAGATGAGGGAGGTATGAAAAACAAAGATGGTGATTGAGGGAGAAAGTTGTGGGATGAGGATACAGAGGGCAGTAGAGGCCAGTCCCTCACTGTACTGTCCCTCCACACACCAACCAGCCTGCCCGGTCATCTGTAAATAACCCATTAACAGACTGCTGAATGGGGATGGTTGAGTTGAGTAAGGGAATGTGAGGGGTGCAGACAAGCAGTATGCTAACGACTTCCACCATTTGTCAACCAAAAACACCTGTGTCATCAAGGAAGGAGGAACAGCATCTCTACAACAACCTTACACTGCAGGGTAGCAACTTGCTATCAGGGTAGCAGTGTTAACTTAGCTATCAGTCCTTGGAATCTCCAACCCAGAAACCAAAGTAAGAAGAACCAACACAGAACAGTACAGTCTCTGAACTAGGCCAAACTAACGCTCAAAGCAAACTAGCCAGGAACCGTGCCAGCTTTTTCCTGACATAAACAATATCTCAACAACAGTGAGAGAGGCAAAGTCCAAGAAATCTTGAACAGAACAAAAACCTGTGGCAAACATTTGTACCAAATAAGGAAATAAATAAACACTGAATTCGACGTCATATTATTCCACTGATGAGAAATCTAAATATTCTCAAAGGCAATAATGGAAATATGACTCACCTATTTAGCATCATCATCATCATCATCATCAGAGCCATCATCAGGAGACGCAGTACATGTGGGTGAGAGAAAAGACAAAACATAGCTGTCAGTCATTTCAGTTTGCCTATTAATCATGCAAACATTTACATGACAACTTGCACATCGAGCAATTTTTTATTGTATTTTTGATCTCCAATCAAAAATTGGCTGAAAGTAAAATGTGTATGTGTTTTAAAATGGTCAAATTGCATAACTAAGAATTCCAGATAGGAACACTGAGATATTCAAAATGGTTCTGAAAGTGAATTCACACACACAAGTAGAAAGAGGATGTGAAAGAATAGCAGTTAGTGACTCCTCAGTCAGCTCATGGCTATTTGAGGAATTAAAAGCATCATTTAGTCAGGGAAAAAGCAATCTCTTGAGAGAAAGAGAGAGAATCACACTGTAAAACCAACATCCCTTTGATTAGAGAAGAAAGGTTGAGTCAATGTCAAAGAGTTAGGGTGTAGAATTACTCATTGCAATTTAGGATAATGGCATTCAGGGGGGAGAAGGCTAGCTAATTCTATCCCAAGGAGAGTGGAGTCACTCAGGAGTCACACACATAGTAATCTACAGAGACAGTACAGTAAGTAGTATATGATTACAGTGTTAGAAAGGAGAGAGATGTGAGGTAAAACGAGCTGGGCAGTTGACACAATCAGGTAGGTAGACAGCCACATAGCAATGAATGTGTTATTATCATGATCATCATCATCATAACAGCACTACACAGAGACTGGCCAGACAGTCAGTCAGGATAAAGGGACTCAAGGCCCAGCCAGTAGGGACTCAGTCAGACGCAGTCAGATTAAAGAATAGTGGTAATTAGTTAGCATGTTACTAACAGTGCTATTAAACACATAATGGCCGAGCAACAGCAGGCCCAGTCCACAGAGAGAGCCATGCACTATAATGTCATCATTCACCCCCATACTGATAGATATGTCCCCTCTTCAGTGTCACCAACCTTCCAGCAGGGGGGGCTCTGGCAGCGGTGGCTCCTGGTGCTCTGTGAGTGGCAGTGTAGTGGGGATAAAGGGTGGGGCTGCAGGGTTGAGGCCTGAGCCCACTGCAGGGCGGGGACTGGGAGTGTCATGATCAGGCTGGGAGGAGTGGCTAAACAGTGGAGGAGAAGTGCACTGGAAAGAGGAGGAGGTGGTGGTGTTTGGAGGAAGGCCCTGGGGTGTGGTGGTCTGAGACTGGGCCTGTGGCTGTGAAGCAGGGGTGCTGGCTGAGGGGGTCTGCAGGACAGAGTCTAGGAAAGAGGTCTGTGAGACCTGGGGGCTGAAGCCTGGGGAGCTCTGAGGACCCAGTTGCCTCTGGTCAGTAATAGATGCGTTGGCCTCACGACGACAATGATCAGAGGAGACTTTGTCAGTGAAGGACAAAGCTGCCTCCTTCTTCTTGGGGGGTAGGACATCTTTTGTGGCTAAGGGAGGGGGCATTTTAAAGTCATCAATACACATGGGTTCATAATGGAGGGGAGCAGAGGCAGTGTTTTTAACAGGAGCCTCAGCCTCCCACTCCATGTTTACCTTGGCTGGAGAAGGTTGCTCAAACATGTTCAAGTTACTAGTGGAAGTGTCTGTTAGGGCAGGGTCCTTGTTGAGGATGTGACTTGGTTTGGGGTTCTCAGTGAGTGGTGGGGCAGTGGAGGTGTGAGAGGGTTTGGTGTCCTCTATAAAACTGCTAAAGGGGTTAGTCTGTGGGTCGGCTATGAGGGAGGAGATGTTCTCTAGGGTTGAACTTAACGGACCGGAGGCCATCACCATTGCAGACACCGAGGCTGGGGTGGCATGGGGTGTCGTGGGCTCCTGGGGTGTTGGCCCCCACTCCTCTGGCAGCTTCATCCTGCTCTTATTCTTCCTGCCCCTGACCCTACCCCCTCCCCTCCCTCGCATCTCACACTCCCAGCTCTCCTCCTTGCTCGGGGAGGACAGACTCAGAGGGCAGTCCGAGGCTCCGCTCTCTGTCTCGCCCTCCTCCTCCTTCGAAGAGTCCGGAGCCTCTTGCCTGTCCATGAAGTCATACACCTCCTCTCTGGGCCTCCTTTTCTTCTTCTTCCTCTTCTGCTGCTTGCTGCCGCTGTTGACCCCCCCGGTCCCCCTCTCGTCCCCAGAGCCAGTCTCCTGGCCGTGGGGGCTGAGGCGGTCGGAGTTGGGGCTCTCCTCCACTGAGTCGCTGGGGGAAAGGCTGAGACCCTCTGAGGCTTGCAGCCCGGACTCACCACCTGCCCAGGGGTTTGGGTTTGTCCAAACTTTTTGATGAGCAGAGAGGAGGAAGGAATGTCACTACCCATAACAAAGAAGACCATAAAACAATTGCCAATCATCTCCAGAAGAATCTGGGTATATCTTATCTGCTCATAGAAATTCAGACCTACATTTATGAAACTCAACAACTGAGTAGAAAATGATCTTATTAAACTACAAATAAAAACGATTCAATAAATCAAATTGTGACTTGAGTTTTGAATTTCTGTAAGCTACATGAAATGGTGCCTGAGGAAGGACCACAGCATCATCAAGGACCCAACACACCCCAGCTACGAGCTGTTCTCTCTTTTACTGTTGGGGAGACGGTATCACAGAATGAGGTCTGATAACAAGAAACAGTTTCTATCTACAAGCCATCAGACAGCGGAATACTTGAACTGGACTGACCACCTGCACTGACTATCCACACCTTCGCGCACGCACACACGCACACACGCACACATGCATACATGCATACCACAATTGCTGCTACCACTCTTATTTACTATTGCTAATACTGCACAATTGAAACACTTGCCCCCAATCCCCCCTTTCTCTAATACATGTATAAATATTGTACTATAAATCATACCTTCCTGTATTATATTTATGCTAAATGTTTATTTTCTACTGAGCCATTTACTTTATGTTCGTATTCTTATATTTATTATTGTTATTGCATTGTCGAGAAAGAACCTGCAAGTAAGCATCTTAATAAAACTTAAATAATATTGACACAACCACCACTAAAATTTCTTTACGGCCTGGCCAGTAGGCTTATAGAATGTGACTTTTAGGCTTCTGGATTACATGTTAGCCAGAGAGACAGTTTTTTTGTTTGCAATGTTCCGAGATTGCAGCTGATTGGGTGTGATTCTCTCTGGCAGGGCAAGGGAAGAATAGAGATTGTGCTGACACTGAGCAGTGTGGTGTGTGCTGTATACTCGACAGCACATCGCATGAGTAGATGAGCATATGAATGAATGTATAAGTAACTGACATGCTGCAGAACAACAACAGAGGCAGGTCACATGGACAAACACAGATAAACAATGAACCCAGAGGAAGGGGCCATGTGACATGGGGAACCTAGTACAAACACACTGAAGAGGACAATGTTAGTAGTAGACCATATTAACACAAGAAAATCTAAATCATTAAATCATAGCGCACTTAATAAACATACATACGTGAACAAACGAAAGATACTATACACACAAAAACATACAGCGCATGTGCTTTTTATATTTTGTGACAAAGACATTACAGTGGGAAATCGTCTCTCCATCCATGTTTTTCAGTTAATACTGATGGTAGTACCACCCCAATACTTCACATGACAGGGCAGAGAGAAATGAAAAAGAATAATACCCTCCCCACTTTCAACCCAATCGTTAATGATAATGGCTTTCTCGAAATTGTGTATCCTTGCCCTCCTCTCTAATTGAATGAAGTGCTATTTTCCTCAATGTCCTTTATTGATTATGTTGCCATAAAAAACAAATTTGTGCAGGCAGAATTATCATCTATGTTTCATGCAATATTGGTATTTAAAAATCCAAGAGTACATCGTAGTCCAGAGCCTCAGCCTGGCCTCCTGCCAGAAGACACATTACTCCTAGTCCACGTGGTTGCCTCACTCAGAGAGCAGTATCAAATGTGGGGAAGGAGGCCATGATAAATATTTTAAGAAAAATCCTCTATTCCAAATTAGGCCTCTGGGAAATGATCTAAGGAAATATTTGTAATAAAGACGGTTAGGTATCTCATCACAGAATTATTCTTTCTTCTCAAACAAAATTGATATAAAGTCTCAGAAAGGTCTGAGGTATTGCATAATAAACCAAATATATGGCCGAGGGCTGGAAAGGTCTAGAAGGTTATACCCTGGTTGTCTGAGAGTGAAACGTCATAATTTAAGCCGGAGCAACACGCGATTTCTGCTCCGATGGCCGCCCCACTAAGAAACAACTAATACTGTACCACTATCTGGCTTTTAACTATAAGCTCTGCATTTAGTTTGTAAATAAAACAGAGGTCTTATACAGTATCCCAGTATACCTTCCCTTTGGATGAAGATGACTGAAGTCTGGCACTTTGAGGAACCCTCAAGAAAAAGTAACGGTTACCCTGTTCACGGTCAAATTTAAGATCTAACATCATCCAAACGTATTTGATTTCCTAACATTTGATACCATTTTTTAACTGGTGACTGGACCCCTGGAAATCCCACCCCAGGCCCCCCATCTAGCTGCTCTGTGTGAGACAACCTCTTACCTGCAGAGTTGTCCTGGGACTGGGTGTTGTGACCCGGGGCAGAGGGGTATGAGTCGTTGGGCTTAAAGGGGGCCTGGGACTGGGACTGTTTGTGGGGCTCAGAGGCAAACAGAGGAGAGGCTTTCTGTGAGTTGCCCATAGGAGGCATGTCTGTCTGGAATGGAGCCATGCCCCCCATACCTCCTGAACCCATGTTCATATTCATCATCCCTGGCTGGGAGAAACCTGGGAGTGGAATTAAGACACCCAGGTTAATACTATACTTCATGTTATTACTACTCTATTTCGCTATAAGACACAGTGATAAGCACTACATGCTGGTGTTACATAAAACACTGTACAGAATTGTTAAGCAGTACCCATGAGAGAATCTGGTATGTTGCTGTCCTTCATTCCTTTGTTCTGGTTCCCCCACTGATCACCAGGTATCCCCATCATACTAGACACTGGACCTAGAGATTAAATAGGGGGGAGAGAGAGAAAGAGAGGGGGGAGTGAGAGAATATATATTGGGGATATCAGATGTCAGTTACCAATGAGAGATGAGTACACCACAGACACAAATCAATAGCCAGACTAAAACCAAAGGAGATTGTAATCACATTCACAATCACATAATTCAGTTAACTCTCAGTCAGCCATGAAATATTAATGTCCAGATGGTCTGAGAAGACAAAAACAAGACAACAACAACAGCCTCACTTAAATACAGGCATGTGTTTAACTAGGTGTCCTGCAACACCGTAATGCCCAGTTTACACTGCTAAGAGTGCCCAGGCTGTGCCAGGGATACTTGAAAAGGGGGATACCTAGTCAGTTGTACAACTGAATGCCTTCAACTGAAATGTATCTTCCACATTTAACCCAACCCCTCTGAATTAAGGGAGCTCTAGGTGCCTAGAAAGCTTACTAGGCTATGCCACAGAGGGATCTTTAGCATCTTAGGCTATTGATGATGACCAAATTGAAAAAGCTTAATGGCAGTAAAATATGATAAAATATAGAAACAGTGGAAACCTGTCCTTCCACAAAATGCATTTTCACTGCCTTTTTGACTTATTGAGCATGCATAAAACACTAGAGGAATAGAAACGGGGGAAAGGGACTCACCTGAAAGGTAGTCAGAATTGACGGCAGACTGTTGTCCAGTTGGACAGGGATGCTTTTCTCCCATTGGTTCCTGCCACTGCATCCTCGTCCCCATCTGTCCTCCTGGCATCATACTGGATCCTGTATTGAAGACAGGCAAAAAACTGAACATCAAATGTTAGACACAGGACCATATGACCATGTCATGTGACCATGTTAGCCTAAAGCACCTAGCTCTGTTGCCCCCTGCCTTAAAGTTAGTGACAAATTTGATCAAAGTCGATGGTGCTTTGGGGCCTTTGCACCCTGTCTGGAAATTAAAGCGGAAAGAAAGTTTCAAACGTTTCACAGGTATGATGTACTATCTTTGGTGGATACAGTTTCACAAGTATCCACCAAAGACAGTATAGATAGGAATTCTAGTTCTAATCAGCTTCTCAGTCGGTCCGTCATTTTTTGGGGAGGGTCCGCCATTTTGCCTGGGACCAGCTCCTGCTAGAGCAAACTGGTGTAGATCGCCTGTGACGTCCTAGAAGAAAACTAAAAACATCTACTTGGAAGTACAGTCTACTCTCTATGTTAAGATCAACATTTTTCAGCTTCATGATAGTAGTTTAAAATAATGTGAAATGTAATGTACGTTTCTCATTCCTCCACAGTTTGGCTAGGTAACAATACCTGCTGCTGTTTACATCCAACAGTAAATTTTTTGCCAGTTAGCTATCTGGTGGTTACATAAGAGACAGTTGTGAAGTGAAAACAAGCATATCATTACTGGAAACAATTGGTATTGACAACGTAAATGAAAAATACAGCCAGGCCTACAGTACATACAGCTAGTCTGCCTAGCCTGCTTCATTAGTTAGCTAACTACCCTTGTATTGCTAAATTGGTGACTGACCACACTGGCAAAGCTTGACAAGATAATTACCCTCCTGGTTTCAATGTAGGCTACAGTGCCCTCCATAATAAGTATTTGAACACACCCACATAAAAAATACCATAGTATACTATGATATAAATACCATAGAATTCAGTGTAGTGTTTTTGTGGACTTTAAAGTTAACTATAGTATAAATACTGTAGTAAAAGAAAACTGTAGTATATACTATAGTAATTAACGTAATGTTTTGGGGGACTGTACTATACTGTAGTATTTACTGTAGTGTTTTGGGGGACGGTACTATACTGTAGTATTTACTGTAGTGTTTTTGCAGACATAACAGTGTTTGTGTTTTATTATCTTTTACATAGAAGTGGAGTCTTTCGCCTTCAGGAAACCTATTGGAGAAATACTTAAATAGCAAATTTTCCATAACTTTCAGGTAGGACTGCACAGATAGTTCAGCATTTCTGCTCTTTTCTATAACCTGTAAGGAACACAATATATGATCTATACCTAGCATGTAGGTTTCTCACATAGGTGACACAAGGGAATGGGCAGGGTATATGCAAAGTAAATACTGTAGTGTTTACTATAGTAAAATAAATGGGTTGAGGTTTTGTGGACTGTAGTGTTTTTACGGACATTACTGTAGTATTTACTAGAGTGTTTTTTTGTGGTTAATACTGTAGCATTAGGTATAGTATTCAACATTATGCAACAACATTCTATAGTAAGTACTACACATGATTGATGGATAATACAGTGTGTAGTATAGTATTCTACAGTATACTACAGTACTGTTGTATTCTATAGTAAACTAGTATTTTCTCATAAGGCAGTAAGATCAAAGTTGTTATTTTAGCTATAGGCTACTCCAGAAATGTTTAGTTATGGACTCCACCTCCAACACCTGACTAACACATTGAATACAGCCCACCTGGTATAAAGTGTCAGTTGATGTCTGGCCTAGACTAGGCTATACTCGAATGTCTCTCAGGGTGCTGTCCCTAAAAACAGCCCTCTCTAGAACATAGCAGAGGGGTGACAGTGACGAAAGGGGACAATACAGGACCATGGGCCGTTACTACGGCTACGCAACCGACCAACCAGATGAGAGTATCTGAGGTTCCGGGCGGCAGCCCGTCTGTGTCATAAATGATTGACATCCTCAGCTCAAGCCTAGGGGGAACTCACTATACTCTCTGGTGTTTAGTCCTGTAGGGCTCTGCTGCTTTACCAGCTAGATCCAATCATTCAGCCCCCCCATACATTCACACACTCAACCCCAGAGAAATCATTGCACATCAGTCTGACCTATTCTGCTTGAATTGACACAACTTAGCAGGTATTACAAAAATAGCCATATCTCCTACAAGTCCCAAAGTCATCCATAACCAGGGTTGCAAAGCTACCGGTAATTTACCAAAGTTACGTGAATCTTCAGTAATTTTGGTATTTAACAGAAAATATATGGCAATCTATCGTAACTTTGGTAATTTATACTTGATTAAATTGTGAAAATGTATTCATATATCACATAAATGTTTTATACGTGTCCATATTGTCTAGTAGATAGGCCATATGATTAAAGAGAAAATAGCCTAATGAATGAAAATGTTCTATTAACTCTGCAACTATTGACTTTTCTTCACAACTGCCACCAGTTTGACACCAAAATATTAACAACAAATACCTGACAGTTAAATAAATAAAAGTATATTTACTACTGAAACTCTCATATTAAACACTAATGGTATTCACTAAGTGGATGGTTTATATTTAGGTCAATATTTTACAGCTTTGTCATAATTTGTACAAATTTTAAAACCATTTTATTATTTCATATATCTTACATGTGATAAGGCCACACAGAGGGTCAGAGATAATTACAGACACCTGTGATAATCTGAAGTACCCAAAGGGTTTTTCGATAGATTACATAAAATCCTTTAAAGATACCAATATTGTGGTAGTTTACTGGTAAACTTTGAATGTTTCAAGTAATATACCCTCCCTTCGCAACCCTATCCATAATATCAGTGTGTAGGGTCAGATACTGTCCTGAAATGAGACATACAAAACAAGGAGAAATACACACACTAGTCCTAATATCAAATATGTGCACAACTTTCATGATAACATAAGCATATTCGAAAGAGTCAGGGAATTAAGATGTAAGTCCCAGTGCATTGGGTTGCTCAGCAACAGCAACCTCTGGGGACCATCAAGGTGTTGGTCCTCTTGGTACGTTCCACGCAGCACTTCCGCCTCTCCTCAGAACCCTTTAAGTGCCAACACAGTCCAAAAACCACACCCACATCCCCACCACCCTAGCATCACCCTGGCCGGGCTGGCACAGTGTCTGACCCGACATCAGTCCTGACACGCAAAACATGGCAGAGACTTCCCTGGCATAGGAGCCCAGAGTTTCCTATTCCCCAGAGGATGGCATGGAACCAATTGAACCTGAGCTAACAATAACACACTGGTCTTAGAATACACCAACACATTTGATCAGACAACAGATACTGTACAGATACTGTACTGCAGTCAGAGCTCATTCACAGCTAACTATAAATGGTTTTGCTTTACATGAGTTGTAGGCAATGATGTATATAAACCCTGGATTGGTGATGCTATGTATTGGGCAATGAGAGGCGTTAAAGCCTCCCGTCAGCAATATTGGCACTGCCCAGAAGAAGCAATTCCTCCATAGAAATGAACGGAATTCTACACTATTTCAATTCAAATGTTTCAAGGACAGAATTACATGTATTTAAGTATTTTTGTTGTTGTAGTGGTTACAATAACATACCAATTTTCAAAAAAGTATACTTCAAGGATTTTTTTACATATACAGTGGGGAGAACAAGTATTTGATACACTGCCGATTTTGCAGGTTTTCCTACTTACAAAGCATGTAGAGGTCTGTCATTTTTATCATAGGTACACTTCAACTGTGAGAGACGGAATTTAAAACAAAAATCCAGAAAATCACATTGTATGATTTTTAAGTAATTAATTCGCATTTTATTGCATGACATAAGTATTTGATCACCTACCAACCAGTAAGAATTCCGGCTCTCACAGACCTGTTAGTTTTTCTTTAAGAAGCCCTCCTGTTCTCCACTCATTACCTGTATTAACTGCACCTGTTTGAACTCGTTACCTGTATAAAAGACACCTGTCCACCCACTCAATCAAACAGACTCCAACCTCTCCGCAATGGCCAAGACCAGAGAGCTGTGTAAGGACATCAGGGCTAAAATTGTAGACCTGCACAAGGCTGGGATGGGCTACAGGACAATAGGCAAGCAGCTTGGTGAGAAGGCAACAACTGTCGGCGCAATTATTAGAAAATGGAAGAAGTTCAAGATGACGGTCAATCACCCTCGGTCTGGGGCTCCATGCAAGATCTCACCTCGTGGGGCATCAATGATCACGAGGAAGGTGAGGGATCAGCCCAGAACTACACGGCAGGACCTGGTCAATGACCTGAAGAGAGCTGGGACCACAGTCTCAAAGAAAACCATTAGTAACATACTACGCCGTCAAGGATTAAAATCCTGCAGCGCACGCAAGGTCCCCCTGCTCAAGCCAGCGCATGTCCAGGCCCGTCTGAAGTTTGCCAATGACCATCTGGATGATCCAGAGGAGGAATGGGAGAAGGTCATGTGGTCTGATGAGACAAAAATAGAGCTTTTTGCTCTAAACTCCACTCGCCGTGTTTGGAGGAATAGAAGGATGAGTACAACCCCAAGAACACCATCCCAACCGTGAAGCATGGAGGTGGAAACATCATTCTTTGGGGATGCTTTTCTGCAAAGGGGACAGGACGACTGCACCGTATTGAGGGGAGGATGGATGGGGCCATGTATCGCGAGATCTTGACCAACAACCTCCTTCCCTCAGTAAGAGCATTGAAGATGGGTCGTGGCTGGGTCTTCCAGCATGACAACGACCCGAAACACACAGCCAGGGCAACTAAGGAGTGGCTCCGTAAGAAGCATCTCAAGGTCCTGGAGTGGCCTAGCCAGTCTCCAGACCTGAACCCAATAGAAAATCTTTGGAGGGAGCCGAAAGTCCGTATTGCCCAGCGACAGCCCCGAAACCTGAAGGATCTGGAGAAGGTCTGTATGGAGGAGTGGGCCAAAATCCCTGCTGCAGTGTGTGCAAACCTGGTCAAGAACTACATGAAACGTATGATCTCTGTAATTGCAAACTAAGGTTTCTGTACCAAATATTCAGTTCTGCTTTTCTGATGTATCAAATACTTATGTCATGCAATAAAATGCAAATTAATTACTTAAAAATCATACAATGTGATTTTCTGGATTTTTGTTTTAGATTCCTTCTCTCACAGTTGAAGTGTACCTATGATAAAAATTACAGACCTCTACATGCTTTGTAAGTAGGAAAACCTGCAAAATTGTCAGTGTATCAAATACTTGTTCTCCCCACTGTATATATATTTTTTAAATGTTTAGAGCACATAAAAGTTTGCAGGTGTCTGTTTAAGTGATAATGCCCAAGAAGCCTGTGTTTGGAAGATATATTGGCGTGGGTGTGTCTCGGGCCGGCAAACCGTGCCAATATCTCAAACACCGGCTTCAAGGGTATTATCAATTTTATACAACGGGTTACCAATATATTCAAATAATGATTGACACATATTCATTAAAAACGTTTTGTCATGTTCCTGACCTGTTTTCTGTTAGTTTTTGTATGTGTTAGCTGGTCAGGACGTGAGTTTGGGTGGGCAGTCTATGTGTTGTGTTTCTATGTTGGTTTAATGGGTACCTGATATGGTTCTCAATTAGAGGCAGGTGGTTTTCATCTCCTCTGATTGAGAATCATATTAAGGTAGGTGGGGTCACATTGTTTGTTTGTGGGTGGTTGTCTCCTGTGTCTGTGTTTGTTTGCACCATACGGGACTGTTTCGTTCGTTTTGTGTAGTCATTTTCCTGTTCGTGAGTTCTTCGTTGTATGTAAGTTCGCATGTCCAGGGGCCTGTTGCACAAAAGTAGAATTAAGACATCCGGGATAAATGACTCAGCTGAGCTCAATGAAGCCAAAACATGTGCGTCCAGGCTTAATTGGTTGCACAAAGACCAAGCCAGGATGAGCAGACACGGATTCATTAAGCCAGGTGAAACCAATCCTGGATAGGTGCGCGCTCACGGCTCACTCAAATAGACCCCGCCACAGATCACAGATTAACTGATTTACCATGGCAACTAGAGCCGCGTACTTTTCCCCGTCGGAAGCACAAATCCTCATGGAGGCATACGAGGAGGTAAAAGATATAATTAAGAAGAAAGGCAACACCGCCACAGTGATAAAGCAAAGAGAAAAAGCGTGGCAAAGTATTGCAGACCGCCTGAATGCGTAAGTAGTGCACAATTACACACTCACCGCTCCGCTGAAACATCACAATTACAATTCAAATATTTAATTCACATCTCCAAAAATGCAGTTGTACTGTAATTATGAAACGGTTAAATTTTTAATTGAAATGCACTGCAGATATGAGTGAAATTGTGTAAAGTAACTCCATCACACTGTATAAAGCTATGATAAATTTTTTGATATTTTTACTGAAAACAAGACAAAAATACCAAGTAATTTTTTGCAGTGTGACTCCATTAAATGTGTGTGTGTGTGTGTGTGTGTGTGTGTGTGTAGATTAAACATGAACGGGCCAAAACGGACATGGCAGCAGGTCAAAATCAAATACAAGAACATTCTGCAGAATGGTATGGTCCCTGACTAATATTTAACAAAGCACAAGCATATATTGTACCCAGAAGGTGCCTGCTCACACATTGTCTGTACTGTTTTAGCAGTGAAAAAGAATACCCACAGACAAGGCACGGGTGGTGGGTCACCAAAGGCTGACCTTACCCCAGCAGAGGACATGGCCTTGGAGCTAAATAAAGGCAGGCCCGTCTTAGAGGGGATCCCTGGGGGGAAAGAGACGAGCATAGGTTCCTCCCAAGATGCCACCCGCTTCATTCAAGGTATGTCCTTCCATCTCTACATGGGATACAACCACATTCATATTGAATCAATTTGGACTGTCTGACTTTGGTTTACCTATTGCCTTGCAGTGTCTGGCAGCACTGTGTTCCTGTTAGAGCCACCAGCACAAGCACCAGACGATGCTGATCCAGTGAGTACTCCATCAAAGGCATACTGTAGGCCTGGCATGTCTTGTCTACTAGCTTCAATATGAATCCGATTAAATGTGATAGGGTGAAGGCCCCAGTGCAGCAGCAACAGCACATGATGGAGACGATGATGAGGAGGAGACCATCTCTCTGGATTCCAGAAGGCATGAGGTATCATGTTAAGACTGTGAAAGTACTATTTACTCTACAATGGTGAGGAGTCCTCATCAAAATCAAAAAATCTAATTTCTTTTACAGGACCCAGATGCTATACAGTGGGAAAACCAGCCTGGCAACATAGTGCGTATTAATAAAAGGACACCACATCCTGCCAAATTCCAGCTGCGCTAATTGTATTGTGTTCACAGAGCTCACAAGCTATCAGAATGTTGTATGGCAACCACCTCCGGCGCCAAATAGAACTGGCAGACATAGACATTCAGTACAAGAAGAAAAAGATGGAAAATCTTGCACTGGAGTCCGAAATAAAAAAGAGGACAATTAGGAAACTGGACCTTGAAATAAAAAAACTTGAGAGGGAGGTGAGATATGCCTTCAATGTACACTGTATGCTAACTGTAACACAAATGTATTAATCATTATTTTTCTTTCCTCCCCCAGCTCCAAGAAGATGACACAGCTCAAAATAAAAATGAGGTATATTCTCGTAAAGTCAAGTGAGCCATGACATATGAGCTCTTATTGTGAGCACACAGGACGGTGGCATCTTTCTAAGGTTTTTTTTATTTTCCCAGCAATCAGTACAACCAAGTCATCGTTATAAGGCATCGCCCTCTTTTGCCCACCCCCCCAGCACCAGGTGTGGCCACTAGCCTATATGAAGGCCCAAAATTGTGTGTTCCTTTCTGCTCTGACAATGGCATGCCCATTCGTGCGAGATGTGGTGGATGAAGAAGCACTTGTGCTGAGGAGAGCCTTCAGGCGAGAAAGGGTCTTCAGGGACCGGTTGGACCCACTGGCCTTCCCTGATGACCATCTATATGAAAGATACAGGTTTTCTGCAGATGGCATCAGGTATCTATGCAGACTACTGGGTCCCAGGATTAAGCACCGCACTGCACGGAGCCATGCACTGAGTGTGGAGCAAATGGTTTGTGTGGCCTTGCGCTTTTTTGCTAGTGGAGCCTTCCTGTACTCAGTGGGGGATGCTGAACAAGGCCACAATTTGCCGCACAATAAGGAGTGTGTGTCTGGCTATCAAAGCATTAGCAGATGTCTTCATCTCCTTCCCTGGCCACAGAAGACTCTGTGACATCAAAGAGGAGTTCTATAGGATTGCAGGTAAGAGGATCTACAAATTACAGGACAACTGTTAACACATAGTAGGATACTCATTACTTTGTGTGACAGGTTTCCCCAATGTCATTGGTGCAGTGGACTGCACACACATAAGGATAAAAGCCCCCTCAGGTGCCCATGAGGCCGATTTTGTGAATAGGAAATCCTTTCACAGCATTAATGTTCAGGTGAACATAACTTTTTGATATTGTCCATTGACGAACACTCTGCATTGCCAGTGATGTGCATTGATTGGTGTAATATTCCTCATCTTATGATTTCAGATGGTCTGCAATGCTGACTGTGTGATCAGCAATGTTGTGGCAAAATGGCCTGGCTCAGTCCATGACTCCAGAATCTTTCGGGCCTCTGAAATCTATCAGTGCCTATCACAAGGTAAGCCACACAACCCCTATTTATAACCATCATGGCTGTGTCAAGAATATCACTGTGTTTATGAGGTAGTAATGATGAGATTTTGTGTTGACAGGTGAATTCTCTGGTGTGTTGCTGGGAGACAGGGGGTATGGCTGCCAGCCTTTTCTCCTGACACCTTTCACAGACCCCCAGGAAGCACAGCAGGCCTACAACCATGCCCATGCCAGGACCAGGGCCAGAGTTGAAATGACCTTTGGCCTCCTGAAGGCACGCTTTCACTGCCTTCACAAATTAAGGGTCAGCCCTGTTAGGGCATGTGATATTACTGTGGCTTGTGCTGTCCTCCACAATGTGGCCTGCCTGAGGAAGGAGAGGGCCCCCAGAGTGCCACCAGCCATGGACTGGGACAATCCGGCAATCTTCCCTGATGACGACAATGGTCGGCTGCTGAGGGACCAATATGTGTTGAATTATTTTAGTTAGTATGTGTGCTTTAAATTTTGGTTAAATATGTCCTGCGGTGGCAGAGGAATTTGGGTTTTTTTGGGTTCGTTTTTTGACGAATTTGGCCTCTTATGATGTTTGTGCGGTATACTGTGTGTAATACAAGGCTGCAGGGAGGCTACTGCATCCATTCATTTGTCTGTTCAGTTGATGTGTATGGATTTGTCCTGCATTTATTTTAGTGTGCAGACATGCAGGGTGTGTTATATACAGACCTTTGAATGTGTGTGTATCATTTTGTATAATATGCTTGGATTCTGTGCTTTCCATCTTGTAGAGTCACTGTGACTTCAGTTTCGAAAGGAGCTGATGGTTTACCTGCTTTGTTTTGTCCTTATTCAATAAAGGAACATAATGTTACACATTGTGTTTTTATATTCATATGGAATGTGTATTTGTTTATATGACAGAGTACTAGGGCCACACTGAAGAAAAAGGATAAAGTCATAAATTTATGAGGCTGGTTCTTTCTGCAGAAAAGCTACATATTGTTTTTACAGTTTTGATACTTATGACAATGTGATACTTAATATTCTGGCACATCAGCATGTCTTTGTTTATGAAACCATACTGAAGTACAATTTCACGAAATGCCCCACATCTGTCATTTTAACAACTGTCCTCCTTTAAAACAACTGGTTACAATATTATGACTTGTGTTTTTTTCCCCTCTGTGGCCCTAATATTCTATCATTTTATATATAGCCTTATAGTCTATGGGAAACTGTAAATTATCTAATGATAGCAACATCATCTAAAAATCATTTTTTATCCAAAATCATTGAAATTAATGATCACAAACGTTTAAATAATAACAGTGGGTCTAGTTATATGTGATAACAATGTATAGTGAGCAGTGAAATAACTATTGGTTTCCATTTGTGGTGACTGCTGACTGACATTAGGGATGAGATTAAATAGATCCTGGAATTTAGCCTGGTCTGGAGCAGGCTAGCTCCACAGAATAAATCTCCATGGTAATTTATACCATAACATATCCTCCTGCCCCCTATCCATCTTTAGTGCAACCGGATTACGGATCAATTGAGCCAGGATCACCAAGATATCCTGGCTTAATCCCTTATCCTAGTTTTGTGCAACAGGCCCCTGGTCTGTCTACTCCGTTTTGTTATTTTGTTAGTTATCAAGTGTTCTTCGTGTTTTCGTTCCTTGTTTAAATAAATCATGTATTATCACAACGCTGCGCCTTGGTTCAATCCCTGCTCTTCCTCTTCGGATGAAGAGGAGGAACGCCGTTACACGTTTTGATTAATTAATTTATACTATGTCATCCTTCCACAAGATATAGTCCAGACACAAATCTAGGGTTGCTACCCAAGCTGGCTGGTCGTTCGTTCGATCTGTTCGGTTGCTAGAGACGCGATTATTCTACAATGCAGAAAATAGTAAAAATAAAGAAAAACCCTGGAAAGTGGGTCCTTGTGTCACAACAATATCTGTTTTTATTTTATCTCCCTGCCTGCAGTTTGGGTTCCCCCACTTTCAGAGATATGCATATTCAAGACAAGTAGCCTGTGGTAAAGAAAAACCCTGGAATAAGTGTCCAAACTTTTGACTGGTACTGTATATATCCATAAAAATTACGCCAGCTGATTCATGATTTCGACTGGTTGAGAAACGCTGCCTGCCTCTGTCTCGTACCAACTCCCGACACGTTCATTACTATGGACAGTTGGAGATCGAATTTGAATCCTGAAACAATGTTGCAAATGTCAGAGAGACGGACAGCAAGGTTTATACAAACCTCCGCTGTTGAAAACTAAATGTTAGTCTAAAATAAATGTGAGATAATGTCTAAATTGCTTGGCTGAGCTGATGAGACAGTGGATTGCGCAGTCAGATGGAACAAAGTAAATAGGCATTTTGAAGTCATAGATGTAGCCGGTGGTAACGTGGGGAATTGCGCTTTTAACCAATCAGCATTCAAGATTAGACCCACCCGTTGTATAAAATAGAATAAACGTGGCAAAAACAAATGTAGACACTAATAAATGCATTTCTATAGCTTCCAAAATATTTTTACACAGGTGTGGGAGTGCCAAGATGGAGGCGTGGTGGCCTCAAAACAGCACCCCCTGTCAGCTCCCCCTCTCAGGCTATTTTCAAAATGAATTTAAAGGGACACCTAAATGATGTGTTTGGGGCGTTTTAATTCTCCGGTTTCAGATGTGACATCCCTGAAGGAGCCAACCACCACAGGCTACTTGTCTTTAATATGCATATCTCTGAAAGTGGGGGAACCCAAACTGCAGGCAGGGAGATAAAATAAAAACAGATATTGTTGTGACACAAGGACCCAGGAGCAATAATAACAATAAAGGAAGAACAAAATCATAAAAGCAGACACGCCGCCATGCGGCAGTTAGTGTCCAGACCAGACAGACTGCAGAGTCATGCTGGGTGCAATGGCTCCCTCTGTACTCTGCCGGAGGAGTCACAATGACCTTCCTTCCCTCTCACTCCTTCAGCATAGCAGCCTGTCTGCTAGGCAGGCACTTACGTAAGGACCCCCCCCCCCAAAAAAAGGGGTGGTGGGGGTTAAGCTGCAGAATGGTGAAGCAAGGGTTTGATGATTTCTGTGTTTAAAAAGTAAATAAATAAGCCTGTGGTTGTGAGAAGTAAAGTACAAAATACATTGTACGTGACTGAATTGTGTGAGCATGGTAAATGAGTGGGGTTTACAAGGATGTAGTTGTGTGTGCGTAGGAGGGAAGGATCACACTCCATGGACGGCTAATGGACCACTGATATGGTATGTGTAAACACACAATGTTTTATTGTCACATACACCAGATAGGCGCAGATGTCTTGTTTTACGGGGTCAGCCATAGTAGTACGGCACCCCTAGAGCAAATTAGGGTTAAGTGCCTTGCTCAGCTCAGGAATTCGAACCAGCAACCTTTCGATTACTGGCCCAATGCTCTAACAACTAGGCTACCTACTGCCCGTTCTGTGACTAATGAGTTAACACCCACATTGAATGGACAAGTAATTAGCTAATACTAGTTGTTATGGTATAGGCTGTAGGTAAATAACACATAGGTCTTAAGCTAATTTCTAAGACATTGTTCGAGAACTATTTCTCATTTCTAAGACATTGTTCGAGGGCTATTTCTCATTTTTAAGACTTTGTTTGAGGGCTATTTCTAAGAGGCCAGAGAGCTGATAAAGTTCATCATCCTCTATCGCCTGACAGAGAATCAGCCTCAGCCTCAGCCGGTCCCTGTGGGGTTGATATGCACTCAGCTTGTCCAGTACCATGCCAAACCTCTCCAGTACCACACCACCATTTGGCAGGCCTACCCAGCTTCAGCCTCCTCACCATGATAGGCGTCTTTCAGCTGCATAAAAATCTGTTCACCGCTTATGGGATTATTTGTGTAGCTAAAACAGAAAACAGAAAGAAAATATGAATACTGTACAGTGAGATGAGCTGTTCTGAATTCCCTCTGTACATGTATGGGTTTCTCTCATTTTGGGTTGCTGTTCGACATGATGAGCGTCAATAATCCTTTATTCTTTACTACAAACAGACGAAGGGGATAGCCAAATCAAAGTATCCAATTCTATATGACAATCTCTAAAGTAACCAACCAATGACTTTGGGATTGAAGGACATTGGGGGATGGGAGAAGTGGGCGTGGGGAAGATTCTGGGAAGGCTTTTAATGATTGATGAATATAGCAATGCCTTTGTGTAGGTCAAGGAGAGTTCCGTATAAGATACATGTGATAGCACTGCATAAAAAAACATGGGTTGAATCTCATGCAATGACAGGAAAAAGGAGCACAGGTGCTGTAAGAGTCTCCACGGCCATATCCAGCAGTATACTTCTGAACACTGCAGACAAGATGGAGTAGCAGTGCACATCCTGACATGATAGAATGATAGAAGTTAGTATATCAGTCTATTACTGTGTGTATTTTCCACTGACATTTTACATACAAATATACGTTTTCCTACTTCAATGTCAAGGTAGCGTGGCTTCAGTTCAAGGAACAAGGCATATTGAATTGTCACTCCACAAATCAGACAACCTAAGAATTGTGACTACATCAAACAGAAGCTAAATCAGTTAGATAAAGTACAGTATTAAACGAACGTGGAGTATTAAACAAGAAGAATAGTGTACAGTACGTGACTGATAAGCAGCAAAAGCTCTCATATCTCCTTGGGCAAACCTTGATCTACACAGTGGTTGTCCAGAGGTCTTGCTCTAAAAGCATCAATCACAACATACAGTACAGAGGAGATGCTGACATCAGCACACCCACACACAGACGGATCTGCACTGCCAACACCGGTGTTGTGTGTACGAGTCTTTTTGATGAGCTCACCCGCACTGTTTCCTCCTTCTGCTATTGATGTTCCAGCGTACTGTAGTCACATGCTCTGCCCTGAGCCCCTATCATGCAGCACACTGCTGGCACTAGTCAACACTAGTCAACTGTACACAGTGTTCTGCATGCCCTCCTGAAATAAACCACATACTGTAGCGTAGCCTAATGATGTTGGTTGGTCTTAATTAGACATCATTAAATCAAGCAGTTGTGTGGGGAAAAATGACATGTGTCAATCAACAACATTTTATCAAATAAATCAATGTGTCCATTTCAAATAAAATCAATTTTTATTTGTCACATGCACCGAATACAACATGTGTAGACCTTACCGTGAACTGCTTACTTACA
This sequence comes from Salvelinus alpinus, assembly GCF_045679555.1. Classification (NCBI taxonomy): domain Eukaryota; kingdom Metazoa; phylum Chordata; class Actinopteri; order Salmoniformes; family Salmonidae; genus Salvelinus; species Salvelinus alpinus. The sequence goes on from NC_092108.1 coordinate 27,736,556, forward strand.
AGCCCTTAACCAACAATGCAGTTCAAGAAATAGAGTTAATAAAATATTTACTAAATATACAAAAAGTAAATCAAAACTAATCATTAAAAAAGTAACACAATACATTTACATAACAATAACGAGGTTGTATACAGTGGGTACCGGTACTGAGTCAAAGTGCGGGGGTACAGGTTAGTCGAGGTAATTTGTAAAGTGACTATGCATAGATAATAAACAGCGAGTAGCAGCAGTGTAAAAACAAAGGGGAGGGGGGGGTCAATGTAAATAGTCCAGATGGCCATTTGATTAGTTGTTCAGCAGTCTTATGGCTTGGGGTTAGAAGCTGTTAAGGAGCCTTTTGGTCGTAGACTTGGCGCTCCGGTACTGCTTGCCGCGCGGTAGCAGAGAGAACAGTCTAAGAGTTGGGAGAACAGTCTATGACTTCAGATTGACATAAAGGTCATAAAGCCTCAGAGGTCAAAGAATACCCTCTCTAATCCATCCCTAATCCATCCATAATCTTAATCCTTTGTTTTGACTGAATATGCATGTACATGTTGATCGTTTTAGAGCAGGATAATTAACATGCAACCGTTGTTGCCAAGATGTCAGAGGAGAAGCCTGGGTGTTAATGGTCTGGGTGTTAATTGACGTTGTGGTGTCCTGACTTGTTCATGGCTGAGTCTGTAATGTTGCTCCAGTCAGGGCTATGCTAACGCTGCCCTGTCTCCAGGCTGACACTTCTGGAAGTGACAGGACGCGAGGGGAGACAAAGAGAGAGAGGGAGTGAGAGAGAGGGAGACAAAGAAAGAGAGGGAGTGAGAGAAAGGGAGCGTGGGAGAGATGGACAAAGACTGGGATAGACAGCTAGATGGGAAGAGGGAGAAACAGAGAGAGGGGGAGACAGAGAGAGGTAGAGAAAGAGAGAGTGTCACTGTCACGCCCTGGCCATAGAGGCTTTTATTCTCTATTTTGGTTAGGCCAGGGTGTGACTAGGGTGGGCATTCTAGTTTCTTTATTTCTATGTTTTCTATTTCTTTGTGTTTGGCCAGGTGTGGTTCTCAATCAGAGGCAGCTGTCTATCGTTGTCTCTGATTGAGAATCATACTTAGGTAGCTTTTTTCCCACCTGGGTTTGTGGGTAGTTGTTTTCTGTTTAGTTTAGTTACCTTACAGAACTGTTCGTTTGTCTCTTTTTTATTTTTGTTCGTAGTGTTCTGGGTTAATAAAAAATCATGAACATGTACCACGCTGCGCTTTGGTCCACTCCTCATTCTTCATCAGACGAGCGTGACAGTCACGACTTCCGCCGAAGTCGGTCCCTCTCCTTGTTCGGGCGGCTTTCAGCGGTCGACGTCACCAGCCTTCTAGCCACCGCCGATCCATTTTTCATTTTCCATTTGTTTTGTCTTTGTTTTACACACCTGATTTCAATCCCACAATTACTTGTTCATTATTTAACCCTCTGTTTCCCCATGGTTTTTTGTGAGTGATTGTTTATTGTATTTTCGGTCTGTCATGGTGTGCGTGTATTTGTTACTTTGTATATTTGTTATTTTGAGTAAAAGTACGTTGATTACTCATATCTGCTGTCCTGCGCCTGACTCTCCACACCAGCTACACATAGGACCCATTACAGATTCACTCACCTGAAGAATGGAGTCAGCAGGAACAGACGGGTCATCCCTGTTCCAGTGGAGGAGCGCGTTCAGCAGCACGCGACCATGTTGCAACGTCTGGGCACTGCCATGGATCGCGTGCTGCAGACTATGGATCGTTTGGAGAGAGGAGGAGGTTTTTCAGCGCCTCCACCTGCCCCACTACAACAGGTCCCACTGTCCACCCCTCTTTCCCCTGGTCCCAGCGGGATTTGACTTGCGCTCCCGAGGGAGTATGATGGGACGGCCTGCCGGATGCCAGGGTTTTCTACTACAACTGGAACTCTACCTGGCGACCGTCCACCTGGCTCCTTCGGGGCGTGAGAGTGTGTCCGCCCTCGTCTCCTGCCTCTCAGGCAAAGCCCTGGAGTGGGCCAACGCCGTATGGTGTGAGGGAGATGCGGCGTTGGATCATTATGCAGAGTTCACCCGCCGCTTTCAAGCAGTGTTCGACCACCGCCTGAGGGTCGACTGTGGAGGCCCTGTTCACTCATGTCTTCCGGCACTACGGGGTGCCTGAGGACATAGTCTCTGATCGAGGTCCCCAGTTCACGTCCAGGGTCTGGAGAGCGTTCATGGAACGTCTGGGGGTCTCGGTCAGCCTCACCTCAGGTTTTCACCCCGAGAGTAACGGGCAGGTGGAGAGAGTAAACCAGGATGTGGGTAGGTTTCTGCGGTCATATTGCCAGGACCGGCCGGGGGAGTGTGCGGCATTCATCCCCTGGGCAGAGATGGCCCAAAACCTACTCCGCCACTCCTCCACTAACCTCTCTCCTTTCCAGTGCGTACTGGGGTATCAGCTGGTTCTGGCACCGTGGCATCAGAGCCAGATCGAAGCTCCTGCGTTGGACGAATGGTTCAAGCGCTCAGAGGAGACCTGGGACGCTGCCCATGTGCACCTGCAACGGGCCGTGAGGCGGCAAAAAGAGGGCACTGACCGCCACCGCAGCGAGCACGGGGGACTGGGTCTGGCTCTCGACCCGAAACCTGCCCCTCCGCCTGCCCTGCCGGAAGCTGGGTCCGCGGTTTGTGGGGCCATTTAAAGTCCTGAGGAGACTGAACGAGGTATGCTACAGGTTACCGCTTCCCCCAGATTATCGTATTAATCCCTCGTTCCATGTGTTTCTCCTCAGGCCGATGGAGGCTGGTCCACTCCAGGAAGCTGAGGTGCGGGAGGTTCCTCCGCCCCCTCTGGACATCTAGGGGCCCCGCCATATGCAGTTCGAGCTATCCTGGACTCGAGGCGTCGGGCGAGGGGCCTTCAGTACCTCGTGGAGTGGGAGGGGTACGGTCCGGAGGAGAGATGCTGGGTGCCGGTAGAGGACGTCCTGGACCCTTCGTTGCTGCGGGATTTCCACCGTCTCCATCCGGATCGCCCTGCGCCTCGTCTTCCGGGTCGTCCCCGAGGTTGGTGTCGGAGCACTGCTGGAGCCGCGCGTCAAGGGGGGGGGGGGGGGGAACTGTCACGACTTCCGGGCGGCGTTCAGCGGTCGACGTCACCGGCCTTCTAGCCACCGCCGATCCATTTTTCATTTTCCATTTGTTTTGTCTTTGTTTTACACACTTGATTTCAATCCCACAATTACTTGTTCATTATTTAACCCTCTGTTCCCCCATGTTTTTTTGTGAGTACTCATATCTGCTGTCCTGCGCCTGACTCTCTACACCAGCTACACATAGGACCCATTACAGAGAGGTAGAGAGTGAGAGTGCTTTTGGTGCTGGGAGTGCTGTCAGTCTGCGGTATAATGAGACCATGTCTGTGGTTAGAGGGCTGGATCTGAAGGGACTGCCTGGGAGAAAGGATACTATCTGGAGTGGAGGAGACTCATTTATTTTATTTTATTTATTTTTTATTTATCCGTTATTTTATCAGGTAAGTTGACTGAGAACACGTTCTCATTTACATTAACGACCTGGGGAATAGTTACAGGGGAGAGGTGGGGGATGAAAGAGCCAATTGTAAACTGGGGATTGTTAGGTGACCGTGATGGTTTGAGGGCCGGATTGGGAATTTAGCCAGGACACCGGGGTTAACACCCCTACTCTTACGATAAGTGCCATGGGATCTTTAATGACCTCAGAGTCAGGACACCCGTTTAACGTCACATCCGAAAGACGGCACCCTACACAGGGCAGTGTCCCCAATCACTGCCCTGGGGCATTGGGATATTTTTTAGACCAGAGGAAAGTGCCTCCTACTGGCCCTCCAACACCACTAATCACTGTACATATGACCTTTATCATATTATGCCATATTTGGTTCTTCTACTGCTACTGTGCGAAGCAGCGTTGTCCAATGGTATAGCTATAAAACAGAATCTTCATTCACTGAACCTTTTGTTCTTACATTTTTTTCTCTCAGTTTCTCTGTTGTTATTTCTGTGCAAATTAGTTATTTTACTCTGGGGCTAAAAGACCAATTGCCATCCAACATAGCCAAAAGCGGATAATTCAGCTGTCCCCATGCTTCACAATAAACAACTAAATTTGAGGGTGAACAACAGTGACTGTATGGCCCAAAGGAGTGAATTTCCCCTCATGGTCATGACAGTTCTCATGAACTGTGAAGTACTTTCTCGGCAGAGGGAAACAAACACAGGAGTTTTCCAGTAGCCATTTTTCTTCTCTCAATGAGTCAGGGGGAAGTTGCCACCCAAGAAGTTCAGGAAAAACCCAATCATAATAACATCAGTGCACATTACCACTGAATCACAGAGATCCCAATGACTGCAATGACTCGTTTTTACAATGCATTCGGAAAGTATTCAGACCCCTTGACTTTTTCCACATTTTGTAAAGTTACAGCTAAAATGGATTAAATGGTTTTTTTCCCTTATCAATCTACACAAAATATCACAATGATTACAAAGAAAAAACAGGTACAGAAATGTATTAAAAACAAAAAACTGAAATATCAAATTTAGATAAGTATTCAGACCCTTTAGAGTCAGTAAAAACTTCTTCCATTTAAGAATGATGGAGGCCACTGTGTTCTTGGGGACCTTTAATGCCAAATAAATGTTTTGGTACCCTTCTCCAGATCTGTGCCTCGACATAATCCTGTCGCGGAGCTCTACAGACAATTCTTTCGACCTCTTGGCTTGGATTTTGCTCTGACATGCACTGTCAACTATGGAACCTTAAATAGACAGGTGTGTGCCTTTCCAAATCATGTCGAATCAATAGAATTTACCACAGGTGGACTCGAATCAAGTTGTAGAAACAGCTCAAGGATGATCAATGGAAACAGGTTGCACCTGAGCTCAATTTGGAGTCTCATAGCCAAATTGTCTGAATACTTATGTAAATAAGGTATTTCTGTTTTTGTTTTAATAAACTTGCAATAATAAAAATAATAAAAAAATCTGCATTGTTATTATGGGGAATTGTGTGTAGATTGATTTTATTTAATCCATTTTAGAATAAAGCTGTAACGTAACAAAATGTGGGAAAAGTCAAGGGGTCTGAATACTTTCCGAATGCACTGTATATAGACACATATAGACAAACCAAAACAAAAAGCATATGCACACACACACCCACATGGGTCCCCCCCCCCACCCCCCCACCCACACACACACACACACACACACACACACAAACACACACACCCACGTGGGTGTACACCCCCCCACACACACAAACACACACACACACACACACATACTTGTTTAAAATCAGACAGTAGTCATGCAGCCTGAGCTGTGGCAGGAAGAGAGCAGAGTAAATAGCAGGCGCTGGATGGGAGTGGTTCTGTTCCTGAACATTGTCTGGCCTGGTTCCTCTGTGCCTTAGTCTCCATGATTCAACACATTCACATGATTCAACACATTCAACACATTCACTTACACAATACACATACTATACACACAGAGTACTGTATATGCTATATAAAAATAGCATATGTGTATGTTATTTTGTATGCATACATGAGATATGGATAATTTGCATAGATACAAAGGATTACATTGGGGGAAGGGATTTCAGCTGTAAGGCATGCAGCTGCCATCCAGCTATACATCACAATGTTTGCCTTTACTGAGTAAAACAACCAGCAAAATCCTCTCACTGGATTGTCTCTGCTGCCCCAATTCTCTATGGGTTTTCCCAATACCACAAAGTCTGCATCCTGCATCCCAGCTTACCTTTCCCATCCTTCCCGTCCAGCAGAGGGCGGTAGTCTGTCTTTCCTACAGTCTCGCCCACTTTGTCATCAAAGGTTTCTTTCTCAAGGGAGGCCATGAAGTCCCTCCTCACCAGGCTGTCCGGTCCTGACTTAGGCGCCTTGTCCGTGAAAGCGTCATGCAAGCTCAGGTCCATTATCCTGAAAGGGAGAGACCACAGAGGTTAGAAGTCACAGGTCATCAGCATCATCACCATACACATTATTATCATCATCCATCAGTACAAGATTTGGTGCTAAACCAATACTGCATTCCTCCACAACTGCATACTGGTTTTCAGGCCCACCAGTCAAAGCTCATATTGATGGCTGAGCTTGGCTAATGGTTGTCACCATATGTGCACCCTACTAAATCCAGCAGCAGACAAACCACTGCCTCTTTATCATGGGGGGGTATTTAGGCCAAAAGGTTATCTCCCAGTGGGGGATATAGCCTAGCTGACAGACACCATCCCCCAGCCCACAATAAGAACAGGGTTTGACCAAAGACTGGGTTATTGCTGGCCAAAACTCATGGGTCTACATCGTGTCATTAAACTAGACACAGTGGCTCTGGGAAGAGACCAGAACAGGGTCCATGTAAAATCGAAAAAAGTCTGGAACCGTAAAAGATATTAATGAACGATGTCACCGGGGCTAGTCCGGGGCTAGTCCGGGGCTAGTCTCCTCCTGCAGTCTCTCCCACATCCTCTTTCCCCCACTGCAGCTAGCTGTCCTGTCCTCACCCTACATTAGTACCCACCACCACTGCAGAACACATTATAAACTAGGCCTATTCAGGCCAACAGACAAGTTGTCATGCTGTGGTTTTTGCATTGCTCTAATTTCTCACAGGGCACTATCTGCCTGTAAAGACCCCCGTAGTGATCAGCTACTGACAGAGTCATGCTCTGCTCTCTCCTCTCACAGCTAGCATTGCCTCCTTCATGTGCCACTATTATGAAAGTTTGCTGCAGTGCCATGCAGCTCACTTAGTGGGGCCAAGCTCAGTTTGGCTTCTTTAGTTATTTTCATAAGATATCACTGCTCCTCTCTGCTATCTCTGTGTGTCTGTGTGTGTTTTATCGTCGGCCATCTGGTCCTACCAATAAATCACCACAATATTTGGCCTTTTCATGGTTTGAGACATATTCTATCTTATTTTTGGTACAGTAACAACAATTATGCAACACTAAAAGTGTTGCGTTATTTGTGTTGCATTATTGCATAGCTGCAAAGAAATCACACAAATATTACTTGATGTTGACATAAATTGGGTAGTCATATTTCCACTGATTTTACAGTATATAACATAATTCATTGATTACTAATTTCTCCCTGGGTCACCAGACTGTAGTTAGAGGGTCAATTATAAACACTTCAGGTGAGTAACAGCATCAAACTCTGTGTGAACCACTGCTTCATGAGCATGGAAGAGTGTTCCTAGTTTGATATAAAAGGGTGTCAGTGTTCCGATGAACCTGGAAATTAGACTTCCTGGATGAGAGTGTTGTAATCGATATGAAATCAGCATGGTTGAGGTGGAGTTGTGAGAGTGAGATGCTCTCTGAGGTAAGAGCAGACACACACCTGGGACTAATAAGACATGTTCAGTCGTTAACCTGCACCAGGTGAGGCGTCAGGTGTTGTTCCAGAGCGCTTCCCATTGAGAGAGGTGGTTCCGACCAGCAGCTGTGTAATCAAAGCCAGTTACTGGCCACGTTCCAGGTCATCTTTTTTGTCGCTGTGCAGAAGACTGCAATAGGCTATCATATGAAAGTGGTTTCCAGCTGCTGATAGATCTGATAGCCTGAGCAGTGCAATAAAGACGACCTGGAACCCCACCACTGTGTCCCAAAAGGCAGAGAAGCCATTCGGGTGTACTGAACACATACAGTACAGTAACCAATGAATGGAGAGTACTCACTACGCCTATGCAAAGAACCTGAAGGGTTCACTGTCTAAACCATGGAAGTTATTCATCTAATGAATTACCCTGGATTATAATTTCTAATTATTGTAAAAGAGGGTAGCTATTGCTACTTTGTTGCAAAACAGCATGCTTTTGTTTGCCTTAAGTGATCCAGCCCTGCGTGCTACAGTGCAGTAGGGGATAGAAGCATCCAAGCTTTAGTAAGAGGGAGGACATTCTCCTCTCTTCACAGTGCACCATTTACTCCTCATAATGAGTTTATCTTTGTGAGAAAGACAGCGAAACTAATACATACGTTGAGAGCTGCTCTACACAAATGGTCTATCAGTAGAACTCCTCACACGCACACCCACATCTTCATCCTTTTTCCCTCCGTCCCCTCCACTCATCACGCTCTCTTCCTTCACACATGAACAAACGATCATTGTCCGGACACTACACAAACACACACATCCACAAACACACAGGCACACACAAACAAATATCTCCATGCTGCTGTTGTGCACCAGCCTGCAGATTTGAGTATGTACAGTGTTTGTTGGCCATGGTTGGAACTGTGCCCCATTGTTTTGGGAGCAGCCACACTAAGTACAGTAGGAATAGTCAGATCACTACATTGACACACTTTGTAGCAACTCCTAGGAGAGAGAAAATACTGCGTGACACACATAAAACTCATCAAAATTCACTGTCAAAAAGCGGCAAACAAGCACGCATTCAGGCAGGACCACAGCAGTTAATAAAATAGCTAAATCACAGCTCAGCTTTTGTGCATCCATCCAATGTAGGAAAGACGCATACAAACATCAGATTCATGTCCGTGGGTCGCTCCACCAACTGAGTACTTTTTGGGTAGTGTAACTGAAAAATAAAATGTTTCATAATTTTAACATTCTGTAATAAAGAGGTTAAATAAAGAGTTCAGTAAGTGCCTACTAAGTGCCAAATAATATAACAGGGTTGACAGTAACGGGGTTGACAGTAACAACGTTGACGAATTTCATCTTAAATCAGCCATACATTCCCTTGCGAGAGGAAGAATGGAAACTAGTCTGCAACAGGGAGGGGCTTCACCAAACAAATTCAATTGTTAAAACATTTCCAGCCTGTCTATCTATGGGTAACAGAGTTGACATGTTATGCTCAATCCTCTCAGTTTTACACCACAAAACACCAGAAATTTTACAAAAAGGATAGACCCAGCTCACCTGCTTTTATACTATGATTTGCCTATTAGATGTTCAATGTTTCTTTTGAAAATAACTTTTGAAAAGGAATAGTTTCATCATATTAAAAGTTCAGTTCAGTTCACGTAACAGGGTTGACCATAAAATGAGGGACAGATGAATTAATCACTAGATTTATTGAATTTTGCATGTGGTCTATATTAAAGTTAATTTCATTTATTCGATATTGGTGCACAATTTATACCTAAAATATCAAAGGGGTACTCTTTTCGTAGAACGACCCCCCTCTTTCTGAACTCAATCTCCACCTCCAAATCTTAATCACCTCTGCTGTATTTCATTTTATACCCCTCTTCCTTTAAAAGTTCTGCTTACCATATCAGTCTTTCTTCTCTTCAATCCGTTATGTTCTCTGATCCCCATTCAATCAATTAGGCTGTCTTTTCTCTCTTCTAATGAACCCTGAATTTAGACTGTTTCAGAAGCCTTTTCCCTTCTATATACATATTTTTTTTCATTCAAAGAGAGTTCTCTCTACATCTTTGAAGGTAACTCCATGCATTACAATTATTCCAGCACAATAACAATATTTAGTAACAGTAATTCATAATACAGAAACAATCTTTTCATGCCCATCCACCCACCTACTACCCCACCATCCCACCCACCCATCTCTTCCCTATGGTTGGGAGAAGAGCGGACAAATCATAACATAAACATGAATAAAAATAACACAAAATGTCACGCCCTGACCTTAGAGAGCTTTTTATGTCTCTATTTTGGGTTTGGTCAGGGTGTGATTTGGGTGGGCATTCTATGTTCTGTATTTCTTTGTTTCTGGCCGAGTGTGGTTCCCAATCAGAGGCAGCTGTCTATCGTTGTCTCTGATTGGGGATCATACTTAGGCTGCCCTTTTCCCTCTTTCTGTGTGGGATCTTGTTCTTTGTTTGTGTGCAGGTAGTTTGCACAACGAAGCTGTTCGGTCGTTGTATTCTTTATTGTTTTTTCTTTTCTAAAGTTTCACTTCGTTAATAAATTATGTGGAACTCAAAGAAAGCTACGCCTTGGTCTCATCCTTCCGACGACACCCGTTACACAAAAATAAAACACCGAAAAATAAAAGCACACAAAAAAAGGAGAAATACAATTATTCAAGCATTAGTATTAAATAGGTTGTGACAGTACATTTTGTAGTATACATTTAGTGGTACAACATTCTATCTGCCACACACCATTGTCTTACCTCATCACATGATTAGGTTCTGGACTGCTACATCCCCCCGTCTGACTGCTACCCTAGACCCACTCCAATTTGCATACCGCTCAAACAGATCCACAGATTATGCAATCTCTATTGCACTCCACACTGCCCTTTCCCACCTGGACAAAAGGAACACCTACATGAGAATGCTATTAATTGACTACAGCTCAGCGTTCGACACCATAGTGCCCTCAAAGCTCATCACTAAGCTAAGGATCCTGGGACTAAACACCTCCCTCTGAAACTGTATTCTGGACTTCCTGACAGGCTGCCCCCAGTGAGGGTAGGTTTCAACACATCTGCCACGCTGATCGTCAACACTGGAGCCCCTCAGGGGTGGGTGTTCAGTCCCCTCCTGTACTCCCTGTTCACCCACGACTGCATGGCCAGGCACGACTCCAACACTATCATTAAGTTTGCAGATGACACAACGGCGGTAGGCCTGATCACTGAAAAAGACGAGACAGCCTATATGGAGGAGGTCAGAGACCTGGCCGGGTGGTGCCAGAATAACAACCTATCCCTCAACGTAATCAAGACAAATGAGATGATTGTGGACTACAGGAAAAGGAAGACAGAGCACGCCCCCATTCTCATCGACTGGGCTGTAGTGGAGCAAGTTGAGAGCTTCAAGTTCCACATCACCAACAAACTAGAATGGTACAAACACACAAAGACAGTCGTGAAGAGGGCACGACAAAACCTATTCCCCCTCAGGAGACTGAAAAGATTTGGCATGGGTCCTCAGATCCTCAAAAGGTTCTATAGCTGCAACATCGAGAGCATCCTGACTGGTTGCATCACTGCCTGGTACGGCAACTGCTCGGCCTCCGACGGCAATGCACTACAGAGGGTAGTGCGTACAGCCCAGTGCATTACTGGGGCTAAGATGCCTGCCATCCAGGACCTCTACACCAGGCGGTGTCAGAGGAAGGCCCCAAAAAATTGTCAAAGACCACAGCCACCCCAGTCATAGACTGTTCTCTCTGCTACCGCATGGCAAGCGGTACCGGAGCGCCAAGTCTAGGACCAAAAGGCTTCTCAACAGATTTTACCCCCAAGCCATAAGAGTCCTGAACAGGTAATCAAATGGCTACACGGGCTATTTGCATTGTGTCCCGACACCTCCCACCCACCAACCCCTGCTACTGCTACTTTCTGTTTATTGTCTATGCATAGTCACTTTAACTATAACTACATGTACATATTACCTCAATTAGCCCGACTATCCGGTGCCCCCGCACATTGACTTTGTAACGGTACCACCTGTATATAGCCTCGCTACTGTTATTTTCACTGTCATTTTACTGTTTTCTTTTTATTTTATATTTCTTTACTTATCTCTTGTTTACCTAATACCTATTTTCTACTTAAAAATTGCACTGTTGGTTAGGGCTTGTAAGTAAGCGTTTCACAGTAAGGTCTACTACACCTGTTGTTTTTGGCGCTCGTGACAAATAAACTTTGATTAGATTTGATGTAGAGCTCCCCAGTTGAGTGCAACTTTGACTTCAATTTCCTATTTAACATAAAGGAGCATAATTCTGTTTTATGCTCAGATTGAGTGTAAAAGCCTGAGAGACCCAGCTGGTTCTGCTGCATGGGGATTAGTGCTAGCTAGAGTCAACCCTAGTCCCCACTTCCACATGCAGCCAGGCCCTGTTATATTATATTCACTAAATCCCCCCTCTGTCTGTCACGCAATCATCCCAAAAACCACAGCAGGCCTCCGTACTGTAACACACAGCATTGCTTAACAGAGTAATACACATAGTGGGCCTAGGCCAGCAGCTTGGCAGGGGATCCCCGGCTTTATCCTACCATCCAAAACAACAGCATTGTTCGGGGGGGGGGGGGGGGGGTTCTTTTTACACAAAATGCCCTCAGTAAGCCTCTTTTCCCCCCCTCACATCGCCATATTGTATTTCCCCCATATAACCGTAAAATGCATATTGATCCAATAGTTCACACAGCAATTGAAGTACTGTACTCACCCACTTTCAGTCACTATATTGACAGATACTGTACGTGTCAGCTAACCTCTAACTGCCAACACTAGATGACTAACATAACTACACCCACTTACAGACCTTTGATCCGCTGCACTAGGTTCATTCACAGGTGTTTCCACACTGATTTGAAGAAGTTATTACAGTAGTATGAGTCACCTGATTACAGTACTATTGGCCATTCAGCATTAGTTATGTCTACATCACAGGAGGTTGGTGGCACCTTAATTGGGGAGGACGGGCGCGTGGTTATGGCTGTAGAGGTATTAGTGGAATGGTATCAAAAACATCAAACACATGGTTTGATGCCATTCCATTCGCTCCGTTCCAGCCATTATTATGAGCTGTCCTCCCCTCAGCAGCCTCCAATGGTCTACATCTATACATCTACATTATGAAAACCGAAACTGAACCGAAACCGCACTAATCACTCAGTACTAAGTGGTGGCCACGATTTATATAGGGGAAACACTGCAGACTCAGTGGACCATAACAGTGGATCATCATAGTGGACCATAACAGTGATATATATCATCAGTGACAGAGCACAGAGTAAAAGATCAGCACGGGTTCACAGGTCACTATCTCTCTGGCCAAATGGCCTTTTTAATATAAGTTTCCACTTTTTGTTTTACCTTGTGGGTTATTTAAACAGCAGTTAATCTCTATAATTGCTGTGCTGTTATTTTAAAACTGCAATATGTCACTTTTGAGGAACCTGACCAAATTCACATAGAAATGTGAGTTATGGATCTGTCATTCTCGTTGAAAGCAAGTCTAAGAAGCAGTAGATATTTGCTAGGTGCGCTATTTCTATGGTTCCTGTTCCTAAATTTTGTTTTTGCGTCTTTTACTCTCGGTTTTGTACACCAGCTTCAAACAGCTGAAAATACAATATTTTTGGTTCTGGAAAATATATATCACAGCTGTCACGGGTGTCGTCGTGTGATGAGGAAGAATCAGACCAAAGCGCAGCGTGGTAAGTGTTCATGACTTTTATTGAACTGAACACTGAAACAAAAATAACAAAGTGAATAACGAAACCGAAACAGTCCTGTCAGGTGCGGAAAACACTAAACAGAAAATAACTACCTACAAAACATAGGTGGGAAAAAGCTACCTAAGTATGGTTCCCAATCAGAGACAACGATAGACAGCTGTCCCTGATTGAGAACCATACCCGGCCAAAACAAAGAAATACAAAACATAGAAAAATGAACATATAATGCCCACCCAAATCACACCCTGACCAAACCAAAATAGAGAGTAAAAAAGCTCTCTAGGGTCAGGGTTCTCTACACTATACTTGCTTGTATTGTCACATAAACTGACATTTTAGCAACCAGGAAATGGTGGAGCAATTTCCGCATTGTGCATCTTTAAGTGAGGGGGCTAGCTCTCTGACCCAACATGCAGTTTAATGTCAGGGCATAAACAGTAGTCAGCCAGTCAGCCAGTTATGGTTAATCAATCTCTTCTTTTGTGAGGGTTAATCTCAAGAGATTATCCTTAAATCAGCAGGGTTTCCCAAACTCGGTCCTGGGGCCCACTCTGGGTGCACGTTTTTGTTTTTTGCCCTAGCACTACACAGCTGATTCAAATAACCAACTCATCATCAATATTGTATTACTTTAATCAGCTGTGTTGTGCTAGGGCAAAAACCAAAATGTGCACCCAGGGTGGCCCCATAACCGAGTTTGGGAAACCATGCCTTAATGTGTTAAAAGTGTTGCCAGGTCTCCTAGTGTTCGTCATGAGTCTGCATTTTTATGTCTCTCTCATGCATGATGGGCACCAGCTCTGGTTACTGCTGATATAATGCTTTGTCACCCTGTCTCGTCCTCTCAGGGGAGACACACACAGTCCCTGAAAACAGTCACTCAGTCACTCAGTCAGAGCACAGTGGTGAGGTCTGTATTTACCACCAGTTTGTGAACACTCATCTAAATCGACACGCGCGAGGACTGGTTGTGAGGAGTGTGTGTGACAACCACCTGACTGTGCATTGTCCCTGACCCTGTGGTTACTGACCTGGTCCTTTATGCATAGTGATGGATTTTACTTTCTCATTCACACTCACATGTTCCTCTTGGCAATTACCATTCCTAGTCTAGCTTTCACGTTAAAAACTCACAATCATGTTAGATTCATAACACTCATCATGACAAGAAGGTACAGTATTTCAAAATGTATTGCAATGTTACAACTCCTCTATTATTCACGGTGACACTAGCAATGACTGTTAAACAGCCATCACTAACATTGAGTGGCTGCTGCCAACATATTGACTCATCTCTAGCCACTTTAATAATAAAAAATTGGATGTAATAAATGTATCACTAGTCACTTTAAACTATGCCACTTTATATAATGTTTACATACCCTACACTACTCATCTCATATGTATATACTGTACTCTATACCATCTACTGCATCTTGCCTATGCCGTTCTGTCATCGCTCATCCATATATTTTTATGTACTTATTCATTCCTTTACACTTGTGTGTATAAGGTAGTTGTTGTGAAATTGTTCGATTACTTGTTAGATATTACTGCATGTTCGGAACTAGAAGCACAAGCGTTTCGCTACACTCGCATTAACATCTGCTAACCATGTGCATGTGACAAATAACATTTGATTTGATTTGAGTAGCAAGTGTGTAAACCACCTAACTAAACAAGTCCTCGACATTAGTCATCTCGGAAATATTTCTCCAAAGAACCCATTTTCAGACTGAGCCATAGTGACATCCAATGGGGATGACATCACATTCTACTCATTTGGATTCTTCTCAAAGGCCCTGGCTCCCAGCCCTCCTCATTCTGCACCCTCACATTGCCTCTATTGTTAAGCTCTCTGGTGTTGGGAGGACAAGGCCACTGTGAAAGAGGAGGGCTGGTGTTCTCGTGGATCACAGTGGACAGCATCTCACAGTGGAGATGATGAGGATGGTTTATGACAGGAAAGCTAGACATCACAACAGATCAGCAGACCTTGACCTGACACCAAGACCATGCAGCGGACAAGGAAACCGCACGCCATGGCATACTGAGCTTCCCCCCACAACAAACATATAGTGTCACTTGGGATTTACCTCACTGTGCTCTCACAATGGGGGATCGTTTTACTGAAAATAGAAAGTTCCATCCCTTTCATGCAAAGCCAACTTCAATATCACTTGAGTGATTTTCCCTGTACCACACATCTCCACTCATAGTACCATAGCAATCTGTAAAGAATGACTGACTGGCTGTACCACACATCTCCACTCATAGTACCATAGCAATCTCTAAAGAATGACTGACTGGCAGTTATTTGCCTCTGCATTGCTTGTGAACCTTGATGGACAGACACTGCTGTGCTGTCCAAGTCCCTCTGACTCTGTCTCCCGTAATCTGTGGAGGATTGCACTATAATCCCACCATTCCAGGCGACTGAGAAAGAGAGATTTTCTTGTATGGCATACATTAGGCCAGGGATGGGCAACTGGCGGCCCGCGGGCCACACGGCCCCCCTTTTGAAGGCCCTCGGATTAATTTCCCCCACAAAAATGTGGTTGTGTTTCAGCAGTTTTACTCTTGTTATGTCAGTCACTGATTGTCAGTCAATTACCCATGTCAGCTAAAAAGTTATATATCTCTAAATTAATTTAGTGGCCAGCTATATAAACTTGTTATCTTGGCCAGGGGGCCCCCATTGATTTTGTTAGGTAGTCTCACTGAGATCTCATATTAAAAACTACAAACATTTCTCTCCACCCTATGGCAAAATGTCTAGAATTGCAAGAAATCTGCTGTAAAATAGCAAAATTTCCTCTCCAACCCATAGCAAAAATGAGTAGAATTGCATGAAATGTATTATAAAATTGCTAAATCTTCTCTCTGCTCCATGGCAAAATGTTTAGAATTGCACAAAAAAAGTCCTTATTGTCTGTCTATCAAGGCCTATTTATCTACAGTATCTATCTAACAATGTGTATTTGTCTGTCTGTCAGTCTAAATAATCCTTGTTGTGTGACAAGACCAGTGTTTACCACTAGCTCTGGCTTTCGGCTATACAGCTGATTACAGACTCATTTTCAGCTGGGTACTTTTTCCATTTCAATTAACTAGGCCACTTTTACATTTGCTAGTCAGAAAAAAGTCTGCCGAGCCCTCTCCCAATAGAATAAACAACATGCATCTTCTAGAGATCTACTGATAGGGCCAGCGCCTGTCAATCACAAACTGAGCGATGACAGGGAAACACTGCTGGTTTGACAGTCTGCTGTCTGTCCCACCTCTCGGTACAAAAGTGTGCAAATTTGTCATCAAGGCAAAGGGTGGCTACTTTGAAGGGCCTAAAATCTAAAATATATATTGATTTGTTTAACACTTTTTGGGTTACTACATGATTCCATATGTGTTATTTCATAGTTTTGACGTCTTCCCTATTATTCTACAATGTAGAAAATAGTAAAAATAAAGAAAAACCCTTGAATGAGTCGGTACAAACGTTTGACTTGTACTGTATATCCTTGTCATTCATAAACATACAATGTAGTTATATGTCCATGGTATCGCATCGGGTCAAGTAAACTAAAGATCTCTTTTGTCTTTTTTATATTTGTTTAACTAGGCAAGTCAGTTAAGAACAAATTCTTATTTACAATAACGGCCTACCAAAAGGCAAAAGGCCTCCTGCGGGAAAAAAAGGTCCAAGCATCTTCGACAGAGGGGATCAAGCTGATTCTATACCATTTTACAGAGAACAGTTCATGAAGGAAGGCTTTCTCATTAAAGTTTTTTAGCAAGCGTCTATGACAAATCAGGACAGGTCGTTTTACTGAGCAGCCATTACGAACACAGGCTGTAAAACAGTGATCACTAAGGTCATTACAGAAAACACCAGACTGATACCTATCAGGATAATGTGAGGATAACAAATACGCCAGACAGTGACATTGAATTGTTACTTCGGGATTTCGGCAATCTACTTCCCTAGAGTCAGATGAACTCATGGATACAATTTGTATGTCTCTGCAACAAGTACTAATGAAGTTAGAGGTAGTTTTACTAGCATGCTAGCAGTTACCAAAGACTTCCAGTCATTGCGCTAATGCTAGTTAGCAACTGCGCTAATGCTAATCAGAAACTTCCTTCAAACTGCACGCAGACATAAAAATGGTATCCACAAGTTCATCTGACACCGGGGAAGTAGATAACGGGCTTCCAGTAGTATCCCTTTAAAGTGAGTGACTCGTCAGTAGCCTACCAAACCACATTGGTAAGAGAGCCGTTCATTTGGCTCCCTAATTTGCATATTGGTAGGCTTTTTGGAAATTATCTGCAGATAAATAATGAAAACATTCCATAAAGATGGTGAATCCTCCTCACTAACAATAGGCAAGCTAGAGGAGAGAGTATAAAATACCTCCCCTGCCAGAATCAATAAACCTGGGACTAAAAATCAAAACAAAGTGTATGGGCTAAAGCTGACTTTTTTTGCAGGACAGTACAGAGGGCATAGTTCACAATGGATACAGAACCATGCTTGCAAAACACACAATACATGCATGGTATGGCTGCAGTCACATAGAGGGGGGTGGGGGGGCATTGTGTGTTATTTGTCTTCTCTGTAGAGATGAGCCTTCCAGTGAGCAAAATTATGTTGACATCGGTTCTGAAGGAAAGTTGAAAAGACGTCTTTTCCGGACATTGAAAATACGTATTTTCCAGATGTTGAAAACACATATTTTATGGAAGTTGAAAATACATATTTTGAAAATACCTATTTTCCGGACGTTTAAAATGCTTATTTTCCAGATGTTGAAAACGCATATTTTCCAGACGTTGAAAACGCATATTTTGAAGACGTTGAAAACGCATATTTTCCAGACGTTGAAAACGCATATTTTGAAGACGTTGAAAACGCATATTTTGAAGACGTTGAAAACGCATATTTTCCAGACGTTGAAAACGCATATTTTGAAGACGTTGAAAACGCATATTTTCCAGACGTTGAAAACGCATATTTTCCGGATGTTAAAAATACATATTTTACAGACGTTGAAAATACATATTTTATGGACATAGTTTTTTTGTAATTGTTCTATGGCCAGATTTCAAACGTGCATACATTCAATGATATCCACATGTCAATGAAGTAAGTATTATATTAATAATAATAATAATTCGTATTATAATTAATATACAAAAATGGAGCAAACTGAAGATTGCAGTAGGCCATGGAATATGTATTATTCCTAGCATAGACATCACAAGCACTTATGTTAGCTTTTTCAAAAGCTTAGGCAGTGAACTAAGTCCAGACCAACAGAAAAAAACAACAGAACACTTCAACTACAATAACATTATCAGTAACAATTACAGAAAAGTTTTTCTTGCTATGGCTGTGGTATAGTATGTGGTTGTTTATGTACCATAGTTGAATGCACTGACTAAGTCGCTCTGAACAAGAGCAACTGCTAATAGCCCAAAATGTAAATGTCAAAAGGAGCACGAATAAGCACACAAGCACTAGTACACGCATTCTACACATACATTGTAATATTGTTGTATGGTGGTATTATACATTTTGTAATGTAGATATGTAGTGGTGTAATAATGTTAGAGGATGAGTTATTTTATATTTTGTTTTATATGTAATGTAAGTGCCTTAATGTTTTTGGACCCCAGGAAGAGTAGCTGCTGCCTTGGCATCAGCTAATGGGGATCCCTAATAAATACAAATACAAAACGCACATGCAAAGCATGCTGGGTATTATTCTAATGAGCTCCGTCCCCAAACAAGACCAAACTTGGTCAGGACCGGACCAAATCTGAACCAATGTTTGGGCCAAATCAAGTCCGCTGTGTGGACCAAGGTAGGTCCAGACAGGACCAAATCTGAACCAATCATATACGTCTATGTTCGCGTCCAAAATCAAGGCCAAGGCAGACGGACCAAATTTCAACGTCTTTTCAATGTCCATGGACTTCGGAGTCGGACGGTGCACACTGGGATGTAGCATTGCACTCTTTATGCATCTATCGGTGTTATCTTGATGATTTATAATGTCGAAGCTGTATAATATCACATTTATGTAACGACGATCAATGTTTGCTCTGTTGGAGTGGACCCATCTGCGATGCGGTGGACACCTGTCTACAGTCAGCATCCCTTAACTCAACTGCGGCAACATAACAAAGAAAATGTTCTGCATTGGTCGTGGTGGGAGTGAATCAAACACGCCCACTGTGGATATGTAAACAACATCAATTTGGGAACAGAGTGTGATAGTGTATGAACAATAAATATCGCGCATTACATTCATGGTCAACCAGACTAGGACTGCGTCTATTCTGCATATTGTGAGCTTCTTGCTCCGTAAAAAACGTGTAACCATTCATCAATAATTACTACATCTCTGAGGCATAGAAAAATACACAAATACCTCCACCCAGATAATCACCTGAGCTGCAGTGTTCCCGTCAATTGTAATTATTCATAATTTTACTTACCCTATGTTTTCTCTTTTTTTATCCGTTTGTTAATTGTTGTCGTGAATGTCGCTGATCGAAGTCTGTTCTACCTTCTCGTACAGAGCACTTCACTGACAGCTGAAAATCAGCCCGCCTACTTCACCACGCTCAGCCTATTACAGTCGAGAAATGCTGCCGTGTTACGTTTGATTCTCTGTTTTTGACGCAGAGATTGTCAGAGCAGCACATAATTCCCAAACCGTTTCTGTGTAGATGCCGCCCACATCTGTTGAAGGACAACTCAGCCGATGTGATTGTACAAAATTAACTATCATCCATTTCTCCATTCTTGAGACGAGATTTGGCCAATCATTTACAGTAGACAACAGTTCTATATACTGTATGGGCACAATACGCACTGATTGGCTACATGGAGGCAGTTCTCAATGCCGGACACACACGCGCAACGGGGGCGTGGCACTTTGCAGCTAGTCTCGCTTTCAAATCTATGCAGGGATATTTTACATTCTGTAGCTTCTCTGTTCATCCTCACAATGGAAACACAGCCTGGCCTGTCTCACTCAGCTCATTATTATGACATCTAATTGGTGTTACAGGCTCATGTGTAACTTTAGCCTACTCTACTCAGGGATTAATGGTCTGCTGCTTTATCCTTGGGCATAGTGCCCTGACCTCAATGACACTAATAAAAACCTGTCTCTCCCAGTTGAGGTAAAGAAAGTCAGACCAACCAGGTGTTAGATCTAAGACCATGACTACCGCCATCCATTCAGATTCACTTGCTGTCCTGTAATGTAGTGCTTTCTATAAAATTAAGAGATTACGGTCTCATTTGATTTGGTAAATATATCATCCCTAGCAGATTTTTTATTTCACCTTTATTTAACCAGGTAGGCCAGTTGAGAACAAGTTCTCATTTACAACTGCGACCTGGCCAAGATAAAGCAAAGCAGTGTGACACAAACAACAGAGTTACACATGGGATAAACAAATTAACCCAGTGTTGGACCAGTCAAATCTAAAGGACCTTTCATCTATAGGCAAACTGTTGCTGTTTATTCATAGGCCTATGCTGGTCACCCTCTGACTGGTTTTAGGGTTAGGACTATATGATCCATGCACTATGATTTAATATCCCTGTCTATAAATCGTTTCATCAAATGAGGCTGGTGGTCAGCGATAAATGAAGACAGGGACATTGTAATAGCTGGAATGGAATGATAAATATATTTTACCTCTGCAATTTCAAAAGGGAATCTCAGGACATGATAGTGACCAGACGTTTTATGAGGTATTGTAGATTTGCAGAGGCCTAAGATCCAGATCAGTATTGTGCTTTTATTTGAAGTATATACATGTCATGAATTCATATCTTCCCACTAAAAGTGAGATTACTCATGTTTAGTAAAATGCACGTGAACAAACATGCAATAAGACATGTGCATTGGCCTGTTCAATTGACCATGTTTGAATAGTTTCAAGGTATGACCATACACAAAACAATGCATTTATTGTTCATCTTTTTATTCATGAGTAGTATCCAACTGTTCATTATCAAATATACATCAAGCTACACAGTAACTCTATTCAACTGAATCAATAAATACTGTACCCTGACCCAAACCTCCAAACAATAATAGTTCAGATTTTTTACAATATATCCCTACATAACAAGCTACTTTTCCTGCAGTAATCTATTTCCCAGAACTGGACAGTAACACACTATAACAGTATAGGTAGGGTTAATGGTACTATTCAGAATGACAATTAAGCAATAATCCATAATGATATGTTCTTTAAATATATTTCCAAGAAATCATTCAATCTAAATATTTGTATCAAACAAGAGATACAACCTAAACTAAAATGTTCTAACACATACAGGTCCTGCTCTTCAATGATGTGTAAACATTGTCATTACACTTGGAGTTGCTTGTTACAGTAACTGAGTAGTCTGTCTTCTGCAGAGAGAAGGAGGAGAATTGAGGCCCAGGTGGCACGCTTGCATCATGGAATATTGCTGTGGTCTGACAGATACTACATTCAGTAGATTAGGTCATAATTCTGTGATCCTCTGCTGGCCTAGGATTGGATATTATGTTGTTCAGCGCGCACGCCATCTCATTCAACATCTAGACTAACTCAAAGACAAAGGCGAGAGGATACCACACAATGATAACAGAACAGAAATGTTTTACAGTTTGCATATTGCTTGCTAATTCAGTTCAGTAATTTAAGAATTAGATATGGATGCCAGAATTCATTTCTGTTACCCATTGAGCCAGACAGATGTTAGAGCAAAATCAGTAGACTAATGAAAATTAGCAGCAGCTCTCCCATCACAACTCCACGAGACAGAACAGAGTTCTGTTAGTCAGCTAACACTTAACCCATACACGGTGACAACAAGGACATATACAGCAGAGACAGATATTGACTAACAAGGACAAATATGTTTCCATATACAATACTGCAAATGGTAGCATAAATCTGTGAAAAGTGATGCTTTGAGGACTTCTATGACCAGAAAATAATTGTATCCATGCACAGGACATTTTATTTCACGGGCAGAGAGGGAAACAGTTTGGATATGTTTTTGTTTGAGTACCTCTCATGACTCCATGTCCAGAAGCAGGGAGATAGTGTTACACACACACTGTTTGGCCCCTAACTCCCAGGGTCAGAGCTGTATCTGTGTGCAGTAGTCCAGGGGCTCTCCAGGTCCAGAGCTGTGCATTTCCCTGGCAACGAGAGCCTCCGTCGGCCCTCTGAGGGGTCTGACTGGGCCAATCCTGTCCCTGGCGCTGAGAAGTTCCCATGGTTGACTAGGCTTAAGGGCTCAGTATCTGTATGGATGGACAAGCCCAGGGCGCGATGCTCTGGGTGGATGCTGTTGCCAAGAGGCAGAATCTTGGGGAGAGGGTCTAAGACTGGGGTTGGCTCCAGGACTCGGGTTGGCTCCAGAAGACACAGCTCCACTGCACTGTGGAGAGACTCACAGGACTTGGAAAGGCTGTAGTCAAAATCTGTTTTGATCAAGAACTGAGGTAGAGAACAAGAGAGAGGTGAGAAGAATCAGATCTACAGTACACAACTACAGAATAACTTCTCAGAGTGAACATGTAAACGTCAAAGTGGGATTATTGGTTGATATACAGTAGGCTAGACAAGACACACTGAGCAGTTGTTTCCTATGGATCCAGACTAGTGATGATGGTCCTAACAAACTGATCACCTACATCCAGTAGGGTTAGACCAGACAATCCCTTGGGCTTAGTGGATTTCCACTCAACATTCAAATGCTACAGTATTGGCGTCTTTAACCCAATGCTTTCACAAGATTTTTTTTCTTCTGTCCAACCAATGTGCTGCTATCACACTGATGACACGACCTCAACTGCACTTTGTGACCGTACTAAATACAAAGGTCAGTAAATCAACTGCCCTAAATCAATAACCAGGTTAAATCTACACTGAACAAAAATATAAATGCAACAATTTCAAAGATTTTACTGAGTTACAGTTCATCAGTAAATCAGTCAATTGAAATAAAATTAGGCCCAAATCTATGGAGTACACGACTGGGCATTGATGCAGCTATGCCCACCCACTTGGCAGCCAGGCCCGCACACTGGGGAGACAAGCCCAGCCAATTAGAACAAGTTTTTCCTCACAAAAGGCCTTTATTACAAACAGAAATACACCCTTTGAGAGAAATACGCTTTTTGTGCATATGGAAAATATTTGGAAGTTTTTATTTCAACTCATGAAACAAGGGACCAACACATGTTGCGTTTATATTTTTGTTCAGCATAAATACAAACATTTGGAAGATGTGTCCATCAGTCAAGAAGCACCTTTGCTTGGATGGTGTGCCCCGTTGCAATATGTGGTATACATACAGTACCTGTGAGAGGGAGGCCAGGGTCTCCGAGTCCAGCGGTGAGACCGGCTGCACCAGCCTCTCTGCAGGCCTCAGGGTGAGGGAGGGGGACGGTTCAGGGGGAGAGGACACTGTGCTGTAGGCCGGGGGCACCAGCACCATCTGTCTCTGGAGCAGCTGCATTATGGCCCCGATGTCTGTGGACATCCGTGACTCCATCCTGAGTGATCACAGTAGAATAGTCAGACTACAACCACAGCTAAAGTAGCATAGGCCACAACAGTAAATGGTTATTTGGGTCATCTCATTATCCCGCAGTTAAAGGGAGACAGCCTCCCAACACCAAAGGTTCGGCAAGTCATTGGTTGCAACCCAAATGGAACCCTATTCCCTACATACTGTAGGGCTTTGGTCAAATCACTGCACTATGGGCCCTGGTAAAAAGTAGTAAACTATATATGGAGTAGTGTGCCATTTGGGATACACCCAAGAATACACAACCCAAGGGTTCACTCAACATTGACCGAACATTCTCCGACCTGTTGAGCTGTCTCTGCAGCAGTTCCAGCCTGTTCTCCAGCTCGCTGCGCTGCCGTCGGCTGATGTTGCTCAGGACAGCGTGGAGAGGGGGAGGAGGGGGAGTGGAGGGCAGGCAGTGGCAGGTCACCTCCTGATACTGCTGCTGTTCTCGGCTCTCCCCCCAGAAACTGAAGATGTTGGAGACGCCTGAGAAAGCCCCTGATACAGGGGAGAACAAGG
The DNA here is from genome assembly GCF_045679555.1 of Salvelinus alpinus. NCBI lineage: Eukaryota > Metazoa > Chordata > Actinopteri > Salmoniformes > Salmonidae > Salvelinus > Salvelinus alpinus. Next base: position 27,760,875 of record NC_092108.1, read on the forward strand.
GAGGTTAGACAGACAGCTAGTCCAGCTCATATAGCATCTATCAGAAACATACAGTATACTATACTGTTACGTTCCCACAAGAAACTCAGTCGCTCACAACAAAGGAAACTAACAAAGAAAAATCACTTTAACAACCAAAATGAAACAGGTGAGGTTCTAGGAGGGGTTCTGAAAAACACTCATGGGGGTGTCCACTGAAAGGTGACTAGCAACAACAACTGGAACCTAAAAGACACCCACCATGAGCGGCCACTAAATTTGCCCAAGAAGAGGCAAACAAAATAAAAACCCACCCCCAAATTAAAGACAGGAAACAAACCAAAAAGTGGAGCAAAACAAAAACAGGGAAGATCAGATAAAGGATTGTTTGTCTAGACCTCAAATAGGTAGTGCCAACTAAATGTGTTGTCTCGCAAGACAACTGGAGCACTGGGCCAGCCACTCTTAAATAGCATCCCTCTAACGAGATGACCAACCAGCACACGTGTAATACAGACTGACTAACGAGGTGACACCAATCGATGCGCCCCACATTCTAAAGTCCTACCTTGAAATATTACATGGAAAAACCAAAGCCTGTAACAGCACTGACATGAATAGCAGCATGCTCTGCTATTATTGTGGTGCAACAAATTGAGAAAAATAACACCACTCAGATCTAACACAAAGACAAAGTTTTTTTTTTTTTAAATAGTGCTGATGGAGACATGGTCTACCTGAGAGAGGATTGCAGGTATTGCCAGTCTTCTGGTTCATCTCATCCTCCACCGCACTACTGATGTTGAGGATGGTGGTCTGACTATGGGGGATCCCTACTAGTGAAGTTGGTTGTACAGGGCTGGTTAACACTGACTCCTCATCTTCACTGGAGTAAAAAGGAGAATAGGCTGAGCTCATCAGGCCCTGAGACTCTGTGTTCTGCCCATCTCCCTGTGCTCTGGAGCTCTGGCCTCTGGCCCTGCGGACATGTCTCTGGGATGGATTGGTTTCCTCTGCCTCTGTGAGGAGAGGCATAGAATGCAGAAATAGGGTTTGTCCTTCTGACCAGGGCCCATAGGGTAATACACTATACAGGGAATAGGGTGCACATTGGGACGCACCTATAGAGTGGATAGAACAGACTTGTCTAATTGAAGCAAGTGTGATTAATGCAAATTGAATGGGTTTACTAAAATCAAACTGAAATACACAAAATGATCTAATCTAGCCGTGTGCTACCCAGAGTACTTGACTAACAGGGTACCACACCTCTGTCCGAGCTGCAACTGAGGGACCGTTTTTGTCTGTGAATACGACAGCTGACTCCACAATGATCAGAGTCCTCACTGCTCATTGAACCAGCTACCGTGGCAGCCTGAAAAAAATATTAAAGTGAGAAGTTATAGAATGATTTATGTAGTCAAATAACTTAAATTCAAACAATCAAACTCTAAGATAAGAGAGAGTAAATTCCCCTGAATGACATGTTTCTAGCAAGGCATTCGAAACAAAATTCTGTAACAAAAAGCCAACTCACATCCCGGAGGTTGAACGTGATCTCCAGGTTACCCCAGAAGTAGTCAGAGAACTCGGGATACATATCTAGCACCTCCAGCATGTCCTCCCTGTGGATCTTATGGAGGTCACAGTAGGTCAGAGCCCTCACGTCTGCATTGGACTTCCCTGGACAGGCATACAGGTTAATGGGCTCTCCGAAGATGTCATTCTTACCTGCAGGGGGAAAGGAGAGACTGTTTACTGGATGCACAGGAGAAGATACATTGATGATAGCATATCTATGGATACATTATGTGCTTCTGATATTGTGGATATTCAGAGACAATGTGTTAATAATTCATATCTAATTTACTTTTTCTATGTTCATTTATAGCGATTTACAAGGTTTCTGAGTGAATGTGCTCTCTCATATTCTTGTGACTAACCCATAGCAACCACCAGGTGAGGCTGTTCGACTAAACATTGTGGAGGGCTATGAGGGCATATCTCAAGGAGTGGAGGAGATGAGAGAGACTGTTAAAAGCCTCTGCAACAATATATCAAATAAAATAAAAATGTATTTGTCACATGCGCCGAATACAACAGGTGTAGACCTTACAGTGAAATGCTTACTTACATGCCCTTAACCAACAATGCTTTTAGAAGTGTTAAGTAAAAAATTGAAAATAAATCATGTAAGTAACAAATAATTAAACAGCAGTAGTAAAATAACAATAGCAATATGTACAAGTATATATATACAGTACAGGTTGAAATCCACTGCAAGCCAAGTCAAGTAAATCTTTATTGTGCCATATGGAAATGCAGTTTAGATGATATCCTACCCAGGATGGCCACCACCACATCCCCTCTCAGGATCTCTATGGAGCCACGGGAAATGAAGTAGAGGGCTGAGATGACGTCACCGACATGGACCAGGGTGTCGCCTGGCGGGGCATGGGTGGTCTTAAACCTCATGGCCAGGGCCCGCAGGCAGCCCTTAGTGGAGCCTTTGAAGGCCTTACAGTTCTGCAGCAGGGTGCGGTTGAGGTGCAGGCAGATATCAGCCTGTAAGCACTCTGGGAAGCCCTTCAGCACCTGGACAACATAGAGGAGCGCGGAGACACATCAGCTGGTTTGTCTTTGTGTCCACCACTGTGTGTTGCCTTTTTACTACTTAAATGTGTCCATTTCGCCACACTTACATGACCAAAACAAGTAGCGGTGTGTGTGTGCATGTGTGTTCGCACAAGTGTGTTTATGACTCACAGCATTCATATCAATGCCGTTAGTGTAGGACCAGGCATGTTGGAAGTACTCCTCCAGCCGCTGCCTCAGTGGGTTGGGGATCTGGTGGAAGCGGATGAACTCTCGAACCCGCAGCATCTGGGTGTGGTAGCGAGCCGTGCCGGAGTACAGCCGCTGGATGATGGCTGACACGTTACCAAAAATGCTGGCATACATGAGAGCTGTAGACACACAGAGAGAATAGAGGGGACTGAGCATATTCCCCCAAAAATAAGCATGTAAAATTATAATGCTAGAAAAACATGAAGATTTTGTGCCTGTAATCAAAATGTAGTGTTTTATATTATTAAATAAGATACAATAAAATGAACATAATCTTCCCTGGGGAAGAATTGCCTTGGACAGTGGACACGAGATGTGGCTGTCCAATACGTCCAATACACATAATACTTACATTCCCCATCCATGTCATGTGTTAACAGTAACATAACCTGTGTATTAAGCAATATTTATTTGTGTATTGAGGGTTTATAATTGGGACTTACAGCCAATGAGCATTACACAGATAGAGAAGATCTTCTCAGAGTTGGTATTAGGTGAGACGTTCCCGAAGCCCACGCTGGTCAGACTACTGAAGGTAAAGTAGAGTGCTGTGACATATTTGTCCCTGATGGAGGGACCTGACCCTGGTATAGTCTGATTGTAGGGCTTTCCGAGCTGGTCCCCCAGAGAGTCCAACCAGCCAATCCGGGCTGCTCCTGCACGCTCCACGTTACCAATTGCGTACCAGATGCAGGCCAGCCAATGAGCGATGAGGGCAAAGGTGCACATGAGGAGGAAGAGGACGGCCGCTCCGTACTCAGAGTATCTGTCCAGCTTCCGAGCTACGCGCACCAATCGCAGTAGCCGAGCAGTCTTCAACAGGCCAATCAGGGTTGTTGTCTTAAAGGGTACAGGTAAGAAATATGTCCAACACAGGTCATTCACACATGCAGAACACCCAGCCATACAACCAATCTCTTTTGATTATAATCACTGTGTCAGTTTACTTAGGAAAGAAGAAAGAAATATTTTTTACAGGAAAATCTTGCACAGGCTCTTAAAACAGACGCTCGTAGCAGCACTTAGGTACAACAATGATACTATTAGGGCATTAAAAACCACTCCACCCAGGTCTCCTCACCTCTTCTCCAGAGCGGTATATGAGCAGGTCAAAGGGGATAGCCGCCACCATGTCTATGAGGAACCAGCCTTTGAAGTAGTGCACGGCAATCCGCTGCGACTGGCTGACCACCTCGTCGTTGGTGTTGACGTATGTCGTCCTGAAGTTGATGACGATGTCAACGATGAACATGATGTCCACGATGAGGTCCACCACGTTCAGTGGAGAGCAGTAACCACAGGTCTGCATGGCTGCCTCCTCCTGGTCACTGAGGAGAAAGGTCGCGGAGTAGGGTGTGAAGATGGCTGTGTAGATGACCAGGAGCAGGATGACCCAGTCCCACACTGCCTTGAAGGGGCTGTAGTGCAGGATGGTCCATTTATGGATGCGGGGGGTCTGGAGCTTGTACTCTGGTAGGACATCTGGGCCTAGTGAGAGGACCTTGGGAAGGAGAGAGAGGAGATGTGTAATGAAACTGAAGATCGAAAGGTGAAATTCTGTCGAATTTGATGACCAAGAGAGGAACCTGTCCTCTAAACAGGGTGTGAATGTCATTATTTGTTTCATTTTGGACAATTGTATCTTTAAAACATTTTTTTTTTATTTTTTACTTAAGGCCCACATGAGATTTATGTCATACAAATAGGATGGGAGCCCCCATACATAAACAGTAGATGATTGACAGTAGCCATTAGGCTTCAACACAATCACAAACCACTTGTTCATTATAGTGCTTGAAACGGTAATGGAGCTCATGAAAAACTGTATGAAAACTAAATTCCAACAATTTGGTCATGGTCTGGTAGGATCTAATTTTCATATGATTGATTATGGCCATTTTAGACTAAACTTCCTGAATGTGTTTGAGTAGGAATATAGCATGTTGTGTATGTGGGACTGGGAAAAGTCAGTTTCTTGTGTAGTATGGTTTATAAATCACTCTTGTTACATATTGAAATCAAGATGAGAGAGTGTCCGACCTGTGAGTGTAAGAACCGACGCTGGAGATGAGAAGCAGGTACGGGGAGTGGAACATTTAATATAGCACAGACATGGAACCGGACAGGACCAGCGTCAGAAACAGGTAACAAAATGACATACGAACATTAATGAGGAAGCGGGGAATAGAGCTGGGGAACAGACAGATATAGGGAAGGAAATAACACAGGTGATTGAGTCCAGGTGAGTCCAAATGATCGCTGATGCACGTGACGAGGGAAAGAGGTGTGTGTAATGCAGGGCAACCTGGCACCCTTGAGCGCCAGGGGGCAAGAGCGGGAGCAGGCGTGACAGTGAGGGCCCTAGTCAGTGTGTAACCAGTGACTGGTGAAGAGGAGCAGGTGGCTCCAGCCTTTAGGCCACTTCACCAAAGAGAATATGACAGACGAAATCTAAGAACTGTACACACAAGTTGACAGCTTCTTATAAATATCAAACCTTCTCCTTGCACCAAAATATGAATGGAAATTAATGACGAAGATATGCCATACATCCTCTGCTACTTCATGTGTTCTTACTTTCACATTTTTTTTGTTATTGTATCTTCAGCTAAAGCATCTTGAATCACGTGACCGGCATTAGCCCTATGATTTGTGGCTCGTCTCCTTGTGTGATGTCTGTCACGCCCTGACCATAGAGAGCTGTTTATTCTCTATGTTGGTTGGGGCATGATAGTGACTAGGGTGGGTCATCTAGGTGATTAATGGTTTATGTTGGCCTGGTATGCTTCCCAATCAGAGACTGTTTATCGTTGTCTCTGATTGGGGATCATATTTAGGTAGCCATTTTCCCCATTGTGTTGGTTGGATCTTGTCTACAGTTAGTTGCCTATGTGCACACCAGTAGCTTCATGTTTCGTTTGTACTTTTGTTGTTTTGTTTGGTGAGTTTCTGTTTATTAAAAGATGTGGAACTCTACGCATGCTGCGCCTTGGTCCGATTACTATGACGAACGTGACACTGTCAAAAGCAGGTATAGAACATCACATAGTACTCGCCTGTCCAAAACACAACACAGTGTACAGTACAGTGCATTCCTGTCTGGGAAAAATTTAACAATGAGACAGTCAGAAAGTACTTAATAATTCCAATCAAGCCCCTGCTGTTCTGTTGTTCCTCTCACCAAACTCTCTCCGGCCTCTCAATCACCCATCAACACCCAATCAGAACTCACTCAAGTATATCTGATGGTTGGCCCTGTCTGGGAAACTGCTGGCCAAAACTAATGATTCCACTGTCTATTACAGAACTGTAAATCCGTCAAGTACCTAACTGCCAAGTGCATTATTCTCCATGATAGAAAGTGATTTCAATCATTCCTTTAAAGTCTATTAATCCACTGTAGGCCGACAGACTGCTTCACACATAGCGTACACATGCAAAGACTCTGAAAGCCAGAAACACGCAAACATGATTAACTTACATTATCATTAGATATTTCTCCTGCTCATTACGTATCAGTCGGAATGAGAAATTACAGCACATCCGGAACAGGCAGCAAATAGCTAGCTAGCAAATGAATTACATTTTAGCTTGAACAGAGAACATCAAACTTTCCCCACCCACAGTAATGAACATAACAGCAGCACTAAGGCTCTTGCTATCGACAACCCAGTTGAGAAGTAAGACCATTTTTTATTCATGTTTCTATTCCTGTATCTGGGCTATGACGTATCCTTTCATGACTGGGAGTGTGATTTACTGGAATATGGGCAACTTTTTCGGTCACCAAAGTGATTTCCATGTTAATTATCAGTTGTGAGAAAAAGCTAATTCCACAGGATTTTCATAAAACATTGACATGTTAATATACTGATATTTGATCATTTATATTTTCACTCGTGTCCCCCTAGCCTAAACCATAGGGCTTACCCTGTCTCCCTCATTTCACAGCCTCCCAACCTGCCACAAACTCCCTCTCTCTAACCTCCTCCCCACCTCCCTTCACCTATCTGCCCTTTCTGAGAGTCACGGACTATTTCCGTCCAATAGGCCAGGTGTGGGAGAACCAGCAGGACGAAAAGTAAAGCAAAGAAACTTGTTCAACAGCTTCAAACCCAGAGTAGGCAGTCATTTCCCCTCGTTCCCCTCAAAGGAACCCCTCACACCAGCAAACATTGTCATAGACATCATGCCACGGGACAGGCAGCAACAAGGCTCCCCGACCTCAGCCCAGCACCAAACCTGCATCCCTCCCAAGCCTCCTGGTCCCATCGTCCTGACAGGACACTGATGTGATCCTCTCTTCCAGAAGTGTCACCGTTAACAAATACCCAGGTACCTGGTGGCAGGTCTCCCTGAGATGTTTTCTTTAGTTCCACCACCATCAGCTCTCTTCAGATCTCTGGTTACTCTCTGATGTCTTGGTGTTCAGCTGAAATCAGCTCTCCCTCCTCTTGCATAGTTTGAATATTCAACTTTGTACTCCAAGGAGGACAAACGCTCCTGGGATCCTCCAGGGAATTTTGCAACTGGGACATGTACTAAATGCGTTGCAACTGGGACAATTGATTTGTTACGGGTCGTGTTCACTAGCACATGGTAAATTGCAGCGTGCCGCTTAGGCTACCCAGAGTGGCTCGCTTGTGGGTGTGCTGGCAGCATTTGGTAGCATATAGCAGCACGTTTGATTGTGCGTCAAGAATACAGCATAACAAGTTTGTATGAAGGTCTGGTTATTAGAAGGGTAAAGAGTAATTGTCATGGTTCCACCTGTCACCAAAGGGCGGCAGAGATCGTCCTAGAGATATTAACGCCACTCAGGTGTGTCCTATTTACTCATTATGATTTCCGTAAAAAAAGGAGTCTTTTCTTTTGTCCTTTGCAGGAGCTTGAATTGGTTACTGTGTGTGTGGTCGTTTCCTGAGTGAGGTTTCCAGACTTAATGGTTGTTGTTAGTCTAGTGTACTGTGATCCTGCGGCAACGGTTTCTCAGTAAAGTGTTTAACCGTAACCACTGATTCCTCGTCTGGTCTCTTCTCTGCGCCTGGGTCCAACCTCATCACGTCACAGTAAGCTTTTGCCTTAACATGGACCCAGCAGAGATCACCCAGATCAAGAATGTTGTAACCCACCAAGCAGCAAGAACAACTCTCCCAAATATCAAAGATCCTCTGGGCACTTACAGACTCCCTACAACCACAGTCCAACCTCAAGCCAGGAGGAGTAAATGCCCAAGTCTCATCGCCCAGTGCTACAGGTGTCTCCGTAGTTCCTCCAGGGAACCTGCACCAGGAACCCAAGATCCCAGCCCCCAAGCGGTATGACAGCCACCTGGGAGGTTGCAAGGGGTTCCTTACTTCGTGTTCTCTGGTGTTCGAGCTACAGTCCTCATTCCAAACCGATCGGGCCATGATCGCCTACATCATCTCTCTACCCTTGGGCAAGGCCCTGGCGCGGGCAACGGCGGTGTGGGAACAGTAGCCACCATCCTGCAGCTCATTATTAGCCTTCACTGACAAGCTGCGACGAGTCTTCGACCACCCAGGCAGCGGACGAGAAGTGGCCAGCCGACTGTTCAATATCCGCCAAGGGGCCAGACCAGTGGCTGACTTCGCCATTGAGTTCCGCACTCTCGCCGCTTTCCACCAGGGTTTGTGTAACTCCATAAAGGATGAACTGGGAGAGAACCGCGAGTCCCTTATAATGCTGGCAATCAGGATCAACAACTTCCTCCAAGAACGCATGAGACAGCGCTTTTTTATTTCTTTCTTTTTTTATACTTTGTTTTTATTGTAGGAACACAAAGAAAGTACAAATAAAGTAAAATAAAATAACAAAAAAGATCTGGCAGTTACAGTGCACGTCATACCTTCATCATCATATCATCATATTACTTATCGGCATCTTTGAATTAGACCTTTTCCAAGTACAAAACCCATTTTTCCCAGTATTCCTGACCTCTCTCCTGTTGAGTTCTTAAAGCGAAGGTCATACGCTCCATGTGGTGTATTTCTTCTACAATGTCTATCCATTGTGTCACTGTGGGAGGGTCTTTTTGTAGCCATTTCCTAGTGATAGCCTTTTTACTGGCTGCCAGTAGGACCTTCAAGAGGTACTTTTCTCTATTGTGTAAGTTATCAGGTATTTCACCCAAGTACAAAGAAATGAATGTTTGTTCTATGTCAAATCCCATTATTTTTCCAATGTTAGATCTTATTTCTCCCCAGTAAGTTTCGATTGCGGGGCAGGACCAAAAGATATGAGAGTGGTCCGCCCTCAATAGACCGCATTCTCTCCAACAAGGGTGTGGTGAGCCAGTCTGTTTTGATTTCAGTTTAGGTGTTATGAAGAAACGTATAACATTCTTCCAGCAGAATTCTCTCCATGATCTTGAGTTGGTGGAGCTTTGTTGAGTCTCTAATATGTTCAACCATGTTTCATCAGTTATTTCAATGTTAAGTTCCTCCTCCCATTTCTTTTTAATATAGTTTGTAGAATGTTTCTTTGAGGATTGAATAACCAAGTAGAGATTTGTTACTCCCCAAGTTGTATGCGTTAGTGAATACTTGGATTAATTTTGGAGGTGCTCGAGGGTCAGTCACTTTTATCTCCCTTAAGAAATAGTGTCGGACTTATAGGTATCTGTAAAAATCTTGTTTATCCAAGCCATGTTTTTTTACTTAAGTCCTGGAAGTTATCTAGGTCCCCATTCCTTATAATTGTACTGAATGATGTGATGCCTTTCTGCGTCCATTGTTTAAATCTGCTGTCCTGAGTTGCAGGGATGAAGCTGGGGTCGTATGCGGGCCAACTCAGCAGTTTGATCTCTCTGTCTAAATTATTTTGCTTAACTACCCTAAACCATGTCTTCAGAGAGAAATTAATCGACTGATTTTGTCTATTGTATATTTCTTTTACCATGTCCTTATTTCCCAAAACTGACTGTATGGGTATCTCTGTCAAAGTAGTCTCGATGTCTTTCCATTTGGATTCGTATTCTGAATTGCACCAACAAACCAGGGGTCTCAATTGGGCTGACACATAATAATCTTTTAGGTTTGGTAAGGCCATACCCCCACAGTTTTTTGGTAATTGTAATGTTGTATATCTAGTTCTTGGTCTCTTACTGTTCCAGATAAACCTTGATATCCGTTTATCCCATTCCCTAAACTGTTTAGGTGGGATTTCTATGGGCAGTGATTGGAACAAATACAATAACCTCGGCAGGATGTTCATTTTGATTGTTTCAATTCTACTACTAAGATCTAAGGGAAGTGAGTTCCACCTGTCTAGGTCATCATATATTTTCTTGTTGATGTGATCATAATTCATGCAATAAAGTTTGGGTGCATCTTTTGGTAGGTATACTCCAAGATATTTAATGGATGAAGAGGTCCAGGTGAAGTTATACCTACTCTTCAGCTCTTCCTGTGGGGTATAATTATATACCAGGGCTTGGGTCTTGTGTACGTTAAGCACATACCCTGAATATGTTCCAAATGTTTGTAGAACATCCATCAATCTAGGTACACTTGAGCCTGGGTCTTTAAGGAATAACAGAACGTCATCAGCATACAGTGAGGGAAAAAAGTATTTGATCCCCTGCTGATTTTGTACGTTTGCCCACTGACAAAGAAATTATCTGTCTATAATTTTAATGGTAGGTTTATTTGAACAGTGAGAGACAGAATAACAACAAAAAAATCCTGAAAAACGCATGTCAAAAAAGTTATAAATTGATTTGCATTTTAATGAGGGAAATAAGTATTTGACCCCCTCTCAATCAGAAAGATTTCTGGCTCCCAGGTGTCTTTTATACAGGTAACGAACGGAGATTAGGAGCACACTCTTAAAGGGAGTGCTCCTAATCTCAGTTTGTTACCTGTATAAAAGATACCTGTCCACAGAAGCAATCAATCAATCAGATTCCAAACTCTCCACCATGGCCAAGACCAAAGAGCTCTCCAAGGATGTCAGGGACAAGATTGTAGACCTACATAAGGCTGGATTGGGCTACAAGACCATCGCAAAGCAGCTTGGTGAGAAGGTGACAACAGTTGGTGCGATTATTCGCAAATGGAAGAAACACAAAAGAACTGTCAATCTCCCTTGGCTTGGGGCTCCATGCAAGATCTCACCTCGTGGAGTTGCAATGATCATGAGAACGGTGAGGAATCAGCCCAGAACTACACAGGAGGACCTTGTCAATGATCTCAAGGCAGCTGGGACCATAGTCACCAAGAAAACAATTGATAACATACTACGCCGTGAAGGACTGAAATCCTGCAGCGCCCGCAAGGTCCCCTGCTCAAGAAAGCACATATACATGCCCGTCTGAAGTTTGCCAATGAACATCTGAATGATTCAGAGGACAACTGGGTGAAAGTGTTGTGGTCAGATGAGACCAAAATGGTGCTCTTTGGCATCAACTCAACTCGCCGTGTTTGGAGGAGGAGGAATGCTGCCTATGACCCCAATAATACCATCCCCACTGTCAAACATGGAGGTGGAAACATTATGCTTTGGGGGTGTTTTTCTGCTAAGGGGACAGGACAACTTCACCGCATCAAAGGGACGATGGACGGGGCCATGTACCGTCAAATCTTGGGTGAGAACCTCCTTCCCTCAGCCAGGGCATTGAAAATGGGTCATGGATGGGTATTCCAGCATGACATTGACCCAAAACACACGGCCAAGGCAACAAAGGAGTGGCTCAAGAAGAAGCACATTAAGGTCCTGGAGTGGCCTAGCCAGTCTCCAGACCTTAATCCCATAGAAAATCTGTGGAGGGAGCTGAAGGTTCGAGTTGCCAAACGTCAGCCTCGAAACCTTAATGACTTGGAGAAGATCTGCTAAGAGGAGTGGGACAAAATCCCTCCTGAGATGTGTGCAAACCTGGTGGCCAACTACAAGAAACGTCTGACCTCTGTGATTGCCAACAAGGGTTTTGCCACCAAGTACTATGTCATGTTTTGCAGAGGGGTCAAATACTTATTTCCCTCATTAAAATGCAAATCAATTTCTAACTTTTTTGACATGCATTTTTCTGGATTTTTTTGTTGTTATTCTGTCTCTCACTGTTCAAATATACCTACCATTAAAATTATAGACGGATCATTTCTTTGTCAGTGGGCAAACGTACAAAATCAGCAGGGGATCAAATACTTTTTTCCCTCACTGTACATGCATATCTTATGTTCACTGTCTCTTATTGTTATTCCCTCTAAGGTTGGGTCCTGTCTTATTGCCTGTGCTAATGGTTCGAGGTACAAGGAGAAGAGCGTGGGTGAAAGATTACAGCCTTGTCTTGCCCCTCGCTCTAATTTTATCGTTCGTGTCAAATGTCCATTTATCTTTATTCTAGCGGTCGGACATGAATACAGTGTTTTGATGCACTGTATCACTTCTTTGTTGAAACCAAATCTTTCCATAACTTGGAATAGGCAATCCCATCCCACTGAATCAAATGCTTTTTCTGCATCTAGACTGATTAATATTGCACTTGTCTTATTCTGAGTAATGTGGTCCATGACATGTAGTGTTCTCCTTATATTGTCCTGTGTCTGCCTATTTTGTATGAAACCAGTTTGATCTCCGTCAATCAATTCTGGGATTATGTTCTCCATTCTTTTGGCTATTATTGATGCATATAGTTTATAATCTGTGTTAAGAATTGCGATAGGTCTATATGAACTGCATTCTTTCTTATCTTTAACCTCTTTTGGGATTACAGATATGATGGCCTCTCTCCATGACGGTGGGAGACCACCCTCCCTCAGAGTCCAGTTAAAACAGGCCTTAAGTAGAGGTGCTAATTGTTCTCTGAAGGTCTTGAACCATTCTGAAGGGAAGCCATCAGTGCCTGGAGACTTTTTGTTGAGATATTGCTTTATTAATTTCTTCGGTGGATATTTCTAAAGTTAGCCTATCATTTTGCTCTGTCCCAATTGAGGGGAGATCAAGTGAGATCTATTGTCTGTGCATCTGCCTTCTCTGGTTGCTTGTACAGATTTGTGTAATATGATTCAAATGCATTCTGTATTTCATCTAATTTGCATGTGATCTTTTTTGTTTTGGGGTCTTTTATTTTAAAAATGGTATTCTGTGCTTGTTGTGTGCGTTTGTGTGTATTTATGTATTATATTAAGTTAAAATAAAAGTGTTCATTGTTCATTCAGTATTGTTGCAATTGTCATTATTACAAAAATGTGTGTTGTGTGTGTATGATATATATATATTATTATAATATATATATTTTTTAAATAAATCGTCCGATTAAAACCTTTCACGAGTCACAAACCCGGATCCGGGATCCCCCCCATCACAAAAGCTGACTAGCATAGCCTAGCCTAAAGTTACAGGGATATCATAAAATAAAATGTTCATGAAATCACAAGTCCAAGACACCAAATGAAAGATACAGATCTTGTGATTCAAGCCATCATCTCTGATTTTTTAAATGTTTTACAGGGCAGACACAATATGTAAATCTATTAGCTAACCACGTTAGCAAAAGACACCACTTTTTTTACTCCACCATTTTTTTTACTGCATCAGTAGCTATCACAAATTCGACCAAATAAAGATATAAATAGCCACTAACCAAGAAACAATTCTCATCAGATGACAGTCTGATAACATATTTATTGTATAGCATAGGTTTTGTTAGAAAAATGTGCATATTTCAGGTATAAATCATAGTTTACAATTGCAGCCCCCATTACAACTATCACTAAAATGACTAGAATAACTACAGAGACCATCGTGTATTAGCTAATTACTCATCATAAAACATTTCTTAAAAATACACAGCGTACAGCAGATGAAAGACACAGATCATGTGAATATAGCCAATATGTCAGATTTTCTAAGTGTTTTACAGCGAAAACACAATATAGCGTTATCTTAGCTTACTACAAGTCAGTCACACAGTAGCATTGATTCAAGCCAAAAATAGCAATAACGTTATAAACCACCAAACGCTATTAATTTTTTCACTAACCTTCTCAGAATTCTTCAGATGACAGTCCTGTAACATCATATTACACAATGCATTTAGTTTGTTCGAAAATGTGCATATTTAGCCGCACAATTCGTGGTTACACAACGTGTTTAGTGGGCAAAAAATCAAGCAATCTGTCCGGCGCCATTTTGGAAAGGCACCTAATCTTATCGAAAACTATTCATAAACTTGACTAAAAAAATACAGGTTGGACAGCAATTGAAAGAGAAATTAGTTCTTAATGCAATCGCTGAATTACATTTTTAAAATTAACCTTACTGCGCAATACTGGGTACAATACAGGGTGCGATAGCGCAACGCTACATGGAAAATAATGGCGTCTAATACATTTTTCTTTTTCAACAGAACAACGTTTTATCAGCATAAATAGTACCTACTATTAGCTGAACTCCCATCAGAATCTTGTGAAAGGTGTCCGTTGGCCAAAATAATCGTTGCTGGGTTGGAGAATGTTTCCCTCGACGTTGCAATTAGCAGTACAGAATGGCATTCGAGAGAGAGACACCCACGTTTCTACAGCGCCATGGAAATAAATACCTGAAAATCGCAATATACTGACCTAAACTGGTATAACTCGGTTCAAAATAACAAGATTATGATGTCTTTAAAGCCTATAGCGAATAAAAACAGAGCCGGATACTTCTAGGAGCTAAAACCAGACATTCTAAAAAGACATGCCAAGACCCTCTTTGCGTCAGCGCGAAGTCCCAAAAGGTCGGACACCTCGGTTCCAATCAATTTAAAAACTTTGGGAAATACGTAGAGACGTCATTTCAACTCTCCCTATTCGCTAACAGCCAGGGGAAGGCGTATGCAGTGCATCTCAACCAATAGAAGACAGGCAAAGTTAAAGACAGGTCTCAAAGCAGATGATAAAATGTCCCATTCTCACACAGACATAGGAAAAGTGCTCTAAGTCGAGTTCTGTTTCACTTACAGACATAATTCCAACGGTTTTAGAAACTAGAGAGTGTTTTCTATCCAATAGTAAGAATAATATGCATATTGTACGAGCAAGAATTGAGTAGGAGACCGTTTACATTGGATACACATTTGTGCTATGTCGAAATAGCACCCCCCTAGTGGCAAGAATCGGTATCGGCTTTTTTTGTCCTCCAATAATCGGTATCGGTATTGAAAAATCATAAGCGGTCGACCTCTACTCTCAACTGTATATTTTTTGCATGACTCGCTATGATGTTATAATCACTTACATTTGCTTTCATCCTAGTATTTTTGTCAGCCATTTTTGCTGAAGAAAGTCTCCAGCCTTGGGTCGCATAGTGTCAAATTCATAATGGTAACCTGTCGCTACTGGTGATTTGCATAAAGTTGAGAAAAGTTTAACTTTTTCACTGTCTCCCACGCCATCTTCGCGCCGCCCAAAGGTCCCCCGCCCTCTCCGCTTCTCACCTCTTTCCTTCCATTGAAACTGAATGGGAAGCAGTGTTTCACCGCGCAGCACTGCTTGCTAGTGAACACGTGGTATTAGTAGACTACAGGATGCCCAGTAAGTGCACAGGTGTGTTTCTTACGTTAGGTCTAGATACGGTCTGATGCAGAATGGAAAAGGTATGACCCCTTCTGCCTCTAAAAGAGAACAGTGGAGAGAGAGGGGGCAAAAAAGAGCGATCAAGAGAGAGTGTGCCGGGGCTCACCTTCTAAAAGAAAAACAACAGGCTGAGGTGAACATGATATGATACAGAGGAATGGAACACAGCCGCAAGTGACACCATAAGTGTCATGTGGAAAAGGAAGGAGGGACTAAGAGAAAGAGAATTGAGGAGAAGTAGAGCATGATGTCAGAGCAAATCAAATCACGTTTTATTGGTCACATACACATATTTAGCAGATGCTATTGCAGGTGTAGTGAAATGCTTGTGTTCCCAGCTCCAACAGTGCAGTAGTATCTAACAATTCACAACAATACACACAAATCTAAAAGTAAAATAATGGAATTAAGAAATATATTAATATTAGGACGTGCAATGTCGGAGTGGCATTGACTAAAATACATTAGAATATAATACAGTATATACATATGAAATGAGTAAATCAGTATGTAAACATTATTAAAGTGACTAGTGCTCCATTATTAAAGTGACCAGTGATTCCATGTCTAAGTATATAGGGCAGTAACCGGGTGGTAGCCGGCTAGTTATGGCTATTTAACAGTCTGATGGCCTGGAGATTGATGCTGTCTCTCGATTCCAACTTTTGATGCAGCAGAGGAGCAAATAACATACTCTTATTGCTGGGTATTTATTGAGGCAGAAACTATTATCCCTCAGCTCATTACATCTGTCCAGGGATACTGCTAAGTACTCTGCACAGCTGGAACTAATGTGGGTACAAGTTATACTGTCAGGCAAATGACATGGGATCCAAATAAGCCTGTTACTAAGGCTACTGCTACTACTGTATTACTAACCACTGGTACTGTGCTACAGCATTGGAGTATTCTCAGATGGATCCCCGATCTGCGTCCCCTTTTCTGGCGTTTTTTCTTCACGCGAAAGGCGTGGATCTGGGCCTGTTCCAGTGAAAGCAGGATGTCCTTCTCGTCAGACTCGTTACAGGAAAAAGCTTCTTCCAGTCCACGTTGAGTAATCGCTTTTCTGATGTCCAGAAGTTATTTTCGGTCATAAGAGACGGTAGCAGCAACATTATGTACACAAAACGCAAAAAAATAAAATAAATTGCACAATTGGTTGGGAGAATGTAAAATGTCAGCCATGTTCTTCGGCGCCATCTTTTACTACTAGTACTTATTGTGTTGTTGATGGTAATGTTTGTGTTATTCTTCAGTAATTACTCATAATTAGACATGTCTTCAGAGCAGAGTTCTCATAACTTTGTTGAGTCTAGACAAACACCACATCACACTATTAGAGGAAACCATGTGTAAAGTTCCCTGCAGCAAAGTACAGCAGCCTTAAATGCTGGATGCTTGACTATCTTGTACCACTGAGTCTCCTCTTCTCATATGTTTGTTTGCACACTTCACAAATGAGTAACAAGTGGATATGTTGTCAGTATCTGTTTCCTACCCTCAATTGCAAACTGAAAATAAACATTTCAGTTCAGACTGCATCTTGCTATACCTCTCCAGTGCTCTTCCTACAGTAGATATTGATGGATTATTTTGCTCTCTGTTGATTTCATCCTAAATTGAAAATAAGTGATTTGGGGACTTTGGGGGTTTGGGAGATGGATTCAATCAGCATCTCTACAGAGATTTGTCATTCTGACTGATGGTTCCGAGAATGGAACCACCAGTCAACCGGATTCATGTCACCATGCCTTATTAATCACAGCTCGACACCTCCTCTCTCGGTCCTTAAGCATCTCCAGGCCAGATGAGTCAAACCCTGACTCTCCCCTTGAAGCAGGTCAGAGTCCTTGGCAGCCATCCAATAGCAAGAGGGATGGGGCCTTCATCTGCCTCCAACCTCATCAACACTCTAGATTAGTCCAACCAGCTGTAACAGTGCATGACCTAAAGTGCACCCAACGTCTGTGTCCCAAATGCCAATCCTATTCCCTATATACACCGAGTGTAACAAAACATTAAGAACACTTTCCTAATATTGAGCTGCACCCTGTTTTGCCCTCAGAACAGCCTCAATTTGTCAGGACATGGACTACAAGGTGTCGAAAGCGTTCCACAGGCATGCTGGCCCACGTTGACTCCAATGCTTCCCACAGTTGTGTCAAGTTGGCTGGATGTCCATTGGGTGGTGGACCATTCATGATTCACAGGGGAAACTGTTGAGTTCCTAATGTGTGGTACACTCAGTGTAGTGCACTACTTTTGACCACAGCCTTATGGGCCCTGGTCAAAAGTAGTGCACTAAAGGCGTAGGGTGACATTTGGGATGCACCCTGAAACAGATGATCCCCCATTCTACTTCAACATTCTATGCCAGCAAAGACCTGACTTGGGTTCTCGTGAACAGCGCTACCCTTGTGAAAATATCTTCTCCCATTCTCCTTTACAAAGTGCCGTATCTGTCACGACTTCCGCCGAAGTTGGCTCCCCTGCCTGTTCGGGCGGTGCTCGGCGGTCGTCGTCACCGTCCTACTAGCCGCCACCGATCCCTTTTTCGTTTGTCTGTTTGTGTTTTCTGATTATTTGCACCTGTGTTTTTTTTGTTACGTAATGAGCTTCCCTATATTTAGGAGTTTGACCCGCCCTTGTTTTGTGCGGGATTGTTTTTTGTTACGTGCGTTGTATGTTGGGTTGTTGCAAGTGTTTTTCTGCGCCCTGTATGTTCGGGCTTCATATTTTGTTAAGCAGTAAAAGGAATAGTTTTTTCCAAGCGGCTCTCTCTCTGCGTCTGATTCTTTTCACACCCTTTGACGATCGTGACAGAATCCCGCACCAAACATATGGAATCAGCAGGAGCAGCCGCGTCTCCTCTCCCATCAATGGAGGAACGAGTCCTCCATCACACCAGTGTTCTCCACAGAATTGGGTCAGCGATGGACCAAATGATGGAGAGGATGGATCGATGGGAGAGGAGTGGCCTTCCTACCTCATCTCCAGCACCCCCTCCCCCAACACCTCCTGTTCCTGTTACCACATCCGGCTCCGGGGCTCTTCGGCTGGGGCTTCCACGGGAGTATGATGGAACGGCGGCCGGGTGTCAGGGTTTCCTTCTCCAGCTGGAGCTTTACCTGGCGACCGTTCGTCCTACTCCCTCCGGAGAGGAGAGCGTGAGCGCCCTCGTCTCCTGTTTGACTGGACGAGCTCTCGAGTGGGCCAACGCAGTGTGGAATGGCCCAGACTCGGCGAGGGATCATTACCCTGAGTTCACCCGCCGATTCCGAGCTGTTTTTGACCACCCACCAGAGGGTCGTGCGGCGGGTGAACGGCTGTTCCACCTGCGTCAGGAGACGAGGAGCGTACAGGACTTCGCCCTGGAGTTCAGGACCTTGGCCGCAGGAGCAGGGTGGAACGACAGGGCCTTAATAGACCATTTCCGATGTAGCCTTAGGGAGGACGTCCGCAGGGAGCTAGCGTGTCGGGACACCACACTCACGCTGGATGAACTCATTGACATGGCCATCCGTCTCGACAACCTGCTGGCTGCCCGCGGACGTTCGGAACAGGTCCTGTCGTTTCCATCCCCTAGCCCTCCTGCTCCTATCCCTATGGAGTTAGGGGGGGCAGCGTCAAGGGGGGCCGGAGGAGGAGGTTTCTCCTGCACCAGTTGTGGTCGACGAGGGCACACGGCCGACCGGTGCTGGAGGAACTCTTCTGGGAGTCGGGAGGGCAGGCGGAACACTACTCGATCACCCCAGGTGAGTCAGCACCAGACTTACCCAGAGCTTCCTGTCAGTCATATGTATGTGTTAACCTCTTTCCCCGGGTTTTTTCCCTCTCTACAGCATAAGGCGCTAGTCGATTCAGGCGCAGCTGGGAATTTTATAGATCGGGGGCTCGCATTAAGGCTAGGGATTCCTCTTGTGTCATTAGACCTACCTTTCCCCGTGCACTCCTTAGATAGCCGACCATTAGGGTCAGGGATGGTCAGGGAGGCCACGGTACCACTGGACATGGTAACGCAGGGTAGTCATAAGGAGCAGATTAGTCTGTTCCTTATCGACTCACCTGCGTTTCCAGTGGTGTTGGGAATTCCCTGGTTAGCCCAGCACAACCCGGTGATTTCCTGGCAACAGGGGGCTCTTAAGGGGTGGTCCGAGGAGTGTTCAGGCAGGTGTATAGGAGTTGCCGTCGGTGCGACTACGGTGGAGAGTCCAGACCAGGTTTCCACCGTGCGCATTCCCTCTGAATATGCCGATTTGGCTATCGCCTTCAGTAAAAAGAAGGCGACCCAATTACCACCCCATCGTGGAGGGGACTGCGCGATAAACCTCCTGGAGAACGCTGCACTTCCTAGGAGTCACGTGTATCCTTTATCTCAGGCGGAGACAGCGGCTATGGAAACATATGTTACTGAATCACTGGGACAGGGATACATTCGGCCCTCTGCATCACCTGTCTCCTCGAGTTTCTTTTTTGTGAAGAAGAAGGATGGCGGTTTACGCCCGTGCATTGATTATCGAGGTCTAAATTCCATCACAGTGGGGTTTAGTTACCCACTACCTCTCATCGCTACGGCGGTGGAATCATTTCACGGGGCACGCTTCTTCACAAAATTGGACCTGAGGAGTGTGTATAATCTGGTGCGTATCCGGGGAGGAGATGAGTGGAAAACCGCATTTAGTACTACATCTGGCCATTATGAGTACCGCGTCATGCCATATGGGTTGAAAAATGCTCCAGCTGTCTTTCAATCCTTCGTAGATGAGATTCTCCGAGACCTGCTCGGGCAGGGAGTGGTAGTGTACATTGATGACATCTTGATCTACTCTGCCACACGCGCGGCGCATGTGTCTCTGGTGCGTAAGGTACTTGGGCGACTGCTGGAGCATGACCTGTATTGCAAGGCGGAGAAATGTGAGTTCTTCAAACAGGCCGTTTCCTTCCTGGGTTATCGTATTTCCACCTACGGGGTGGTGATGGAGGATGACCGCGTTACAGCCGTGCGTAATTGGCCGACTCCGACCACGGTGAAAGAGGTGCAGCGGTTTTTAGGGTTTGCCAATTACTACCGGAGGTTTATCCGGGGTTTTGGTCAGGTGGCTGCTCCCATTACCTCACTGCTGAGGGGAGGACCGGTGCGCTTGCGTTGGTCAGCAGAGGCGGACAGAGCTTTCAGTCGTCTGAGGGAGCTGTTCACCAATGCGCCCGTGTTGGCGCATCCGGACCCCTCTTTAGCGTTCATAGTGGAGGTGGACGCGTCCGAGGCGGGGGTCGGGGCCGTGCTGTCCCAGCGCTCGGGCGTACCACCCAAGCTCCGCCCTTGTGCTTTCTTTTCGAGGAAGCTCGGTACGGCGGAGCGAAACTATGACGTGGGGGACCGGGAGTTGTTAGCTATAGTCAAAGCTCTGAAGGTGTGGAGACATTGGCTTGAGGGGGCGAAACACCCTTTTCTCATCTGGACTGACCATCGTAATCTCGAGTACATCCGGGAATCGAGGAGACTAAATCCGCGTCAGGCTAGATGGGCCATGTTTTTCACTCGGTTTCAGTTCACCATCTCGTACCGACCAGGCTCCCAAAACACCAAAGCTGACGCACTGTCCCGTCTCTATGATACCGAGGAGCGGTCCGTTGAGCCAACTCTCATCATTCCACCTTCATGTCTCGTGGCACCGGTGGTATGGGAGGTGGACGCGGAGATAGAGAGAGCCTCACGTTTAGAGCAGACCCCCCCAAATTGTCCAGCGGGGGTTCAGTACGTGCCGAGGGGGGTCCGGGATAAGCTAATCCGTTGGGCTCATACTCTCCCCTCCTCGGGTCATCCTGGCATCGAGAGGACAGTGCGGAGTCTTAGAGGGAGATACTGGTGGCCCACGTTGGCTAAGGACGTGAGATTTTATGTCTCCTCCTGCTCGGTGTGCGCTCAGAGCAAGGCTCCTCGGCACTTGCCTAGAGGGAAGTTATAGCCCCTCCCCGTTCCACAATGGCCGTGGACACACTTATCGGTGGACTTTCTTACCGATCTTCCCCCGTCCCAGGGAAGTACTACGATTTTGGTCGTTGTGGATCGGTTCTCTAAGTCCTGCCGTCTCATCCCGTTGCCCGGTCTCCCTACGGCCCTGCAGACTGCGGAGGCCTTGTTTACCCATGTCTTCCGGCACTATGTGGTGCCTGAGGACATCGTTTCTGATCGGGGCCCCCAATTCACGTCCAGAGTTTGGAGGGCGTTTATGGAAAGACTGGGGGTCTCGGTCAGCTTGACCTCGGGTTTTCACCCCGAGAGTAATGGGCAGGTGGAGCGCGTAAACCAGGATGTGGGCAGGTTTCTGCGGTCATATTGCCGGGACCGGCCTGGTGAGTGGGCGAGGTATGTTCCTTGGGCTGAGCTCGCTCAGAACTCCCTCCGCCACTCCTCAACGAACATGTCCCCGTTTGAGTGTGTGTTAGGTTACCAGCCGGTCCTGGCCCCATGGCATCAGAGTCAGACCGAGGCTCCTGTGGTAGAGGAATGGGTACAGCGCTCCAAGGACACCTGGAAAGCCGTCCAGGAATCGCTAAGGTTAGCAGGACAACGGCAGAAGAGGAGCGCTGACCAGCACCGCAGTGAGGGCCCCGTGTTCACACCGGGGGACAGGGTCTGGCTCTCGACCCGAAACCTGCCTCTTCGCCTGCCCTGTCGGAAGCTGGGGCCGCAGTGTGTGGGGCCGTTTAAAGTCCTGAGGAGAATAAACGAGGTGTGTTATAGGTTACAACTTCCTAGGTATTACCGTATTAACCCCTCGTTTCATGTGTCTCTCCTCAGGCCGGTGGTGGCTGGTCCCCTGCAAGAAGGTGAGGTGCCTGAGGTCCCTCCACCCCCTCTGGAGATCGAGGGGTCCCCGGCGTACACAGTACGTGCCATTCTGGACTCGAGACGCCGGGTGAGGGGCCTACAGTACCTCGTGGACTGGGAGGGGTACGGTCCGGAGGAGAGATGCTGGGTTCCGGTGGGGGACATTTTAGATCCTTCTCTTCTGAGAGACTTCCACCGCCTCCACCCGGATCGCCCGGCACCTCGCCCTCCGGGTCGTCCTCGAGGACGGTGGCGGCGCGCTGCGGGAGCCGCGCGTCAGGAGGGGGGTAATGTCACGACTTCCGCCGAAGTTGGCTCCCCTGCCTGTTCGGGCGGTGCTCGGCGGTCGTCGTCACCGTCCTACTAGCCGCCACCGATCCCTTTTTCGTTTGTCTGTTTGTGTTTTCTGATTATTTGCACCTGTGTTTTTTTTGTTACGTAATGAGCTTCCCTATATTTAGGAGTTTGACCCGCCCTTGTTTTGTGCGGGATTGTTTTTTGTTACGTGCGTTGTATGTTGGGTTGTTGCAAGTGTTTTTCTGCGCCCTGTATGTTCGGGCTTCATATTTTGTTAAGCAGTAAAAGGAATAGTTTTTTCTAAGCGGCTCTCTCTCTGCGTCTGATTCTTTTCACACCCTTTGACGATCGTGACAGTATCATTATGAGTCATCAGAGGGAGGCAACAGTGGACTGGGTTTATTCAGACTCACAGAGCAATAACAGTAATACAACAAGTTAGCTTTAGCCACTCTGTTATTGGGCAGATTTTATGAGTGACTTCAGATGTGGGAGACTGAAGTGTTATTCTATTCTGTTCTATAAATGTTCAGTATCTGCACTCTAGGTTTCTGATGAACCTGCGCCAAATACAACAGGTGTAGATTTTACAGTGAAATGCCAACTTACAAGCCCTTAACCAACAATGCAGTTTTAAGAAAAATAAGTGTCAAGAAAGTACTTACTAAAATCAACTCAAGTTATTAAAAAAAATATATAATAATAAATAACTGAGAAATAACTAATAATTAAGGAGCAACAACAAAATAACAGTAGAGAGGCTACATACAGGGGTACTGGTACAGAGTCAATGTGCGGGGGGCACAGGTTAGTTGAGGTAATAGGTACATGTAAAGTGACTGAGTATGTGCATGGATAATAAACAGAGAGTAGAGGCAACGTAAAAATGGGGGGGGGGGTGACAATGCAAATAGTCCAGGTAGCCATTTGATTAGCTGTTCAGGAGTCTTATAGCATTGGGGTAGAAGCTGGTAAGAACCCTTTTGGACCTAGACTTGGCACTCCGGTACCGCTTGCCATGCGGTAGCAGAGAGAACAGTCAATAACTAGGGTGGTTGGAGTCTTTGGCAATTTTTAGGGCCTTCCTCTGACACCGCCTGATATAGTGGTCCTGGATGGCAGGAAGCATGGCCCCGTGATGTACTTTGCCGTATGCACTACCCTCTGTAGTGCCTTGCGGTCGGAGGCCGAGCAGTTGCCATACCAGGCTGTGATGCAACCGGATGCGCAGCTGTAGAACTTTTTGAGGATCTGGGGACACATGCCAAATCTCTTCAGTCTCCTGAGGGGGAATAGGCATTGTCGTGTCCTCTTCAAGACTGCCTTGGTGTGTTTGGACTATGATAGTTCGTTGGTGATGTGGATACCAAGGAACTTGAAACTCTCAACCCGCTCCACTACAGCCCCGTCGATGTTAATAGGGGCCTGTTCGGCCCGCCTTTTCCTGTAGTCCATGATCAGCTCCTTTGTCTTGATCACATTGAGGCAGAGAATGTTATCCTGACACCACACTGCCAGGTCTCTGACCTCCTCTCCATAGGCTGTCTCTTCGTTGTCAGTGATCAGGCCTACCATTGTTGTGTCGTCGGCAAACTTAATGATGGTTTTGGAGTCGTGCTTGGCCATGCAGTCATGAGTGAACAGGGAGTACAGGAGGGGACTGAGCACGCACCCCTGAGGGTCCCCATTTTGAGGATCAGAGTGACAGATGTGTTGTTACCTACCCTTACCACCTGGGGGCAGCCCGTCAGGATGTCCAGGATCCATTTGCAAAGGGAGGTGTCTAGTCCAAGGGTCCTTAGCTTAGTGATGAGCTTTAAGGGCACTATGGTGTTGAACGCTGAGCTGTAGTCAATGAATAGCATTCTCACGTAGGTGTTCCTTTTGTCCAGGTGGGAAGGGCAGTGTGGAGTGCAATAGAAATTGCATCATCTGTGGATCTGTTGGGGTGGTATGCAAATTGGAGTGGGTCTAGGGTTTCTGGGATGATGGTGTTGATGTGAGCCATGACCAGCCTTTCAAAGCACTTCATGGCTACAGACGTGAGTGCTACGGGTCAGTAGTAATTTAGGCAGGTTCCCTTGGTGTTCTTGGGCACAGGGACTATGGTGTTCTGCTTGAAACATGTTGGTATTACAGACTCGGTCAAGGACCGGATTGAAAATGTCAGTGAAGACACTTGTCAGTACACGTCCTGGTAATCCGTCAGGCCCTGCGGCCTTGTGAATGTTGACCTGTTTAAAGGTCTTACTCACATCAGCCACGGAGAGCGTGATCACACAGTCGTCCGGAACAGCTGATGCTCTCATGGATGCTTCAGTGTTGCTTGCTTCGAAGCAAATATAGAAGTTATTTAGCTCATCTGGTAGGCTTGTGTCACTGGCCAGCTCACGGCTATGCTTCCCTTTGCAGTCCGTAATAGTTTGCAAGCCCTGCCACATCCAACGAGCGTCGGAGCCAGTGTAATACAATTCAATCTTAGTCTTGTATCGACGCTTTGCCTGTTTGATGGTTTGTCTGAGGGCATAGCGGGATTTCTTATAAGCATCCGGGTTAGAGCCCCGCTTCTTGAAAGCGGCAGCTTTACCCTTTTGCTCAGTGCGGATGTTGGCTGTAATCCATGGCTTCTGGTTGGGATATGTACGTACGGTCACTGTGGGGACGACGTCATAGATGCACTTATTGATGAAGTCAGTGACTGACATGGTGTACTCCTCAATGCCAAGAATCCCGGAACATATTCTAGTCTGTGCAAGCAAAACAGTCCTGTAGCTTAGCATCTGCATCATCTGACCACTTCCTTATTGAGCGAGTCACTGGTACTTCCTGCTTTAGTTTTTGCTTGTAAGCAGGAATCAGGAGGATAGAGTTATGGTCAGATTTGCCAAATGGAGGGTGAGGGAGAGCTTTGTAGACGTGTGTGGAGTAAAGGTGGTCTAGAGTTGTTTTCCTCTGGTTGCACATGTAACATGTTGGTAGAAATTAGGTAAAACAGATTTACGTTTCCCTGCATTAAAGTCCCCGGCCACTAGGAGTGCCACCTCTGGATGAGCATTTTCTTGTTTGCTTATGGCCTTATACAGCTTGTTGAGTGCTGTCTTTGTGCCAGCATCGGTTTGTGGTGGTAAATAGACAGCTATGAAAAATATAGATGAAAACTCTCTTGGTAAATAGTGTGGTCAACAGCTTATCATGAGATACCCAGCCATGAGAAACCCAGCCAGCTATATGTTATTCATGTCATCGTTCAGCCACGACTCGGTGAAACATAAGATATTACAGTTATTAATGTCCCGTTGGTAGGATAGTCTTGATCGGAGTTCATCCATTTAATTATCCAATGATTGCACGTTGGCTAATAGGACTGATGGTAAAGGCGGATTACTCACTCACCGTCAGATCCTTACAAGGCATCGCGACCTACGTCCCCGATATCTCCGTCTCTTCTTCATGCGAATGACAGGCATTTGGGCCTTGTCGGGTGTCTGAAGTCAATTCTTCGCGTCCGACTAGTTAAAGAAAAAATCTTTGTCCAGTACGAGGTGAGTAATCTCTGTCCTGATATCCAGAAGCTCTTTTCGGTCATAAGAGACGGTGGCAGAAACAAAATAAGTTACAAATAACACTAAAACACACACACAATAGCACAATTGGTTAGGAGCCCGTAAAACGGCAGCCATCTCCTGCGGCGACATCTTAATGGACCAATGTTGGATACCAGCTGAAACATAAAAAAATACATAGCATACACTAAAATCCGCTCATTAACGACAGTACAGATATAGGATCTTACATACATTTGTAGTATATTTTAGGCTTAAAAAGGTCTCTGAAGTTTGTAATTTCCACTTTAGCAATTTCTCACTTGATTTTCCCTTACAGTAAAATGTATCAACCTCTACAAAAATGTCCATTAATTATAACCCACATGTCCTGTTGCTGCAGGATCATTTTCCTGCTGTAGCAAACTGGCTCAAATTAAGATCCTACATCTGTCCGCAAGACAACATAATTACTAAATTATATTATACCCAGTGCTAGGGGATTGACATAACTTTGCAAATTATTACTGACATACAGTAGACGATGAACAGGCTATTGTAAATGAGGGAATAGTTCCAACATCCAAACCTCTATATGTCCTTTTGTGGTAGAAACTTCTAGTCACAGTAACAAGCAAGCACCTCTGCTTTACCGCACAGCACAAGGGAAGCCCACTTACCCAGCCTGAAATACATCTCCCCGCACAAGGGCCCCTGGGACATGGGATGCCATTTGACATTTGCCTGATGGAGTACAGTGTTCAAGCCAAGGGCACTGTTTTGGCAAGATGGATGTTGGTGCCTTGACCGGGGAAACTCCCCTTCAGTGCACTATGTGCTACATATACTTAGTTAGATGAGCTCTTTGGTTATCAACACCATAACCTGTCTGTGTCTCAAAGTATGGAGCTTACTATGATGAACCATTACTATAACTAATCTCATGAGACCCATTTTGCTCTTTTTTGGACAGCAGGCAAACATTTAAATTTTTTCACCTTTGCTAAACATTGCTGGATTTGTTTTAAATTCACCAAGCTTTGCAGCAAGAGGCTTGTATTCTTTCTGTTAACACTATGGATAGATTAATGGCATGCAGAAGATACAACTAAACACTGACTCTCGCAGACTTACGACACTCAATTCCAGCATGTAATGATAGCAGTATCTGTTTACCACATCAGATTCCTCCCAATTTCTAAGTGCTGCTCAGGGGTGAAGTTTCCTCTAGGTACAGATATAGGATCAGCTTCCCCTCCCCCAATTCTTACCTTAAAAGCCCAGTGCAGTCAAAAACATGATTTCCATGTGTTTTATACATATATATATATATTTTCACACTGAGGTTGGAATAGTAATGTGCAATTGTGAAAATGCTGATAATGCCCTTTTAGTAAGAGCTGTTTGAAAAGACCGCCTGAAATATCTGCCTGTTTTGGTGGGATGGAGTTTCACCAGGCGGAAAATTAGTTAATAGACCAAAAAGAAAGAGAGTTCCAAACCACTCTGAGGAAGACGTCAGCTTGACGTCGAAACTTCAGTCACCCGTTTGCATCGTGCATAATGGATTAAAGTGAGCTAAAAGAAATCAATCGCTCCTTTTTTGTTGTTGAGTGCTCCAACTCCTTTCTACTTCATATTGGTCATTTTGGAAGTGTTTATTTTTTTAAATTGGGCACAGGGGAGGGTAATCCATTTTTTGATTCGCCCCTTTTCAGGTTTTACTATATAATTTCTTCCATTGTAGACATATTTCCTCATCTGCTTGCATGCACCTCCCCTATATCAAGGTGTTTTGCTAGTTCCATTATGCACTACACTTTTCCAAACACTAACTATACCACAGGCTAATATAGTCTACCAGTCTAACTGTCTATCCTGCCTTCTATCCACCTTTCATAGTGACAATAGTGGTAGGTGGATCGTTTGTCCAGATCTGCAATATGCTAACTAGCAATCATACCACATATAAAATCATTCAAAGCTGCACCCATTTTCAATGTAAGCGGAGAGGACATGAAAGAACAGTGAAGACATGAGACACGCAGCTCAAAAAGCTCCCCTATTGATTTTGTTTAGAGACAATAGAATTATCTTACCTAGACTAGCCTATAACACCACAATGCAATGAATAATTGCATTATTGTTTTCAAGCGAGGACAAAATTCTACTCTAGGCTGTAAACTGTAGTTAAAATGTCATTTGAATAATGGAGAAAAAGCCCTGTGATTTGAATATTAAATTCCATTTGGATCAGTTGTGGGTCTACTCCTGACAGTTTATAAGGTCTAGAAAGCCACAGTAGCAGGCCAGTCTGGCTGTATTTTAAGTACTGAGATGCGCTGTCTGTTGCAGATCATCATTTTCCCAAGTTGTCCTATAATAATGTGGCCACATATGCTCCTAGCAGGCCCAGTTATCCAAATGTCTCCTGTAGACTACCTGCGCTCGTTAGTCCAAAATATAATTCAGGCATCCAAACTGTGCAGATTATGGTATTGAAAACGCAAACCATGATGTTGAAGCACCCGAAGTCAGCATGATTTGCATTGGAACAGAAACCTGTTGGTGGAAAATGTTGCATATATTTTCACTGATCATATTTTCATCTGATCATTGTCTGCAGCCCGCTTGGATCATAGTGTAGGTCTAATGAAACAGGCAGGGAGAGATCGGCAAACCCTCAGCATTCTGGTCTACAGCCCTGTGTGGCATCTACTGTGCCACAAAAGCATGCTGAAGTGGCAAAGTTGATATCCACGTTTATAAACACAGGGTCCCTACAGTTATCGTTATTTGTGGTCATAAACATTATTTTAAATTAAATCTACGAGGGGGAGGGTGTGCACTTTTTTACAGTACAAGGGGAGGGTTGTGTGAAAATATTTATGACGCAGGGTTGGGTAGGTTACTTTCGAAATGTAATCCGTTAAAGTTACAAGTTACCTATCCAAAATTGTAATCAGTAAGGTAACTTTTGGATTACCCAAACGCAGTAATGTAATCCGATTCCATTCCATTACTTTTAGATTATTTTCCCCTTAAGAGGCATTAGAAGAAGACAAAAATGTATGTTACAAATTGAAAGACTATTGCAGGATACATGAATGTTAACATTTACATAGCTGGCCATATATGGATGTTAAATTTTACTTTATGGGTTGGTTATGTAGGCTTATTCTAACTCATCGCTTTCTACTACATATAATAATACAATTAAATCAAATCAAATGCATTATTTGTCACGTGCGCCGAATACAACAGGTGTAGACCTTACAGTGAAATGCTTACTTACAGGCTCTAACCAATAGCGCAAAAAAGGTATTAGGTGTCCCAGACCTGTCCCAGACCTGTTGTTTTTCAACTCTTGATGATCGGCTATGAAAAGCCAACTGAAAATTATTCATGATTATTATTTGACAATGCTTGTCACTTATGAACATTTTTGAACATCTTGGCATAGTTCTGTTATAATCTTCACCCGGCACAGCCAGAAGAGGACTGGCCACCCCTCATAGCCTGGTTCCTCTCTAGGTTTCTTCCTAGGTTTTGGCCTTTCTAGGGAGTTTTTCCTAGCCACCGTGCTTCTACACCTGCATTACTAGCTGTTTGGGGTTTTAGGCTGGGTTTCTGTACAGCACTTCGAGATATTAGCTGATGTACGAAGGGCTATATAAAATAAAATTGATTGATGATTGATTGATTGAGGTGAACAATAGGTAAGTAAAGAAATAAAAACAACAGTAAAAAGAGTGTGAAAAATAACAGTAGCGAGCCTATATACAGTAGCGAGTCTATAAAAGTAGCGAGGCTACATACAGACACCGGTTAGTCGGGCTGATTGAGGTAGTATGTACAGTCGTGGCCAAAAGTTTTGAAAATGACACAAATATAAATTTTCAAAGTCTGCTAGCTCAGTTTGTATGATGGCAATTTGCATATACTCCAGAATGTTATGAAGAGTGATCAGATGAATTGCAATTAATTGCAAAGTCCCTCTTTGCCATGCAAATGAACTGAATCCCCCAAAAACATTTCCACTGCATTTCAGCCCTGCCACAAAAGGACCAGCTGACATCATGTCAGTGATTCTCTCGTTAACACAGGTGTGAGTGTAGACGAGGACAAGGCTAGAGATCACTCTGTCATGCTGATTGTTATTCGAACTCAGACTGGAAGCTTCAAAAGGAGGGTGGTGCTTGGAATCATTGTTCTTGCTCTGTCAACCATGGTAACCTGCAAGGAAACACGTGCCATCATCCTTGCTTTGCACAAAAAGGGCTTCACAGGCAAGGATATTGCTGCCAGTAAGATTGCATCTCCTAAATCAACCATTTATCGGATCATCAAGGAGAGAGGTTCAATTGTTGTGAAGAAGGCTTCAGGGCGCCCAAGAAAGTCCAGCAAGCGCCAGGACCGTCTCCTAAAGTTGATTCAGCTGTGGGATCGGGGCACCACCAGTACAGAGCTTGCTCAGGAATGGCAGCAGGCAGGTGTGAGTGCATCTGCACGCACAGTGAGGCGAAGACTTTTGGAGGATGGCCTGGTGTCAAGAAGGGCAGCAAAGAAGCCACTTCTCTCCAGGAAAAACATCGGGGACAGACTGATATTCTGCAAACGGTACAGGGATTGGACTGCTGAGGACTGGGGTAAAGTCATTTTCTCTGATGAATCCCCTTTCCGATTGTTTGGGGCATCCGGAAAAAAAGCTTGTCCGGAGAAGACAAAGTGAGCACTACCATCTGTCCTGTGTCATGCCAACAGTAAAACATCCTGAGATCATTCATGTGTGGGGTTGCTTCTCGGCCAAGGGAGTGGGCTCACTCACAATTTTGCCTAAGAACACAGCCATGAATAAAGAATGGTACCAACACATCCTCCGAGAGCAACTTCTCCCAACCATCCAGGAACAGTTTAGTGACGAACAATGCCTTTTCCAGCATGATGGAGCACCTTGCCATAAGGCAAAAGTGATAACTAAAGTGGTGTCGTGTCTTTACTATCATTAAATTGAAAACTTATCGTTTTTATCAAAGATTCTCTGTAATTAGTTATTATGCGATCAACTAAATAATAACGCAACTAATTAACTAGGAAGTTGGGGCACCAGGGAAAGTATTCAGATTACAAAGTTATAATTTCCCAATATAACCTTTCAGATATTTTCATATCTGATCAATAGTCTTCTGATTAATGATTTATTTATTTTACCTCACGTTAGTCTCATTCCAAACGTCGTAAATTGTTGGTTATCTGCACGAACCCAGTCTTCACTAGTCATCCATACATCAATTGTCTTAAATCATTTATTTATTACTAACTAAGTAATTCACAGAAATGCATAAACAAACAAACAAACTTAAAATGGTAGGAGAATATGCCCTATATTGGGCTAAACAGGCTGGCGGCTTGTTAGACAAAGGGG
This sequence comes from Salvelinus alpinus, assembly GCF_045679555.1. NCBI lineage: Eukaryota > Metazoa > Chordata > Actinopteri > Salmoniformes > Salmonidae > Salvelinus > Salvelinus alpinus. Next base: position 27,792,372 of record NC_092108.1, read on the forward strand.
AAATGGAGGGTCGACCAAGAAGTCACTACAGAGTTCATAATTATAACAATTGACATGCTAATCTTTTACACATGAACGCTCACTCATTCGGGAACAATTGCAATCAATATATATATATTTACGCTCAGTGTGTCGTCTTGATCGCTGGTGAAAAGTTAGTTTCTGTTGGAGAGTTTCGTCCGTCTCTCTCTCTCTCTGTCTTGGTTAGAGGAGATAGTTCAGAGTGACATTCATTCGTTTCGTTATCGAGTGGATGTTTCGGCGGTTGTCGTTCTTCGTGTTCAATGATACCGAATTCCTAGCTGCAGACTAGTAATCAATATCAAAAGACTTGTTCTTATTCTGTCAGTATAGATAGTCTAAGAGTTTAACCACGCGGTATGGTTAAAAGATTCAGCAATTGTCCACAACCTTCGTTCCCCTCCTAATGGAGAAAAACATGGTCTAGTGATAATTTCTCAGAGTTGGGTTTTTATTCGGAATTGCAGAAAGGGGCTGTCCCAGGATGTCTGACCCTAACTGGGCTCAGGGGCGGGTCCTCGGATTTAGTTCAAATCAAAAGGGATTGGATTTTTCTTCATTAAACAGTCAAAAATCATATTACACAATTATACAAACAGTATCATACTCACTCATTCATCTTATACAACAATTAGATGTAAACCTCATATCTGAGGCTATTATATAAACAGCGGTATGGTAATGTAGCCACACAGTCTCCCATGAGTTTCCCCAAGTTGTGACAAACAGTGCAAATGGTCCGGGTAGATATTTGATTACCAGTTCAGGAGTCTTATGGCTTGGGGATAAAAACTGTTGGGAAGCCATTTTGTCCTAGACTTGGCACTCTGGTACCGCTTGCCATGCAGTAGTAGAGAGAACAGTCTGTGACTGGGGTGGCTGGGGCCTTTTTAGGTCCCTTCCTCTGACACCACCTGGTGTAGAGGTCCTGGATGGCAGGCAGATTAGCCCCAGTGATGTACTGGGCTGTACGCACTATCCTCTGTAGTGCCTTGCGGTCGGAGGCCGAGCAATTTCCGTACCAGGCAGTGATGCATCCAGTTAGGATGCTCTCGATGTTGCAGCTGTAGAACCTTTTGAGGATCTCAGGATCTCAGGACCCAATTCAATTATATCTTTACATTAAAAACCACAGTCTATCAGAATTCCAGTCATTCCAATAAATTGTATACCCCTTGATCTTCAAGAATAGGAATTGGAAATATGGAAGTATAGATTAGCCAAGTTGTTTTACGTGAGCATGACCCCGAAACTAAGGACTTATTAGCCAGTCCTACTGTGTTGTTTATGGAGGATTGATTGGGCTCATTGATTCAAGTTGAAAAATAAATGCTGCGCTCATGGAATGGCATGCTTTGCCAAGAGTGTGCATCAAGGCAAAGGGTGGCTACTCTGAAGAATCCAAAATATATTTTGATTTGTTTTTGGTTACTACATGATTCCTTATGTGTTATTTCATAGTTTTGATGTCTTCACTATTATTCTACAATGTATAAAATAGTACAAATAAAGAAAAACCCTTGAATGAGTAGGTGTGTCCAAACTTTTGACTGGTATTGTATATATCATTTATAAGTCAAAAAATGTACAGTGGGGAGAACAAGTATTTGATACACTGCCGATTTTGCAGGTTTTCCTACTTACAAAGCATGTAGAGGTCTGTAATTTTTATCATAGGTACACTTCAACTGTGAGAGACGGAATCTAAAACAAAAATCAAGAAAATCACATTGTATGATTTTTAAGTAATTCCTTTGCATTTTAATGCATGACATAAGTATTTGATACATCAGAAAAGCAGAACTTAATATTTGGTACAGAAACCTTTGTTTGCAATTACAGAGATCATACGTTTCCTGTAGTTCTTGACCAGGTTTGCACACACTGCAGCAGGGATTTTGGCCCACTCCTCCATACAGACCTTCTCCAGATCCTTCAGGTTTCGGGGCTGTCGCTGGGCAATACGGAATTTCAGCTCCCTCCAAAGATGTTCTATTGGATTCAGGTCTGGAGACTGGCTAGACCACTCCAGGACCTTGAGATGCTTCTTACGGAGCCACTCCTTAGTTGCCCTGGCTGTGTGTTTCGGGTCGTTGTCATGCTGGAAGACCCAGCCACGACCCATCTTCAATGCTCTTACTGAGGGAAGGAGGTTGTTGGCCAAGATCTCGCGATACATGGCCCCATCCATCCTCCCCTCAATACGGTGCAGTCGTCCTGTCCCCTTTGCAGAAAAGCAGCCCCAAAGAATGATGTTTCCACCTCCATGCTTCACGTTTGGGATGGGTTCTTGGGGTTGTACTCATCCTTCTTCTTCCTCCAAACACAGCGAGTGGAGTTTAGACCAAAAAAGTTATATTTTTGTCTCATCAGACCACATGACCTTCTCCCATTCCTCCTCTGGATCATCCAGATGGTCATTGGCAAACTTCAGACGGGCCTGGACATGCGCTGGCTTGAGCAGGGGGACCTTGCGTGCGCTGCAGGATTTTAATCCATGACAGCGTAGTGTGTTACTAATGGTTTTCTTTGAGACTGTGGTCCCAGCTCTCTTCAGGTCATTGACCAGGTCCTGCCGTGTAGTTCTGGGCTGATCCCTCACCTTCCTCATGATCATTGATGCCCCACGAGGTGATATCTTGCATGGAGCCCCAGACCGAGGGTGATTGACCGTCATCTTGAACTTCTTCCATTTTCTAATAATTGCGCCAACAGTTGTTGCCTTCTCACCAAGCTGCTTGCCTATTGTCCCGTAGCCCATCCCAGCCTTGTGCAGGTCTACAATTTTATCCCTGATGTCCTTACACAGCTCTCTGGTCTTGGCCATTGTGGAGAGGTTGGAGTCTGTTTGATTGAGCGTGTGGACAGGTGTCTTTTATACAGGTAACGAGTTCAAACAGGTGCAGTTAATACAGGTAATGAGTGGAGAACAGGAGGGCTTCTTAAAGAAAAACTAACAGGTCTGTGAGAGCCGGAATTCTTACTGGTTGGTAGGTGATCAAATACTTATGTCATGCAATAAAATGCAAATTAATTACTTAAAAATCATACAATGTGATTTTCTGGATTTTTGTTTTAGATTCCGTCTCTCACAGTTGAAGTGTACCTATGATAAAAATTACAGACCTCTACATGCTTTGTAAGTAGGAAAACCTGCAAAATCGGCAGTGTATCAAATACTTGTTCTCCCCACTGTATGTAGCAACTACAGTTTGCCCCTTTAAGTCTATCAAAAGTGTGCAGGTTTGAGCATGTGTCCATTAGGCCTATGGGTTGTTTTTTAACAGCATGAATTAGATTGAGCAATAAAAGCCACACTTTTATTCCATAGGCTTGAATCCGTACTATGCAGCTGTTGCAAGAGCGCATTTTTCACTGGCTGTCCACTGGTTTCAAAAACAATGATTGATAGGCATCTCAAACTTCTTGATTTCAACCATTATTGGGTTCAAATACACATTTAGATTTGTGAACAGCCATCCGCAACAACCACAATCCGTAAGACGCAAATAGCTAAATGAGAGAGCAGCAGTGTGATTCACATCAATGCGCTACTGTATGTAGGTATCAATAATAAGTGATATCCGCATCCCCGTAGACTACACCACTACTGTCATCCTCACCTCCAAGCGTGTATTCAAGTTGAATAATCTTTGGATGCCGACAGCAGTCGCACCATTGGAAGACATAGCTTGGACTGTAGCCTACAAAAGCCTATTCCTGCTCTTTTTGTAACGGTTTTCTAGATCTTCCTCCTCCTCAGACGAGGAGAGGAGAGAAGGATCGGAGGACCAATACGCAGCTAGGTATTATGACATAATATTTATTTAACAAGACAAAAGACGAAACGAAATACTCTTAAACAAACTACAAAACAACAAACGAAGTAGACAGACCTGGTGCGACGAACTTACATGTAACACGAAGAACGCAATAACAGGAAAACTGACTACATAAAACGAATGAACAAACAAAACCGAAAACAGTCCCGTGTGGCGTAACATACAGACACTGACACAGGAGACAACCACCCACAACAATCAAAGTGAAAACACCTACCTTAATATGGCTCTCAATCAGAGGAAATGAAAACCACCTGCCTCTAATTGAGAGCCATATCAGGTCACCCTTAAACCAACACAGAAACACATAACAAAGACTACCCACCCAAACTCACGCCCTGACCGTCAAACACATACAAAACAACAGAAAACAGGTCAGGAACGTGACACTTTTCCTGCGATCCATCAAACACATTTGGTGTGTCATCATAGTGGTCTCTGACTTGTGGTCAGACTCGCTCAGGTGGAACAAACTTAAACTTGCGCCTTTTAACAATGCTGATTTGAATGTCATTGAGAAAACAGAGAAGTGTCAAAGATTTATTTTCTGAATTTAAAAGTAATTACATGTAATCCGTTACTCCCCAACCCTGTTTTTACGTTGGGGAGGGGGTCCATTGTTTTATGACACCTCGAGTTGGAGCAACACTGACTGGAGTTAGCATAAAATAAACTTTCATGGATCAAATTAACACAAAAGGGCCTTAATTACAGTACAACACACCAAGGAACCACAACTTGTCTGGTTTTAAACTAACCTCTACAGACTGAAGCAAACTGAATAGGCTTCATACTGACACTGTCTGGAACCATATGAATCTTCTTTGAATAAGTCTCAGGTATGACACAAACTGTTCAAGCACCCTGCGCAGGTGAGTTAGAGAACCAATGACCCAAACAACTGTAAAAAAAAATAATAATAAGGTAATGGGCTCTATACGCTATTAAGGTAATACACAGATAATGTAGGCAAACGCACATAGCAAAATAACAGTTGTGAAACTCCTTCAACAGCAATTAATTAGCCTCTGTTCGTCTCTACCAAGAGTGCCCGTGGGTCCCGTAAAGTGTAACAGATAAGGTCTCAGTCCCACTACTCACCTCCTGAGCCACAATGCTGGAGATGTGGACAGCCCTCTTCACCCGCGTGTTCCTGCGCTCGTTACTGACCACTGGTACCCCGTACTGGGATATACTACCCCTTCCCCCGAGGGACATGATGGCAGTGCCCTCCTCTTCCCTCTATCTCCTTCTCCTCCACGCGGCTGCCTCCTATCTTCCCAGACTCATCTCCCCAACCTCACACCCCCGGCCCCTCCCCCTGGGAGAGCTCACACTCACAGGCTCTCCCTGTGATTCTCTGTGATGTGAATCCACACAGGACTGTTTAGGATTCTGTCTAACTACAAAGAGAGATGGACCATTAGTTTTGTCTATCTATGTTATTCTTTTGTGGGTGAGTCCTGTCACTCATTTCAGTTTAGGTCTAGAAGCAAAATGCTAATGTTCCTTCTCTTAACAATCTGACAGGTCACGGGACAAGAGGTGCACCAGTGTGGTTCCACCTAATGCGCATCGTTGTGATCTTCATGGTCCTTTCCCATCATTTCTTCTATAACGCCTCCTCCACTCCCTTCTCTGCCTTATTCAGGTTCAGAGTATCAGTTATGTAATGTTCAGAGCCAGAGGTCTCTCTCTCAGAGTAGTCTCCACTCTACTTTTTGGTTGCTTCGCTGTATCTGTGAGGTCCCACATACCCTTCTCTCCCCCTCTCTCTTTTTCCCTCTTCATTCCCAAATTCTCTCTCCCCCTTTCTCTTTCCCGCCTCTGTAGAAGCACTGGACCACTCAGGATCAGCTGTAATTGCAGCTGGCTCTCTGATCCTCCTCTCCTCCTCCTCTCCACTCCATCCTCAGGCCAGCTGCAGGACTTGATTGATTTCCTCAAATAAACACCAACAGGCATCCATAAACCTTCTCTCCCTCCCTCTCTCTTTCGTTGTCTCCCTTAGTCACACACAAGCCACATACTGTATGTTAATGCTCTTAAAAAAATGAAAAATGTTCTTTGAAGATTGCTGCGTTTGAAGCAGCAACAGCAGCAAGGATAATTCCCCCACTGACACCAGGTAGTAGCTATCCTTTCACTGCACTGACCCTACAGCTGCTAACGTGTGTTAAATCTAAGCTGATGTTGTATGTTAAATAATGTTTTATTATTTTTGACTCCGATACACCAGACACTGTAGTGTAGTCAATAGAGACCTTCTCAACAGGTCAATGACTACAGACTGATTCTCCTCTAGTATTTAAACGAGTACTGTTTTCACATCTTGGCTAACTTAGGCATGACCTTGGGGCATACATTGTTACTCTAAACTAATCTCATCTTTTATTGATGCTGACAAAACATTATTGGGCTGAGAAAATACATTCCATTTCAACCACTTTGAATAGGAATATAGATTATCAACACAGAGATAATCAATCACCATAACTTTGCCACATCTTCGCCCTCCAATTCTCATAGATTTTATAACGCACTTGTGTGAAGAATAGCAGCTCGCCAAAGTATAGATGGCAGTCAGTCCGTGGGGCATTTATTTCAACCTAATCTCAACTGGGAAGTATAGTATTGGGATTAAACAATCAATCCAGTTGATAATGTGAAAGAAGATCCAGTGGGTGTGTAAGGAGAACCCATGCTTCGTTATCTTTCCATCCAATGTATAACCTTCCATAAGCCAGGAGCTCACCTTGCATTTGTATTACCACCAGTCAATTCAGCCTTATCCAAGGGCACTATCGATGTGAAGAAAAATCTATGGTCTACCAGAGAGTAACTGGGAGCAATGTAATTTATTACCTTGCCCAGGGGAGTTAAGTTATTTGAGCAAAACTGATAATAAGCCAGGATTCTCTAAAAGGCTACACAGTCAGTAGGCGTTAAAAATCAACAGTTTGAGCTGAGCCTCCGCATTCAAAGGCAAAGCTTTTAAGAGAGCGGTTTAAAACTGGAACTATTATGTGAGTGATTCACTCGAGTATAAACATGATAAGCCGCAGCCGCACACAAGCCTAAGATGTCACCATGTGCAATGCCAAGTATCGGCTGGAGTGGTGTAAAGCTCTCTTCCATTGGACTCTGGAGCAGTGGAAACACGTTCTCTGGAGTGATGAATCACACTTCACCATCTGGCAAGTCTGAGGGACGAATCTTAGTTTGGCGGATACCAGGAGATTGCTACCTGCCCCAATGCATAGTGCCAACTGTAAAGTTTGGTGGAGGAGTAATAATGATCTGAGGCTGTTTTTCATGATTCGGGCTAGGCCCCTTAGTTCCAGTGAAGTGAAATCGTAATGCTACAGCATACAATGACATTCTAGACAATTCTGTACTTCCAACTTTGTGGCAACAATTTGGGGAAGGCCCCTTCATGTTTCAGCATGACAATACTCCCGTGCACAAAGCGAGGTCCATACAGAAATGGTTTGTCGAGATCAGTGTGGAAGAACTTGACTGTCCTGCACAGAGCCCTGACCTCAATCCCATCAAACACCTTTGGGATGATTTGGAACGCAGACTGCGAGCCAAGCCTAATCACCCAACATCATAGCCCGATCTCATTATTGCTCGTTGTGGCTGAATGGAAGCAAGTCTAGTGGAAAGTCTTCCCAGAAGAATGGAGGCTGTTATAGCAGCAAAGGGGGGACCAAAAGGACTAACATGTCAACTACAGAACTAAGCCAACCTCAGCGTGAGCTTTGGTTGCGAATGGTATGAACTTTGAACTCTTATTCACTACAGAAGTAATACCTCCTAGCCGTTGAGTTAGCAACAGCAGCTGCAAACGTGGGCTAGGAAAGGACAGACAGAGTACCCTGTCTACCACACAACGACGTTACTACAACGTATCCAATTTACCACCAGAGACATTCTTCAAAGGACAAAGGACTCGGTTTGGCAACACGGCCTTCCATCTAACACCAACCTACCGAAGCGCAGCTCAGAGTAAATGTTTATTGCATTTTCCTTTTCCAAATGGGCGGTAATTTAGAATGCATAAAATACTGTATTTACGATAGCATGGCTGGTACCTTTGTTCCTCAAGTCTTCCCGCTCTTTCACTCAAACCCAGCCCCCTTTTCTTTTGTGTAACCAGCTGTCATATCTGTTCCATCCACGAGGGACGTTTTCCTTTATGACGTAATTTTATAGAATAGCATGTCATATCACTTAATCCGGCATAGCCAAAGACACGACACTGTACATAAAGTTGTTTCATTTCTAAAAGGTAAAACAGATACAGTGGGGTCTAAAATGATCGACAGCCTTGATACAGATGAGGAAAAATGACAGTATAAAATAAATAATTAAAATACAGAGCTATTTTGCATGCTCCAAAAAATGTATTAGCAATTTCTTTGTGCATTTTAATGTGTTCTTGCGGTTATTGTCTTGCTGAGTGTCCCTGATTTTCATTTACTATGTTACGTCTAGTCTAGGAGACCAGTCTGGTGGCCCTTCTTAAGGTCAATTGCATCATGAACGTTATCAAGTACCAGGACATTTTAGCCAAAACCTGGTTGCATGTGCCAGGAAGCTGAAACTTGGCGGCAAGTGGATCTTCCAGCAAAACAATAACCCCAAGCACACATCAAGATCCACAAAGAAATGGTTAATTGTGCACAAAATCAACATTTTGCAATGGCCATCTCAGTCTCTGGACTTAAACCCCATTCCATTTTTAAAAACACAATATAGCTCAGTATTTGTATTATTTATTTTATACAGTAATTTTTGCTCATCCTTATTAAGGGTCCCAATAATTATGGACCCCGCTGTATATGTGCGTCCTCCATCCATTACCTGTATTCAAATGTTTCTGACCATTAGCAATAAGAAAAATATTGCAACTTTGGGGGACACTGGAAGAGACGGCAAGGTTGTCCTTTAGTGTACATGATATAGTATCCAAAAACATCTCCCGCAAACAAACAAAAAATATACAGTTGAAGTCGGAAGTTTACATACACCTTAGCCAAGTACATTTAAACTCAGTTTTTCACAATTCCTGACATTTAATACTAATAAAAATTGCCTGTCTTAGGTCAGCTACGATCACCACTTTATTTTAAGAATGTGAAATGTCAGAATAATAGTAGAGAGAATGATTTATTTCAGCTTTCATTTCTTTCATCACATTCCCAGTGGGTCAGAAGTTTACATACACTCAATTAGTATTTGGTAGCATTGCCTTTAAATTGTTTAACTTGGGTCAAACGTTCTGAGTAGCCTTCAACAAGCTTCCCACAATAAGTTGGGTGAATTTTGGCCCATTCCTCCTGACAGAGCTGGTGTAACTGAGTCAGGTTTGTAGGCCTCCTTGCTCCCACACGCTTTTTCAGTTCTGCCCACAAATTTTATATACGATTGAGGTCAGGGCTTTGTGATGGCCACTCCAATACCTTGACTTTGTTGTGCTTAAGCCATTTTGCCACAACTTTGGAAGTATGCTTGGGGTCATTGTCCATTTGGAAGACCCATTTGCGACCAAGCTTTAACTTCCTGACTGATGTCTTGAGATGTTGCTTCAATATAGCCACATAATTTCCCCTCGTCATGATGCCATCTATGGTGTGAAGTGCACCAGTCCCTCCTGCAGCAAAGCACCCCCACAACATGATGCTGCCACCCCCGTGCTTCATGGTTGGGATGGTGTTCTTCGGCTTGCAAGCATCCCCCTTTTTCCTCCAAACATAACGATGGTCATTATGGCCAAACAGTTCTATTTTTCTTTCATCAGACCAGTGGACATTTCTCCAAAAAGTACAATATTTGTCCCCATGTGCAGTTGCAAACCGTAATCTGAATTTTTTTATGGCGGTTTTGGATCAGTGGCTTCTTCCTTGCTGAGCGGCCTTTCAGGTTATGTCGATATAGGACTAATTTTACTGTGGATATACAGTGGGGCAAAAAAGTATTTAGTCAGCCACCAATTGTGCAAGTTCTCCCACTTAAAAAGATGAGTAGGGCCTGTAATTTTCATCATAGGTATCATTTCAACTATGACAGACAAAATTAGAGAAAAAAAATCCAGAAAATCACATTGTAGGATTTTTTATGAATTTATTTGCAAATTATGGTGGAAAATAAGTATTTGGTCACCTACAAACAAGCAAGATTTCTGGCTCTCACAGACCTGTAACTTCTTCTTTAAGAGGCTCCTCTGTCCTCCACTCGTTACCTGTATTAATGGCACCTGTTTGAACTTGTTATCAGTATAAAAGACACCTGTCCACAACCTCAAACAGTCACACTGTGGTTGAAAGTGGTTGAAAAATGAGTTTTAATGACTCCAACCTAAGTGTATGTAAACTTCCAACTTCAAATGTATATATTGATCATTTGATCATTGCCTTGAGTTTTCATCAAGTAAAACAAATATTTGCAGAGTTATAATGTCTCTTAGACCACACTGAATTACAAATCACCTCACATGTCCATGCCATGTACAGTAAATCTATCCATCCACAGTAACACACCAGAGCATTGCAGTGCACTGTACAGGATGTAAATATATTCTATGCATGCATATGTCTCAGACCTAATTAAAGTTTGCTGTAGTAAACAAGCTCCCAGCACACAGATTGATTTGACTGCCCGGTTCCTCCTGCAGTACAGTATAACTAATCTGTATGACCATGGACTGTCTCACTGACTTATAACTCCAGCCAGGCTGTTCTGTTCTGCCTCACTGGGATAATAAGCCCCACTCTGAATATGGATGGGAGAGGAGAACTGGGTAAGCGTATGATGCTAACGATTAATTGAGGATGGGTGAGGGCTGGGTTAGTAAATGATGATAACAATTAATTGAGGATGGCCTGCATAGGTATGCTAGATCTAGCTCACTGTTGATGTAATGGGAGCTGTTATAGTAAATGAGACTCTGGGGCTATAGGGAGGGATTCCCTGTGTTTCTGTGTCTATGCAACAGTAGTGTCAGCAGCTAAGTTTTACTGGCAGTGTTTCACTGCCTTTAATAGATTTACTATATGTTGAGATTAAGCGTATTCTACTCCAGTCAACACTGTTATTGGTGTCTTTTATTTAGTACAGTAAAAAAATATATGATTCATGAGCTTGAGGTAAACGTGAACTACTGTCCTGCTGAAGCCCTGCTAAACATCCCTGAACACCTGGAGGTTTCCATTTTAGTTTGCAAAGTCCTTTTACATTTCTTTCAACCATTGCAAAGCTGTAGTTCAGACTGAGGTGGGCAGAACAATCAGTGAACTCCAGACAGATAGGTGACTCACAGTGACTTTGATTGGAGAGCTGTGTGATTGGAGGTTGTATTTGTGTGTCCCGGGTGTCCTAACACCTCAGTTACTCATACATCCCAGAACACTGCTCCCAGGGCCGAGGACACTGTGTGAAAAATAACAAGCTCCAGCTTGGTTCTATTACATTTCCTACAGACTCAAATTAGAACCCAGAACCAAATCAGCTGCTCGGTTGTCACAAGAGACAATCTTAAGACCAAAGGAACAAGCTAAGATACTTACAGTATTTGCCCCCTTTCTGATTTTCTCTAAGTTAGAATATTTTTGACACTGAATGTTAACAGATCATCAGGTAAAGGAAACCTGAGTTTGCAAAGAACCAAAAAAAGGATACTTATTTTATTAACACAGTTACGCAACAACCAATTCCCCTGTGTGAAAAACAAATTGCCCCCTTACACTCAATAACTGGTTGTGCCACCTTTAGCTGCAATGACTGCAAACAAACGCTTCTTGTTGTTGTTGATCCGTCTCTCACATCATCATTGTGGAGTAATGTTGGGCCACTCTTGCATGCAGAACTGCTTTAACTCAGCGACATTTGTGGGTTTTCTAGCATGAACTGCTCATTTCAAATCCTGGCACATCTCAATTCGGATTAGGTCTGGACTTTTACTAGGCCGGGTAAGCCTAAAAAAATTAAGATTGACATTTTACATTATTTATTTTTTTAATTCTTCACATTGTCAAACAGTCCATATTTTCCAACGGGGCTATACATTTGGGTGAGTTTTTTTCCCTCGCCTGAGTAGCCTCTTTTCACTGCCAAAAATAAAATTAATCCATCTAGTGTTCAACGAAATAACAACACAATGTCAAATACAGGTAGCCTAACCAAATAATGAACATCCAATCTCATTAACCGTTACTCTTTCGCGGGAATTCCACTAACGGTCAGTATGTAGCCAAACGTAGCTGCTGCTCATTCCGTTTGCTCGAAAATGGAAAAATGATTTAAAAAAGTAAGCCCTGCGTCCAAAGAGACACATAACAGCTCTACTGGTAGTACTGCTACTACCAGCAGTACTACACCTGCACCTGTCGACGACAGAAGTTGTTCTGCTTCCACGAGCACATCTAGTGCCAGCATCAGTAATTCTAAATGTGTTGTTAGCCCAGCTAGTATGGATACTGAAATTTGTGAATTTGATGCAGTCGAAGAGCTACTGCCTCCTTACCCGGGAAAGTACCGAACAACAGACAGGGACGTTGGACCATCGAAGAGGCGCAAATACGATGAGAACAACATTGATTTGGGGTTCACTTATATTGGTAGTGGTGCTTTTCCTCATCCACAGTGTGTTATATGTGCAAAAGTACGATCTCACAACACGATGATACCTTCACTCTTGTGCAGACATTTAGAAACAAAACATGCCAATTTGAAAAATAAGCCAAGGGAGTTTTTGGAGTAAAAATTAAGACGACTTTCGAGTAGTAAGACATGTATAAAAGCAACAGAAACCATTAATAAGAAGGGGCTAGAAGCATCTTAAAGTTGAAGTAGGAAGTTTACATACACTGAAGTTGGAGTCATTAAAACTCGTTCTTCAACCACTCCACAAATTTTTCCAACAATTTTTTACAGACAGATTATTTCACTTATAATTCACTGTATCACAATTCCAGTGGGTCAGAAGTTTACATACACTAAGTTGACTGTGCCTTTAAACAGCTTGGAAAATTCCAGAAAATGATGTCATGGCTTTAGAAGCTTCTGATAGGCTAATTGACATCATTTGGGTCAATTGGAGGTGTACCTTGGGATGTATTTCAAGGCCTACCTTCAAACTCAGTGCCTCTTTGCTTGACATCATGGGAACATCAAAAGAAAAGACCTCAGAAAAAGAATTGTAGACCTCCACAAGTCTGGTTCATCCTTGGGAGCAATTTCCAAACGCCTGAAGGTACCACGTTCATCTGTACAAAAAATAGTACGCAAGTATAAACACCATGGGACCACACAGCCGTCATACCGCTCAGGAAGGAGACATGTTCTGTCTCCTAGAGATGAACATACTTTGGTGCGAAAAGTGCAAATCAATCCCAGAAAAACAGCAAAGGATCTTGTGAAGATGCTGAAGGAAACAGGTACAAAATTATCTATATCCACAGTAAAACGAGTCCTATATCAACACAACCTGAAAGGCCGCTCAGCAAGGAAGAAGCCACTGCTACAAAACCGTCATAAAAACCCAGACTACGGTTTGCAACTGCACACGGGGACAAAGAGCGTACTTTTTGGAGAGATGTCCTCTGGTCTAATGAAACAAAAATAGAACTGTTTGGCCATAATGACCATCGTTATGTTTGGAGGAAAAAGGGGGAGGCTTGCAAGCCGAAGAACACCATCCCAACCGTGAAGCACGGGGGTGGCAGCATCATGTTGTGGGGGTGCTTTGCTGCAGGAGGGACTGGTGCACTTCACAACATAGATGGCATCATGAGGCAGGAACATTATCTGGATATATTGAAGCAACATCTCAAGACATCAGTCAGGAAGTTAAAGCTTGGTCGCAAATGGGTCTTCCAAATGGACAATGACCCCAAGCATACTCCCAAAGTTGTGGAAAAATGGCTTAAGGACAACAAAGTCAAGGTATTGGAGTGGCCATCACAAAGCCCTGACCTCAATCCTATAGAACATTTGTGGGAAGAACTGAAAAAGCGTGTGCGAGCAAGGAGGCCCAGAAACCTGACTCAGTTACACCAGCTCTGTCAGGAGGAATGGGCCAAAATTCACCCAATTTATTGTGTTAAGCTTGTGGTAACTACCCGAAACATTTGACCCAAGTTAAACAATTTAAAGGCAATGCTAAATCACTCTATTATTATTCTGACATTTCACATTCTTAAAATAAAGTGGTGATCATAACTGACCTAAGACAGGGAATATTTACTAGGATTAAATGTCAGAAATTGTGAAAAGATGATGCCACCTTAGAAGTTACTGCGCTCTTCACTAAGGCCATTCTACTGCAATATTTGCCTATGGAGATTGCACTGCAGTGTGCTCGACTTCATACACCTGTCAGCAACGGGTGAGGCTGAAGTAGCCAAATCCACTAATTTGAATGCTTGTCCACATACTTTTGTATATACAATTTAAATAATTCAAATACTGAGCAATATTTTACGCAATTTTCTGGGGTGAAAATTATATTATTTTATACTAATACAATTGCTCAGAGAAAGAGATTTTGATCAACAAGGAACATTTTTCTCAAAAGAGTAGGGGTGAAAATCATTGACACCCCAATCGATTCTTATAAATGAAATAGTCAAAAGCGTAGTATTTGGTCCCATATTCCTGGAACCCAATGATTACATCAAGCTTGTGACTACAAACTTGTTGGATGCATTTGCAGTTTGTTTTGGTTGTGTTTTCAGATTATTTTGTGCCCAATAGAAATGAATGGTAAATAATCTATTGTGTAATTTTGGAGACACTTCTATTGTAAATAATAATAGAATATGTTTCTAAGCACTTCTACATTAATGTCTATGCTACCATGATTATGGATAATCCTGAATTAATCGTGAATAATGATGAAAGTTAGAGGGTCAAAGATCATAATGGTGAGAGGTCAGCGTGACTTGAATTAATATCCATGGGGCAACCATTGTAACACTCTGATGTATTAAGCGATACACACTATTCTCAATTTCTCAACTCCTCTACCCTCTCTCCTCCGTCCTCTCTCGCATCCTTTTGAAAACGGTCAAGGGTAATCAGCGGCGAGGAGAGGGAACATGGATGAAAATGAGCTTGTATGAAATGAGATTCTGCTTCTCCACTCGCACGTCATCAGGCAAATGCCGTTTATAGGTGTGGATCCCAAAATAAATGTGTAAAGTGCTTAAAACAAATTAAGTTAGATGTGCACAACACTTTATAGATAAAAACAATATGCTACTTATCGTTTTAAACGTGTGCATGCTTTCTCCTCCGACAAAACAAAAGCTGAATCAAAGGGGGTGTGGCAGATTTCAAAACACTTCCGAAGGACTCAGGTAGGGTATACCTGACCGTCCTCGATGAAAAGTGACTTTCGAGGAGCGGAGGGCCTTTTCTCATTTGGACAAGTCTTTCTCCTCTGTGACCTGGAAAACAATAAGTGGTCAAGTGGTCGAGGATAGTGTTAATTCGTTAGTAGGCAAACGGTTGACGGTCCTCCCCTCATCGGTAGCCTCCTTTTGGCGAGGAAGTACAATTGTACAGTGGTGGAAAATATACCCAACTGTCATACTTGAGTAAAAGTAAAGATACCTTAATAGAAAATGACTCAAGTAAAAGTAAAAGTCAACCCAGTAAAATTCTACTTGAGTAAAAGTCAAAAATTATTTGGTTTAAAATATACTTAAGTATCAAAAGTAAAAGTATAAATAATTTCAAATTCCTTATATTAAGCAAACCAGATGGCACCATTTTCTTGTTTTTTAATTTACGGAAAGCCAGGTGCACACTCCAAAACTCAGACATCATTTACAAACAAAGCATTTGTGTTTAGTGAGTCCGCCAGATCAGAGGCAATAGGGATGACCAGTTCGGTTGATAAGTGAGTGAATTTGACTATTTTCCTGTCCTGCTAAGCATTCAAAATGTAACAAGTACTTTTGGGTGTCAGAGAAAAATGTATGGAGTAAAAAGTACAATATTTTCTTAAGGAATGTAGTGAAGTAAAAGTAAAAGTAGTCAAAGAGATAAATAGTAAAGTACAGATACCCCAAAAAACGACATAAGAAGTACTTTAACTTCTTACGGCTGAAATCCCGTTAACGGGATACACTTGACAACAGCCAGTGAAAGTGCAGGGCGCCAAATTCAAACAACAGAAATCTCATAATTAAAATTTCCTCAAACATACAAGTATTTTACACCATTTTAAAGATAAACTTGTTGTTAATCCCACCACAGTGTCTGATTTCAAAAAGGCTTTACGACGAAAGCACACCATCTGATTATGTTAGGTCAGTACCTAGTCACAGAAAAACACAGCCATTTTTTCCAGCCAAAGAGAGGAGTCACAAAAAGCAGAAATATAGATAAAATTAATCACTAACCTTTGATGATCTTCATCAGATGACACTCATAGGACTTCATGTTACACAATACATGTATGTTTTGTTCGATAAAGTTCATATTTATATCCCAAAATCTTAGTTTACATTGGCGCGTTATTTTCAGTAATGTTTTGCCTCCAAAACATCCAGTGATTTTGCAGAAAGCCACATCAATTTACAGAAATACTCATAATAAACATTGATAAAAGATACAAGTATTATACATGGAACTTTAGATAAACTTCTCCTTCATGCAACCGCTGTGTCAGATTTAAAAAAAACTTTACGGAAAAAGCACACCATGCAATAATCTGAGTACGGCGCTCAGACACAAAAACAAACCATACAGGTACCCGCCATGTTGTGGAGTCAACAGAAGTCAGAAATAGCATTATAAATATTCACTTACCTTTGATGATCTTCATCAGAATGTACTCCCAGGAATCCCAGTTCCACAATAAATGTTTGTTTTGCTCGATAAAGTCTATAATTTATGTCCAAATACCTCCTTTACCTCCAAATTCATGATGCGCAGGCCAGACGAAAAGTAAAAAAATTCCATTACAGTTCGTAGAAACATGTCAAACGATGTATAGAATCAATCTTTAGGATGTTTTAACATAAATCTTCAATAATGTTTCAACCGGAGAATTCCTTTGTCTTTAGAAACGAAAAGGAACGCAGCTACCTCTCACGGGGGCGCGCCTGAGTGAGCTCATGGCACTCTGCCAGACCCCTGACTCAAACAGCTCTCATTCCCCCCTCCTTCACAGTAGAAGCCTGAAACAAGGTTCTAAAGACTGTTGACATCTAGTGGAAGCCCTAGGAAGTGCAATATGACCCCATAGACACTGTATATTGAATAGGCAAACCTACAAACCTCAGATTTCCCACTTCCGGGTTGGATTTTTTCTCAGGTTTTTGCCTGCCATATGAGTTCTGTTATACTCACAGACATCATTCAAACAGTTTTAGAAATTTCAGAGTGTTTTCTATCCAAATCTACTAATACTATGCATATCTTAGCGTCTGGGCCTGAGTAGCAGGCAGTTTACTCTGGGCACCTTCTTCATCCAAGCTATTCAATACTGCCCCCAGCCATAAGAAGTTCAAGTATTTTTACTTAAGTACTTTATGTAACGGATGTGAAATAGCTAGCTAGTTAGCGTTTCAATCGGTTACGTCACTCGCTTTGAGACCCTGAAGTAGTGGTTCCCCTTGCTCTACAAGGGACGCGGCCTTTGTGGAGCGATGGGTAACGACGCTTCGTGGGTAACTGTTGTTGATGTGTGCAGAGGGTCCCTGGTTCGCGCGAGGGGACGGTCTAAAGTTATACTGTTACATTTACACCACTGCAAGTGTATGCTACCTGAGTCCTTCGCGGAAAAGTTTGGAAATCTGCCACACCCTCTTTGAATCAACTACTGTTTTCTCAAAGGAGAAAAGCATGCAAACATAAAAAAACGAAGTTCTACTTACCCTTTTATCTATAAAATGTCTTGCACAACTAGCTAAGTGATGTTTTTATCACTTTAGACATGTATTTTAGGATTCCACCCTGTAAACATCAATAAGAGTCTCATTTCATAAAAGTGCATTTTTGACCACTTTCCCTCTCCTCGCCACCTCTCCTCGATTACCTTTGACCTTTTCCAAAAGGAGGCCAGAGAACGGAAGAGAGAGGACGCAAGTGTTAAGCAAACTAATTGAGAAAAGGCCATGGACACTCTTCAGTTTGCCTACTAACGAATTGACATCTCCTCAACCACTCAACCACTTATTGGTTTCCGGGTCACATTGGAGAGAGAACGATGGAGACTTTAGCCCAAATGAGAAAAGGCCCCATGATTAGTGAACCTCATCATATCTCCCTCTTCACAGCTGTCCACTCCATTAGGCAGGATTAATCAAACTCCTCCCAGGTGGCGTGGTGGGCTGCAAGCCTGCTACAGTGTGTTACTGGGACGCTACACTGTGTTTAATATCGCTTCAGCTCTGTCCAACCGCCTGAAGTGTTTGAACAAGAAACATTAGTGTTGAAAGAAACGGAAATGCTTACATTTCAAATTGAAGATGCTCTGAGCTGCATCTTCACTCCTAGTCCTAGAGTGATGCTGGTGTATAGTGTCTATGAGAGTTTTTAGGTCTTTTGATTTAGACCTGAGCACTTTGTGAGGTGACTTTGTTCAACAAAATCACTTAAATTAGTTGATGAGCTGATTGAGGCACAATACAAAAGCAACTGACTCAATGTTTTGCAATATAACCATGCAGTCATTTCCGTCAACCTCTGTACTCTACAGTGAGTGACAAGTTCACCAGCAGCGACTGAATTTAGAGCAAAACTATCTGGATAGTGCTGCCACCCTCAGGACAGATACTGCAATGGCAGACTACATAAGGAGCAAGGTGTCTGTGAAAGCCTATCGATACTGCAGTTTGTCATGAAATAGTGTCATCCCATCCATACACATCCACTGGTAAGAGAAGAGCAGCGACTAACCTGAGTGACTTTCTCAGTGACCCCGTGTGTGCGCTCCATTAGTTTACAGGGGGCGATGATGTCAATCTCCGCAGACGGGAGGGCCACCAGGGGGTCTGGCCTGTTGTCCAGTGGGTTGAGCTGGGTCACGTGACTTAAGGTCCGGAAGCGGGTGAGGTTGGGGTCAGACGTGGAGTCAGATGTAACATTACGCAGACTGGACTTCATTCCGCCTGAGAAGGAATAAATATAGATGGATATTTCATTGCCTGTGACTTAAGAGTTGAATGTGCTGAGTGCAAGATACAGTATAAGGAGATATTGAACAGATGGAACATAAATGTAAGACAAGCATTAATCAATTACATGTTCTTTGATCCTCAAATTTCGTTATGCCACCCGCGCCCTAAACCTCCTTTGTGTGTCCCATACATGTCCTCTACCTGCCCCTGTCCCTGTCCTTGCCACCATCCACATCCGTATCTCTGTCTCCTGCCCATGACCCCTATCCCCTGTCCCCATCTTGCCCTCTACCTGTGCTGCTGGGCCGCGTCTGGAGCTTCCCGTGCCAGCTGGACTGTCCCCTGCGAGTCTTGATGCCGTCCACAGATGAGGCGTGCAGCGGGCTGCAGAGGCTCTCATAGGAGCGGCTGGGCATCACGCTGCAGTTGGAGCCACACTCCTCGTCCACCCAGAGGCAGTGCAGCTTGGGGGAAGACTGGGAGAAGCCCATGGCCAGGGACAGGGCTTGAGGGGCATCCGAGGGGTCCCCAGTGGGAGAAACTGGGTCACCTATAAACATGCCATTTAGCAGACACTTTTATCCAAAGCAAATTACAATGAGTGCATATATTTTGTATGTGACCGCAGTGAGAATCAAGCCCACAAGCATGTTGTTGCTAGCATGATGCTTTTACCAACTGAGCTACACAGGACTACTCACCTCCCAGCAAGGCCCTCTGGTCCTCGTCCCAGAGTAGTATCCCGGTGCCCCCCAGCCGCCGGCGCTCTGGCAGGGACAGCAGCTTGTCCAGGGCTACAGACTCATGCCCCAGGGCAGAGAGGTCCCGCTGGTGGCCCAGCTCGGTGTCATCCTCCAGGGAATGTTTACTGCTGCTGAGGGAGCGAAGCAGGGCGGAGGGCAGGCGGAACCTATGCCGACGTGCTGCAGGTCAGAGGGGAAAGTTCAGAGGGAAAAGGAGATAGGTTTCTGACTACATTACACACCGCACCAACATCATTAGTAAAACAATGACTTAATTACTACTCTTAGAAAAAAAGGTACTGAATTGTACTTAAAGGGGTACAAACGCATGTGACTGTAGTGGTACCCTGTGTCCATTGTGCCATTAGTTATAGGTACATAATTGTACCCAGTTTGAGGTTAAAAGTTTGTTCCTTTATTTATTTTTTTAAATAAGAACTAAATATATATTTTTTGTGGATTTTTCCTTCCTCTATGGGATCGGTCCCCCCCCCATGGGACGGTTGAGCTAACGTAGGCTAATGTGATTAGCATGAGGTTGTAAGTAACAAAATAATTCCCAGGACATAGACATATCTGAAACAGGCAGAAAGCTTAAATTCTTGTTAATCTAACTACACTGTCCAATTTACAGGAGCTATTACAGTGAAATAATACCATGCTATTGTTTGAGGAGAGTGCACAATTATGAATTTGAAATTGTATTAATAAACCAAATACATTTGGGCAGTCGTGTACAACATTTTGAACAGATATACAATGGTTCATTGGATCAGTCAAAAACATACACTGCTGCCATCTAGTGGCCAAATATATAAATTGTCCTTGGGCTGGAATAATACATTATGGCCTTTCTCTTGCATTTCAAATAATAATAAACGCATGTTTTTTTCTTTATATTATCTTTTACCAGATCTAATGTGTTATATTCTCCTACATTAATTTCACATCTCCACAAACGTCAAAGTGTTTCCTTTCAAAAGGTATCAAGAATATGCATATCCTTGCTTCAGGTCCTGAGCTACAGACAGTTAGATTTGGGTATGTCATTTTAGGTGAAAATCGGGAAAAAAGGGTCAGATCCTTGAGGAGGTTTTAAGGTCACTACAATATTAATTAGAGCTCTTTGTTGTCTCTTATGTAAGCCTTTATAAAGACTTCAGAATTGAAAGCCAAAAAGCTCAACTTTTAAATAACATAAACAGAGACCACTTAAACACTTCCACTCACAGGTGGCCAAAAAGAACAAACTGAAACTAAGCCAAACTAAGCCACGCCTCCAACAAAATAAGCCACGCCTCCAATGATTGTACAAAAATATACCATTATAATACAGTACATTATCCACACATACCGGAAATGGTACCGAACAGTACCATGTGAGATCATATGTGTACCTCTGAAGGTGCATGATATGTATTTCTATCTTCTTGTACCCAAGAGAAAAATACTGTACCCTAAAAACTCTGGACCATTACCTCAATCTCTTCCTGACTTATTAGAACTAGATTTTTTAAGGTTTTACACATAGAGGATCTTCTTTGTTTACCTAGGGGAAGCCAGGGGATAGGCAGCTTGTTGAGGTCTCTGGTCGGGGAGCTGGGAATAGGTGGATCAGTGGGCAGCTCAAAGTTGAGGATGAACATGATCACCAAGCCATCCTCATTCTTCACTGGCACCACATCAATTTTACAGGAGAAACACATACCTGAACACAGAGACACACACATCACCACCAAAGTGAGAAAACACCTGTATTTTAAAGCACATGAATGCATACCAAAGTTCTCCTCTAGAGAGAGACACACAACAGCAAATGAAAGCTGCAGAGATCAGCCAGGGAGTGGCCAACTGGGCAAAAACTGGTTGAATCAATGTTGTTTCCAAAAACGATTAATGTGATGGCGTTGAATCAACGTGGAAAACTGATTGGATTTGCAAAAAGTCGTCAACTTAAGGGCATTTCGTATTTTTGTCCTACAACTTTTAACCTAAATTCAATGAGATGATTATATATTTTGTTGATTTCACATTGAATTCAACAAAAATGAATGATCTGGTGTTATCATTCAATATTTAGGATAGTATTGTAATAGGCTCCATAATAACGTAAACAACGTCTTTTGATGTAATTTTCTGAGAGAGAGGCACTGACTCCTCCACATCGTCCACCTGGCAGAGAGCTACAGCTATGCCAGGAGCCAAACCAATCTGGCTTCCCCTGGCAGAATGGGAGAGAGAGAGAGAAAGAGAGGTCACTGACTGACTGTGGAGGGATGGGGAGGAGGTAGTCAGATAACGGGTTAGCAGGAAGGACACATAGGACAGGCCTGACAGGGACAGTAGGAATATACTGTATCATCATCCCCTCCCGGATTAGAGCTCTAACATGGCCCCTTATTCTGCCTAATTCATCTCATTGAAATCACACAGTCATCTACTGTACTGCAGAACCATCTGCTACTGAACACTTTGTTCCGGGACGCACCACATCCTAAATCTATACAGATTTATATGCACATTGGTTTAGTCACCTTTTACATGTGGAGCACACCTGAGAACACTTCGATTGCTAGATATAATAACAATGGTGACCCTATCCATAACGGAGTGAAGGACTTTACTGAAATCATTGCTTGGAATTATAAGTGTCCAAGTGGAAAAAATGACCTAAATACATTTTTAAGACTACTGGTAAAACATTTTTAAATAAACATTAGCATAATGTATATCATATTTTCTGCACCTGCAGGGGATCAGTAGACTATATTACAAAGAGCCAAGGACAATTATCAGGGGCAATATGGAAACTGGATCATACTTCTCATGAAGACCACAAGCACCATATAAACCAAAATAAATGATATGATTATATCCCCCCTCCCCATCTCTCTTTTTCTCTCTCCATCTCAGTTTTTTTTCTCCCTGTCAGTCTCCCCCTTCTCTTTCTTCTTTCCACCCTACCTCTCCCTCATCATCAGAAACTCTGAATTACTCATTGGAGATTTCTCTCTCTCTTTCTCTTCATGAAATATTTACATATTAGCCTGAGGAGAGAGCTGAACTATTGATCTGTCTGTTCCTCCACTCTTTCATCTCTGTCTGCAATAACACAGGCAGGCAGGGGACAGCAGAGTTGTTCAAACCGTTTAAAACTTTGCCAAGACCAGAGATGAGAGATGCCTGACACAAATTATGGATATACATGTTAGACTCAGCCAATAATACTGCTCATCTAGCCTGCATGAATGCATATCATTAAGTGATGGAGGAACAATGACAAATCAATGACAGACAGCTCTTGCATTCCAGCAGTGCCCAACTCAGATAAGCAGCTGAGAATGAGTCCGTCTGATATACACTACCGTTCAAAAGTTTGTGGTCACTTAGAAATTCCCTTGTTTTTTAAAGAAAAGCACATTTTTGGTCCATTAAAATAACAGTAAATTGATCAGAAATACAGTGTAGACATTGTTAATGTTGTAAGTGACTATTGTAGCTGGAAACAGCTGATTTTTAATGGAATATCTACATAGACATACAGAGGCCCACTATCAGCAACCATCACTCCTGTGTTCCAATGGCACGTTGTGTTAGCTAATCCAAGTTTATAATTTTAAAAGGCTAATTGATCATTAGAAAACCCTTTTGCAATTATGTTTGCACAGCTGAAAACTGTTGTTCTGATTAAAGAAGCAATAAAACTGGCCTTCTTTAGACTAGTTGAGTATCTGGAGCATCAGCATTTGTGGGTTCGATTACAGGCTCAAAATGGCCAGAAACAAATACTTTCTACTGAAACTCATCAGTCTATTCTTGTTCTGAGAAATGAAGGTTATTCTAATGTGAGAAACTACCAAGAAACTGAAGATCTCGTACAACGTTGTGTATCTTCACAGAACAGCGCAAACTGGTCTAACCAGAACAGAAATAGGAGTGGAAGGCCCCGGTGCACAACTGAGCAAGTGGACAAGTACATTAGAGTGTCTAGTTTGGAAACAGACGCCTCACAAGTCCTCAACTGGCAGCTTCATTAAATGGTACCCGCAAAACACCAGTCTCAACGTCAGCAGTGAAGAGGCGACTCCGGGATGCTGGCCTTCTAGCCAGAGTTGCAAAGAAAAATAATATATTAAATATTCACAAAACCAAATTCATCACAAATGTGGACACTGGATTGGATCATTGACTGGGTACTAATGATTGATACTAGGTGTGAATACTGTTCATGAAGATGACACTTTAAGACCTCCAGTGATATTTGAACTTTTCCTGTTGAAAAACGATAAACCAAGTATAAATACAGTAAAGCACACACACACTAAAGGGTATCAAAAATTTGTTTTGAGAAAAATCATGTTTTTTAGACAACTGCAAACTTCAAGGAGTAGAGCATTCAAGGAGGTGGGCTGTTGGTGCCCGCTGATGTCATCGGCCTCCGGCCTTGCTTGAGGAACACTAGAGGAGCAATAGAGAGCAAAAGAGGAACCCCCCCCCCCATGTCATGAGGCATCTGGACCACCTATTGAAATGCCACTTGTGCCTTTTGTTAAGTACACAAGTGTTAAATGAGGTGAAAATGAGAGTAGGTCTTTAAGGATTTGCCAGAATAGAGCTGGCTGTGGTCCTGGTCAAAAGTAATGCACTATCTTGGGAATAGGGTGTCATTTGGGATGTAGGCTAATTACTAGAGTTAATGAGCCTTGGGGATAATTGGACAATTAATGCTAATAAAACACTGATTCTGCTCTCAGGGGAGAATCACCTTATTATCTGTGGAAGGAAGTCATCATTGTTCTCACTGAGGAGAATTAGAGATAGAGACTAGGACCTGGGCCCTATTGGAAATAAGAAGTCCTCATCAATGTGAAGACCCTAAAACAACAACTACTTTGTGTGAGGTTCTCTATTGAATACCTAAGAAAAGGAAAACAAGAATTCCTCTAAAACAGATTTTAAGACAGATGCACCTTTGGCCCATCCACAAAATCCCACTGAAACACTGTTTCACTTCAACAATAGTCAAACAGTTTGATTTAGTTTGGATTCCGAGGATACCTTTGACCTGCTAAAAATAAAGCACCAATGACCACTGAGCCAATCCTTCATTCAGAAATATACAGTTATTTTAGAGCCAAAACAATAATCCCACCATCGAAATTTGGCTTTACTTGTGAACACACATCTATGAAAAGTTAGACATGACTAATGTACACTCATAATAGCCATTCACAACGCCCTGTAAGTCATCATCACTCTACCTAATAATAACCTTAGGAGTCAGCCAATAATAGATCAGTGAGATTTACACTGTGTGGGGTCATTCCTCACCCATAGAATATTAATCTGGTTGGTGTGAGTATCTTACATTTAGCCTTCCACAGTATCTTTCTAACATCACACTTTCCACATCTCTGATGTTATTGATCTGCATTATATTTTACTACACACAACATCAATTCAGGGCTGGGGATGGTAGAATTACCGGATAACCATGTAACCAACGGTTATGGATGAAGACCGTCATGAAAATAAAATAACTGTCATAACCGTTTAAATCAGTGGAGGCTCCTCAGAGGAGGAAGGGGAGAACCATCCTACTCAGTGAATTTCAGAAAAATAAAAATTGTAAAACATAAAAAAAGTGATCCTTTTTAGATAAAACTATACCAAATATATTCACGTCACCAAATATTTATTAAATATTAAAACACACTGTTTTGCAATGAAGGTCTACAGTAGCCTCAGAATCACTCTGTAAGGTAGCACCATAGTGTAACCGGAGGACAGCTAGCTTCTGTCCTCCTCTGGGTACATTGACTTCAATACAAAACCTAGGAGGCTCATGGTTGTCACCCCCTTTCCATAGACTTACACAGTAATTATGACAACTTCCGGAGGATGTCCTCCAACCTATCAGAGCTCTTGCAGCATCAATTGACATGTTGTCCACCTAATCAAACGATCAGAGAATGAATCTAGTCCTGAAAGCATAAACTACAGCTAGCTAACACTGCAGTGTATAAAATGTGGTGAGTAGTTGACTCAAAGAGAGCGAAAGACAATAGTTGAATAGTTTTGAACTAATTTATTTATTTCAAAATGAAAGAGAAGCAAGAGAGATTTAATAGTATATATTTTTTTACTTTCACTTACTTAGCTAGCGTCGAATGCAGCTAGCTAGTTTAGCCTATTCAAACACCTGGCTCAAACATAGAATCATTCTATGTTAGCTAGCTGGCGATGGCTATCCAACACGGGAACTCTTCCAAGTCAAGGTAGGTTTTGGTTTAATTAATTTATTGCCACTGGGGCCCGCTGGTGTAACTGCCAAATTGCTTGCTGCTGACTGTACACCGTACTGCATGGCTGTAGCGATTTACTAACGTGTTAGTTCTAGTAGCTACAGTGCATTCGGAAAGTATTCAGACCCCTTGACTTTTTTTTTTTTTTTTTTTTTACTTTACAGCCACCAAGACTCTTCTTAGGGCTGGCCGCCCGGCCAAACTGCGCAATCGAGCGAGAAGGGCCTTGGTCAGGGAGGTGACCAAGAACTCGATGGTCACTCTGACAGAGCTCCAGAGTTCCACTGTGGAGATGGGAGAACCTTCCAGAAGGACAACCATCTCTGCAGCACTCCACCAATCAGGCCTTTACGGTAGAGTGGCCAGATGGAAGCCAGTCCTCAATAAAAGGCACATGACAGCCCGCTTGGAGTTTGCCAAAAGGCACCTAAAGGACTATCAGACCATGAAAACAAGATTCTCTGATGAAACCAAGATTGAACTCTTTGGCCTGAATGCCAAGCGTCACATCTGGAGGAAACCAGGCACCGTTCATCACCTGGCCAATACCATCCCTACGGTGAAGCATGGTGGTGGCAGCATCATGCTGTGGGATTTTTTTTCAGCGGCAGGGACTAGGAGACTAGATGGGATCAAGGGAAAGATGAACGGATAAAAGTACAGAGAGATCCTTGATCCCTGCTCCAGAGCGGTTAGGACCTCCGACTGGAGCGAAGGTTCACCTTTCAACGGGACAGAGACTCTAAGCACACAGCGAAGACAACGCAGGAGCGGCTTCGGGACAAGTCTCTGAATGTCCTTGAGTGGCCCAGCTAGAGCCCGGACTTGAACCCGATTGAACATCTCTGGAGAGACCTGAGAATAGCTGTGCAGCGACGCTCTCCCTACAACCTGACAGAGCTTGAGAGGATCTGCAGAGAAAAATGGGAGAAACTCCCCAAATACAGGTGTGCCAAGCTTGTAGCGTTATACCCAAGAAGACTCACGGCTGTAATCGCTGCCAAAGGTGCTTCAACAAAGTACTGAGTAAAGGATCTGAAAACTTATGTAAATATAATGTTTCAGTTTTAGTTTCTTTTTGCAAAAAATTCAAAAAAACTGTTTTTGCTTTGTCATTATGGGGTATTGTGTGAAGATTGATGAGGGGAAAAAACTATTTAATCAATTTTAGAATAAGGCAGTAACATAACAAAAAGTGGAAAAAGTGAATTCTTTCCTAATGTATAAAATTGAGCGCCAAGCGATGCAATCTCCATACACAAACATTGTCCATAGAATGGCATTACTGAAGATCTCAGTGATTTTCAACGTGGCACTGTCATAGGATGCCACTTTCCTTCAAATTTCGTCCCTGCTAGAACTGCCCCAGTCAACTGTAAGTGTTGTTATTGTGAAGGGGAAATGTCTAGGAGCAACAACTGCTCAGCCACGAGGATGTAGGCAACACAAGCTCACAGTACAGGACAGCCGAGTGGTCCTTCCACATATTTTCCCCAATTTCGCACTATTGCAATTCCACAAAACATACAACATGCATAGCAGCAGATTAGCAAAAAATGTAATAGCACATTATCCAAACAGGTTGTCACATAGAAGCTTTAGCCTAGTATTTACTTCACACAAAGTCACAATAAATTCAAAGCATGCGCATAATTGACACTGCCGGACTGCACACACAATCCGAATGCAGTTAATAAACTCTACAGGAAACCTCTACAGTATAGCCTATAAAATAACATGTACCTCTTTGAGCTGTTATTGTGACTCTTCAGACAGTCACACATTTTATAGGACACTGCACAATTCACTTCATAGCCATCAAACAGTTTGAGAGTAGATATGGATATGTTTAAAACAGAGTTGGTCCTCGTTAAGAATAAGATACCTTCCCACTGGGCACAGACGTCAGTTCAACGTTTATTCCACATTGGTTCAATGTAATTTCATTGGAATGCCGTGTAAACAACGTTGTTTACACCAGTGTGTGCCCAGTGGTTTGATATTTAAACTATTTCCACTCTTCATCTACAGTATCTGTATAATCATCAGCTAGATTTTGCCAAATATAGGAGATATTCTGTCTTGGGGTGCGCTTTGTGCGTCCTGATCATGCTCTGTGTCGAGATAACCTACTGCTGGAATGCGCTGAATTGATAGAGGAATATGATATCGCTCTGAATTTATGAACGGCCTGTCTCGCAATTCACAACAATGTCATTGGTGAGAAAAGATAGTTACCCTATCATTACTAAATATCAGTTGAATTTGCTCTGAAATCTTTACATAGTGAGGCGGCCAAGCCGACAAGATGGCACAGCACCCATCTCGGTAGAGAGCCGACACTTAAACGACTAGTAAAAACCTAAAACGGACCCTTACCATAACCAAACCCTCAACCCTGACCCTAATTTTTATAAATTCTGAAATTAAATATAGATTTGGGCGTGTGTCTTTATAGCCATCGAGAATTGAACCTCTGCATTTTTTGAGCTTCGACGCTGCCATTGGACATGACTCAACACAACCGCAACACGGGTGGTATTGCAGCTTTCACTGATTTAAAAGGAAGCATTCCCTCCCTGTCTGATGGCAATGCCGGACGCCCCCCTGGCTGTAGTGTAGCAGAGCCGTGATTTGGGGAGAACCCTGGCATAGTGACCATCTTGGTTTTAAATGGGCACTTCCGTTTTTTGCTGTCTTTCCTGGGACTATCGGGATAAATATGAATTATTTTCGGTATTGAAACTTGGTGGATTTTCAGGAAAATATTCATCCCTACTCCCTATATGTCTGTGCAACTTTATTTTGTTTTACACAAAATGCTCTCAAACGTTTAAAAACACCCTCAGCGTGTTTATTATGAAGCTGAATGTCAAAACGGTCAAGTGAACCAAAGAGAGTAATTAAGGGGAGAGACTGGGGAGCTCAGCGCATCATCAGACCTAAATCTAAAAAAGGTCTCCCAGGCCTCTCTCTCTCTCCCTCCCTCCCGCAGGTCTTGGAATGGGAGTGAGGTTCTAGAATCAAGTTCGGGACAGGATGAGACAAAATTGACAGTCCACAGTAATGGGCAGCATAGGAATAGTTATAAACTGAGGGAGGGGTTAGAAGAAAAAAAATGTGTGTAGGCCTAATATAGTTTACTTCATAAACTTTCTGCATATTGCACCTTTAATAAAACACAATTTCCACCACGCTAGAGTGGCTAATGCTACTTGAGCCAATCAGGTTGCAGCAGTCTTTTTACTGCAGTTTTTACCAGACGCCCAGCCAAGAAAGACAATTTCCATATGTAACAGTATAGCTTCAGTCCCTCTCCTCGCCCCTACCTGGGCTCGAACCAGGGACCCTCTGCACACATCGACAACAGCCACCCTTGAAACATCGATACCCATCGCGACACAAAAGCCGTGGCCCTTGAAGAGCAAGGGGAACAATTACTTCAAGGTCTCAGAGCGAGTGACTTCACCAATTGAAACGCTATTAGCGCGCACCCCGCTAACTAGCTAGCCATTTCACATCGGTTACACTCATCCCCCTTTTGACCTCCTCCTTTTCTGCAGCAACCAGTGATTTTATTTATTTTTAATCCCAGCCCCTGTCCCTGCAGGCCTTTTGGTATGCCGTCATTGTAAATAAGAATTTGTTCTTAACTGACTTGCCTAGTTAAATAAAGGTTAAATAAAACATTTCAAAATACAGTCCAGTTGGACACAGATGACATAATAGGAATAATAGTGCCACCTGCCAGCCGGTTGGGCTAGTGGAAACCCCCAGAGCAGGGTGTAGCTCCCTCCAGTAACCACGAGCACAACCGTTCCTTGATTTTAACTGGCGGCTTTATTCTGTAAATTTAGTCAGAATTATCACCTTCCGTGAGAACTATAAAGTACATGAAAATACAGTTAAGCACACTCTTACAACCTCCTTATCTTACGAGTGACTTATTAGCTTGGTATAACTCTGAAGTGCTTACATACATAAACATAACAGTATCAGATTAAACACGTGAATAAAGGACAAATACCTCATTGGCTGCTTATTACAGAAGGGAGGAAATCAAACTTCACACTTATTATTCCTGGCATGAATTCACACTTCATTCTTAATTATTATAACTTTACCATCCTAACATACATGCTTCAACCTTTACGAACTACACCCGATGACATGAAAATTTAGCTAACTTAGCGCGGGATTGCCTTCCCTCCAAAAGTGTGTTGCTACAATAAGGATCCCCGTTACAACAGTTATTAGCTACGTAGTTCCGCTTGTCTTATCATTTCCCCCACACAGCGAACACGTAAACAATTCAAACAAAAAACAACGACATAACCTGCAAGTCTAACTGTCAGTTACACAGGGGACAAACAGACGAGCAGTTAACTGAGGAAATTATTTCAGATTACTACAAGTACACATGGGCATGGGACAGGACTGATTTTAATCAGGCCGGGACAGGAAAGTTCTGGGGTTATAGAACTGTTGCAGGATCAAGACAGCACGGGAAAATTTTGACAGGACAAGACAGGAATGAAATTTCACTCCTGTGTCAACCTCTAACTCGGTATCCCAGTCACCGGTATTCAACCATAGTGAGAACCCCTCTGATCGTTACAAAATAATGGGCTTTCTAATAGCTAACCTTAGAGTTAAGAAGAGACAGTCATTCAAACTACACTCTTTTCAAGAAGAAAATAACTGTACACTTAACACTAAAAGTAGTTTTGGTATTACAGTACGTTGAACTGTGACATTAGCCATAGTACTAAAAAACAGTCGTTTCCCAAATCGGACTTCCGAGATTGTTTTTTTCAGTGACAAGCCAGTATAATAGAACCCCAGTTTAGAGCAGATACTGTTCTACCCATTACAGTGGGACAATTTCATTACCCCATGCCCAGACGTAGTAATAAATGACTTACACTGCGGCCTGTGGCAGAAATTGCACTGCAAATTTATAATATATCCTGTTCTGCTCCTACTGTATGCATCTGTCAACGTATGACGTCAGAGAAATATCCCTGAATCGTGACTTGTTTTGAAGGAGAACTGCAGGAAGGCTGTAGGCTACAGTATGTCTGGAAACTTAAAAATATTTTAAACTAATAAAATGAATAGTGGCATACACCAATTCACAGGATAGCGTGAAGAAATCACTCCATGAGATATGTTTATACAACGACATCCTTCTTATGACAATAACATTAGTGTAAATATATTTTCGGACGTGTAATATGTCCATAGCATTCTGATTTAGACCCGAAACAGGATCTCATTAAGTTCTGTTTAGTTGTGGTCATAAGTCTATATGACACACGTTATTATCCTCATGGGGGCTTACATCTCATACAGTAGCTAAAGAAATCGTAAGTAAGTAGCCTTATCTTGTGCGAGCCAGAACGGCTAATAGGGCAGGAGCCTATCTCCTGTTTCTGTAGCATGAGGCAGTTTGACGTACAAGTACACCCCCTGGACAGGACCCTAGTCTATCGCAGGGCCTTACCCCAAAATCTATCTCCTTAATGCTGAGTGCCAAGCGGATACGCATCAGGTCCCATTTTTTATGTCTTTCATATGACTCGTCGAGGGATTGAACTCACAACCTTCAAAAAAACATATGTTTTGTCATGCATCACATGCTCTTATCCAGAGCAAGCAGGGGTTAAGTGCCTCAAGGGAACATGGATAGACTTTTCACCTAGTCAGCTTTGGGGTTCGAACCAGCAACCTTCCAGTTACTGGCCTAACACTCTTAACCGCTAGGCTACCTGTCACTGACACTCCAGCCACAAGGCCACTGAATTGGTCAGCTGAAACAATATATGTAGGAAAAAACTATAACAAAAGTGATCGAAGGGCAAAAATATTTAATAAGATATTAATGCAGAACAGTTTTAATATTACTGTATATGACAGAAATATTTACAGTCTGATGTGAAGGAGGGTGATAGGAATGTTTCTAAAGAAAATACTCATGAAGACAATCCAGTATATCATATATCTCAACACACATAATATCAATTCAGGCAAATGCTCTCTCTGTACTGTATAGCCAATAGACTTTTCCAAGACAAGTGTGCTACTCTTAGCATAACTATAGTTTTAATTTTAAGATTAAGATTATGTGTCTCTAATGTCCATGCTAATGTTTTAGATATAAATTGTACTGTATTTTTGTCTGTGGTCTTTTTCATTATGTCACGGACCCCAGGAAGACTAGCTGTCGCCATTGTCGTCGGCTAATGGGGATCCTTATAAAAATCATAAATTACTTCATGGGTGGAATGCTCTGGTTGTAGTACAGGACATCATGATAACCAAGACTTTAAATATGGATTATTGACTATGGTGATTCTACAGGAAAAGAGTGAAAGAGCCACAGTAACTAATTTCCTGTAATAATTACCAGCTTGGCTTGGCCCTATCCCCCTTTAACAGGATTTAGCATTTATCCTCCACTCCTTAACCAGATTAAGGTGCCATAATAATGACCCAAATAGAAATCATTACTCTCTTCCAAGTCTTCTGCTCTAATGCTAATAATGAGAGGATGGAATCTTCAGGAGTTCCAGTCCCAAATCTCTGTCTCGTGAATGGAAGGCAGCCAAAAGACATGGCGCGAAAACACGCTGCTCCCAAATTGAAAAGCCAATTACACACAAACCACAGGAGAGATAGACGACCAGTGTAATGTGCCAGTGTGTCCTTGGGCTTCATGTGGTGCCTCACACAGAGAAG
Source organism: Salvelinus alpinus (assembly GCF_045679555.1). NCBI lineage: Eukaryota > Metazoa > Chordata > Actinopteri > Salmoniformes > Salmonidae > Salvelinus > Salvelinus alpinus. The sequence continues at coordinate 27,825,161 of NC_092108.1, forward strand.
CAACTAGGGAGGGATTACTACCATATCAATGTGCTTTAGCTGGGGGGTTAGTGTAGGCACTGAAACCCAACTATAGTTACACTTCAGTACAGCTAACTAGACACTAAATATTGACTCAACATAGGATGTCAACGGAAATGATTTATCCTCTCTCTATGTACAGTTGAAGTCAGAAGTTTGCATACACCTTAGCCAAATACATTTAAACTCCGTTTTCACAATTCCTGACATTTAATCCCAGTAAAAATTCCTGTTTTAGGTCAGTTAGGATCACCACTTTATTTTAAGAATGTGAAATGTCAGAATAATAGTAGAGAGAATGATTTATGTCAGCGTTTATTTCTTTCATCACATTTTATGGCGGTTTTGGAGCAGTGGCTTCTTCCTTGCTGAGCAGCAGTTCAGGTTATGGCGATATAGGACTCGTTTTACTGTGGATATAGATACTTTTGTACCTGTTTCCTCCAGCATCTTCACAGGGTCATTTGCTGTTGTTCTGGGATTGATTTGCACTTTTTACACCAAAGTACATTCATCTCTAGGAGACAGAACACGTCTCCTTCCTGAGTGGTATGACGGCTGCATGGTCCCATGGTGTTTATACTTGCGTACTATTGTTTGTACAGATGAACGTGGTACCTTCAGGCGTTTGGAAATTGCTCCCAAGGATGAACCAGAATTTTTTCCCCTGCGGTCTTAGCTGATTTCTTTTGAGTTTCCCATGATGTCAAGCAAAAAGGCACTGAGTTTGAAGATAGGCCTTGAAATACATCCACAGGTACACCTCCAATTGACTCAAATGATGTCAATTAGCCTATCAGAAGCTTCTAAACCCATTACATAATTTCTGTTATTTTCCAAGCTGTTTAAAGGCACAGTCAACATAGTGTATGTAAACTTGTGACCCACTGGAATTGTGATACAGTGAATTATAAGTGAAATAATCTGTCTGAAACAATTGTTGGAAAAATGACTTGTGTCATGCACAAAGTAGATGTCCTAACTGACTTGCCAAAACTATAGTTTGTTAACAAGAAATTTGTGGAGTGGTTGAAAAACGAGTTTTAATGACTCCAACCTAAGTGTATGTAAACTTCCGACTTCAACTGTACATAATATACTATACACAGCTGTTATGTCTTTGAGCCCAGTTTGAAAGGACAATACATCCAATAATTTACTAGAAGCACAACAATGAGCATGTATTTAATTGATTGCTACTACTTCAAACTGCTAGTAGTAATCTAAATGCAGATTGCTTGCTTAAAAATACTCATCCCAGTACAGCGAGATGAGATGCCATCATATCCAAAGTTACCTTGAGCCTCAATCACCCTGGAAGAAAGCTTTACCGTGCTGTAACTTTACACTATCATACTTCAAAGCAGATTAAATTGGGCTTGTTCTACGATCCAAAGAGATTTAGGCAGCAGGGAGATGCTAACCTGAGCTTTGTTGTGCTTGGACTGGGCCCAGAAGACAGCATTCACAAAATCCAGATACATTTTGGAATAATTCCCCTGTTACTCCTCCGCAATGTAATTCACAAGAAAATCAACATTAAGCTGCTGCGACATTCTTTACAGAAAAAAACGATCCAATTAGCCCCCCCCCCCCCCCCCAACAAAAAAACACCCGGTACATCTATCATTTACATCTATCATTTACGGAGCATACTCTCAAGGGGTTAACTAGGATTAAACTGAGGATGTAGTGAACACCAAGGTTATCTCCATAGCCATTAGGTTATTCCAGCTATATTCTACAGTATTATCTACACCTTTAGCGAGGTCATTACTCCAATACCCTCAAGGAGATCTCAGTCACTCAGGAACTCACTAAATGGGAACTGTATTCTGATACTCAACATCATATGGCTCAAAGGTGTAAAATACATCAGTTGCCTGCAACTTTTATATGCAAACACATTGCAGCGTTACCAGGTTTGACACTGATTTCCGGGGATTGCTGCTCATTTCTGAGAATATGTTTACTGATTTGCGGCAGGTAGCCTAGTGGTTAGAGCATTGGGCCAGTAACTTAAAGGTTGCTAGATTGAATCCCTGAGCTGACAAGGTAAAAATCTGTTGTTCTGCCCCTGTACAAGGCAGTTAACCCACTGTTCCCAGGCCATCATTGTAAATAAGCATTTGTTCTTAACTGACTTGCCTAGTTAAATAAAAATGTTTGTCGTCAGTATATTTGAGTTCCTGGAATGAATGAATACTCTGGTGAGCAATTCACCTGTGCTTTAATGACCTCTCATGAGAGATGAACTGTGAGGACTGAAACACACTGTGCCAAATTTTTTCTTGTTTACAAAGACCATTTCAATCTACTGGGAGTTTAGGTATATTAGTAGGGTCTCTCACTGTGTATATGATGAGATCATCGATTCAGCTGCCTGCATGAGAGCTTGGCTGGCTGTGAACTCCCTGATCTTAACTAACGAATGACTGAATCCAATGCCTATGCATGCTGTGCCACTGTTATTAAATTTACCTCAGTCTACTTTGATACAGACTGTTATGCAAAAGGATTTATAATTATGAATGTATTAATCTCTCGTAAAAAATTAACACCTACGTACGGTATAAGTCTCCAGCACACAAAAAGTTACATCTGCCCTGTATCACTAGCCACTTTAAACAATGCCACTTAATATAATGTTTACATACCCTACATTACTCATCTCATATGTATATACTGTACTCTATACCATCTACTGCATCTTGCCATCTTTATGTAATACATGTATCACTAGCCACTTTAAACAATGCCACTTTTATATGTTTACATACCCTACATTACTCATCTCATATGTATATACTGTACTCGATACCATCTACTGCATCTTGCCTATGCCGTTCTGTACCATCACTCATTCATATATTTTTATGTACATATTCTTCATCCCTTTACACTTGTGTGTATAAGGTAGTTGTTGTGAAATTGTTAGGTTAGATTACTCGTTGGTTATTACTGCATTGTTGGAACTAGAAGCACAAGCATTTCGCTACACTCGTATTAACATCTGCTAACCATGTGTATGTGACAAATAAAATTTGATTTGATTTACATGATACAATACTGTCTCCCGCCCCCTGCTCTGCTCCTCCTAGCCTTGAAACAGACAGAGGACATTGTGTGTTTTAGACTCTTATGCAACCATTCAAAAATCCAGGGGTTACCTTTGGGATTTGAGCGCCATAGTGAGTAATCGTCCTTCAAGCCATCCCCAGCTAGCACATTTGGTTCATTGGAGGTTTTTGGTTTCACATTGGTCTGGGAACAAAGCCATTTGTTTCTTGACCAGTAAAAGTGAACGTTTTTTAAACGTTCTGACAACAGAAGTGAAAATATTGCCTGTTCCGCGAACATACATTTTTAGGTTGCAGGGAGGTTCTGATAATGTTTTACTATGGTTCCCTGAAAGTTTTCCTGGAAGGTTTAATTAACGTTCTGAGAATGGAAATGATAGGTTATTTGATGGTAATTAAATAATGTTCTGAGAACATTCTGAATGTTGTGAATAAAATGTAAAGATTATTTGGAGGTTGTTGAATAACTTCCTTAAAACTTTCACTGAATGTTTCAATAAGACTTTTAATAACACTGCTAGCTTAGTTTGGGTTAACTTTTTTTGAACTCCAAGCACAGATAGGACACATGGAAATTAATTTGTTTAAGCTGGGTGTACACGAGTTTGGCCCCGATTTAGCTATGCCAGACAGGTTTTGGAGATCGGAAACAAAATCCCCACGTCGTTGCCTACTCGGGGTAAGCGGCCGTTCTCAACGCTTGTTTAATGTGAGCGGATCAGAGACGCAATCTGAGGGCTACCAATCCGGTCTTTGAGCAGTCCCAGACGTCCCGATATTTTCAAACAGTTGATTTTATCGGCACTAAATCTGCAATGCTCTTGTAGTGTGAGATATGCAACGACAAGATTTGAGAACGATGATCATCAACAGCCAATTAGAGCTCTCCAGAGGAGGAGCTAGTGAGATGACGTTTTATCACAGCACCCAGAATGTGTACTCTCGAGCAGGAGCATTGACCAGTACTAGTATGCGTTTGTACTTGCCATAGTGTCAAATCGTTACAGCTCTGACAAGCTCTTTACACACAATGTTATTCAACTCAAAATGTATTTGCTAGATATTTCAACTCATTATGGCAAGCGTGAAGGTCTGACTGAAAATGTTTGAGGCTGCTTTGAGCCAAAGGTTGTTCTAGCTATCTAATCACATCACATCCTTGTTGTAGTGAGACAGCGTCGTATCGAGAATCATCACGACCAAGTGAAGAATCTTCTAGTGTGTGAATGCCCCGTCTGTGCCACTACGTTGGCAAGACAAAAAACTACAGGAAAGGTGGTTGTTTAATGAGAGAGGCTCAGCAATGTTAGGATTTTAAAAGTTGTGTAGTGTCCACTTGGCATTAGGCATGCAAACACATTTATTTTATTGTGTCACAGCATCACTGAAATTTAAACCTATGATCTTCTGTTCTCTATTCATGGAATTAGTCCACTGCGCCACCAGGATGGAGCTAGCATGCCATGTTTTTTAAACTCACACAAAGCTGTTAATTTTTGTCTATTCAAACTGACCCCATTTTAAAGAGAACAAGCACTCATTAAGATCAGGTGTGGCCAATTAGTGGGCGTGGCCAACACACCTGAACACACTTAAGATAGAGGATAGAGAGAGTTTTGTTGACTCTGAGAACGGAATGTATATTTTTAAATAACATTCTTAGAAAGTTATTTAAATGTTACTAATGTTTTCTTGTGTTTTTTTATGGTACCCTAGCGGTTAAGAGCGCTGGTTTGAATCCCCGAGCAGACTAGGTGAAAAATTGGTCGATGTGCCCTTGAGCAAGGCACTTAACCCTAATTGCTCCTGTAAGTCGCTCTGGATAAGAGCGGCTGCTAAATGACTAAAATGTACTGTAAATATAAACATTGCTTTAAATTGAAGAACCATGAGGAAAACTGTGGGAAACATTATGCTGAAGTACTGATATTCTCACAGAAGAACGTTTTTTCATAACATTGTCAGAACAATGAGAACATTACTTTAAATAGAACCATGAATAAAGCTGTAGGAAATGTTATGCTGAAGTATTGAAATTCCCACAGAAGAAAGTTGTTTCATAACGTTCTCTGAGCTATTGGAGAACATTCCCCATGTCAAACCATTTGGAGAACGTTCCTAGAACATTACACAAAATGTAACCATGTTTGAACTTTTAGGAAACGTTCTGTTTAAAGTAAAAAAACATTATTTTGTCAAGTTCCTTAAATGTGCTGAGAATGTCCCAAAGACAAGCAACTATCCTGCACCATAGGACAACCACGCTCTAAGAAACATATGGTTCACTGAATGTTATGAGTGAGCTGGGTCACAACTCATTGTCTTTTGTTACTATTGTTTTGATTCTGCTATTCCCACCTGCCCTGTGTAGGGTGTGTGTGTGTGTGTAGTGTGTGTGTGTGTGTGTGTGTGTGTGTGTGTGTGTGTGTGTGTGTGTGTGTGTGTGTGTGTGTGTGTGTGTGTGTGTGTGTGTGTGTGTGTGTGTGTGTGTGTGTGTGTGTGTGTGTGTGTGTGTAGGGGGCTGTTTTTCTGGGTGTAGGAAGCATCATGTCCATTTAGAGTACATTGGAGAGGCATGAGGCAGGCACTGAAGAGAGCAATCAAGATGTCATAAAAACACTATCTATAGTTCATTGCTTTCCTATCTCTTCTTGTAATTGGCACAGCTGTGTGCTGGAACCTATGAGAGGAATAATAGAGTCACATAAACACATGGACCATTTGGACATTGAGAGGGGAAATGTAATGTTCAATATGCACATCTCATTCTCCAGCTATATGGTCCAAAAAACATCATCCATTTCTGTACCATCATCAAGACAGTGTTATGTGGTCCTTATGACAGACCATTCAAGTAAAGTGTTATCAAACTAGGATTAACCAATACCCAAAGCCTTTATAAGGATCTCATTATCTCAATAAAAGCCTCTGGCATTACCTAAAAAAATTACCTAAAATGAAAGATTAAACACTGATGAATGAAATACTTTATAACCACTATTCCTATGTGTATTTTATGTTTAAAAATAAAATGTGAGCCATGCTGAAGCCCTGGCGGGCTGTGCCGGGTCGGGTCGTACCATCTTTGGCGTAGAGGGACATCTCCACCTTCCTCTCCTCGGAGCCCAGCAGAGCCTTGGCCATTTGGGCCACGGCAGGCCTCTTGGTGTGCGGCCCGTACAGGAAGCTGCAGGTGCACGGCTTCTGCATGACCTCAGCGCGCGTGTACCCGCACATGCCACAGAAGGCGTCGTTACAGAAGATGATGGCGCAGTTCTCCACGCGAGCATTGGCGATGATGAACTTGCGATCTGAGGAGGGAGGGAGTAATAGATCAATATTGTTTTAATCTAAAGAGTCATTGCAATTTGTCATCACATATAATACAGTCTACTACAGTTCAATCTAGTACAGGCTTCAGTGAATGAGTCAGAATACAATCAGACATTTTATTAAATAGTTTGAGGAATGATCATCAGATCCAGATGGGGCAAATTGCCCCCCTGGCAATCTAATGTAAATTAATGGTACCTAAATTAGCATTTTCCAAATTATGTCCAAATCATTTTCAAGTAACATCATTGAATTACAAAGTCATTTTTTCAGATACTTTAGGATGATTTGGACATGAGTTGGTGCGAAAATTATTAATAGTGAGATGTGCAATACCATTTTGTTTAAATATTTGATTTATTTAATTAAAATAAGACACATAGACTTTAGCCTTTAAGAGTTAATTATACATTTATAAAATATCTTCAGGGGGGCAGTTACCCACAGTACTTGGGAAAAACTTTTGTAAAATTAAGATTTCATTAAATAACTAAAAAATGGTCAACTGTAGCCACTTACAGTGCATTCGGAAAGTATTCAGACCCCTTGACTTTTTCCACATTTTGTTATGTTACATCCTTATTCATCAATCTACATACAATACCCCATAATGACAAAGCTAAAACAGGTTTTTAGAAATGTTTGCAAATGTATTAAAAATACAAAACAAAATAAAAATCACATAAGTATTCAGACCCCTACTCAGTACTTTGTTGAAGCACCTTTGGCAGCGATTACAGCCTAGAGTCTTCTTGGGTATGACACTACAAGCTTGGCACACCTGTATTTGGGGAGCTTCTCCCATTCTTCTCTGCACATCCTCTCAAGCTCTGTCAGGTTGGATGGGGACTGTCGCTGCACAGCTATTTTCAGGTCTCTCCAGAGATGTTCGATCGGGTTCAAGGGCTCCGGCTGGGCCACTCAAGGATATTCAGAGACTTGTCCCGAAGCCACTCCTGCGTGGGCTTGGCTGTGTGCTTAGGGTCGATGTCCTGATGGAAGGTGAACCTTCGCTCCAGTCGGAAGTCCTGAGCGCTCTGGAAGAGGTTTTCATCAAGGATCTCTCTGTACTTTGCTCTGTTCATCTTTCCCTCGATCCTGACTAGTCTCCCAGTCCCTGCTGCTGAAAAACATCCCCATATCATGATGCTGCTACTTACTTGTTAGATATTACTGCATGGTCGGAACTAGAAGCACAAGCATTTCGCTACACTCGCATTAACATCTGCTAACCATGTGTATGTGACAAATAAAATTTGATTTGATTTGACCATGCTTCACCGTAGGGATTGTGCCAGGTTTCCTCCAGACGTGACGCTTGGCGTTCAGGCCAAAGAGTTCAATCTTGGTTTCATCAGACCAGAAAATCTTGTTTCTCATGGTTTGAGAGTCTTTTAAGTGCCTTTTGGCAAACTCCAAGTGGGCCGTCATATGCCTTTTACTGAGGTGGCTTGGTGGAGGCCTGATTGGTGGAGTGCTGCAGAGATGGTTGTCCTTCTGGAAGCTTCTCCCATCTCCACAGAGGAACTCTGGAGCTTTGTCAGAGTGACAATCAGGTTCTTGGTCACCTCCCTGACCAAGGCCCTTCTCCCCTGATTGCTCAGTTTGGCCAGCTCTAGGAAGAGTCTTGGTGGTTCGAAACATCTTCCATTTAAGAATGAAGGAGGCCACTGTGTTCTTCGGGACCTTCAAATGTTCAGAAATGTTTTGGTACCCTTCCCCAGATCTGTGCCTCGACACAATCCTGTTTCGAAGCTCTATGGACAATTCCTTCGACCTCATGGCTTGGTTTTTGCTCTGACATGCACTGTCAACTGTGGGACTTTATATAGACAGGTGTGTGCCTTTCCAAATCATGTCCAATCAATTGAATTTACCACATGTGGACTCCAACCAAGTTGTAGAAACATCTCAAGGATAATCAATGGAAACAGAATGCACCTGAGCTCAATTCCGAGTCTCATAGCAAAGGGTCTGAATACTTCTGTTAAAAACATTTTTTAATACATTTGCAAACATTTCTAAAAACATGTTTTTGCTTTGTCATTGTGGGTATTGTGTGTAGATTGTTGAGGAAAATGTTTTATTTAATCTATTTTAGAATAAGGCTGTAACGTAACAAAATGTGGAAGAAGTCAAGGGGTCTGAATACTTTCTGAATGCACTGTATTTCCCATCATAGTTTGCTTGCCTAAGCATGACCATCCATATACCTAATTTTTACCAAACTTTGCTTTGTGTCAGCAATTGGACACTGTTCTTAGGGGGGGGGGGGGGGGGGAATAGTTACCCCACCTTACCCTATGCTTACTGGATACATTTAAAGCAAGCATTCATTCCAGCCTTACTGATTGAACCTTTTGTAAACTAAAATACAAATTAAATTGGTTATTCTACTTGACCAAACATGCCATATCAGTGACACCAAGGCATGTAAACCATGCATGAGAACTAAGATGGGAGAATCTGTAAGGTGCAAGTCTGTTTTCACATTCAACTACTAGACTTGCTGTTTATATCAAAACTATAAACTGTTTAGAGCCTTAGAAAAACAAGTAGATGACGTTTTGGTATCAAAATATGTCCCCAGAAGGAAACATTCAGTGATGGATTTTAGTTATTGAAATGTAGCTGCTTTACTCTCTCCCATCCTGCTTAGAAATGCAGCTCGGGTTCTTCAGGTCCTGCTGTGATATAAGCCATATTTATGCTCTGACAGACACTGCTGCCCTATTTATATCCACTTGAAATATTAGTCTCCCAGTAAATGTCAGGTAGAAATGTAGCCATGCCTTTATCATTAGACTATGTGTGTAAAATTCCAATACCAAGAGGGTAAACATATAATTACCCCTGAGACTATACAATCAACTGTGCGGCATACTGTACATCTTTAATCTTCATCTATATTATTTGGTTCAATATTTGCAAAGTCATATCAAGGCTAAATTTTGCAGAGACAATACGCTCCTTTTTACAGGACAATCATAACACTATATAATAGAAAGTGGTCACATCTCATGAAACCGATGAACTATAATGAACACAGGCAGACTACCTACAATAATAGCCTGGTATTTTCATTTTAATTGGGACAAATTGCATTTAAGAAGCATTTTGCAAATCGAAAGACACGGTTTGCATTACATTCCAAACCACAGCATGGTTCCCCAAAATGACTCAATATTGAAGTTAAAAAGTTCTTACTCTGTTCTTCGAATTTTCGGATGATTGTATCCAGAAAAGTGTTCTGAGGAGCCACGTGTCCCCGCCGAACAGGCATCTTTTGGGCGGTATTTCCCTCGGTTTGGAAAGTTGGACCGCAGGCTCTTGTCTAGATCTAGCACTCTGCACCGCTGTAGCCTATGTGACCCCTATAAAAATCCCAAAGTAGCTGAAAACATGTCACAGCCACCACCAAGTCCTGCGGCGTGACGTGTCAACTACTTTTTTAATCACTTTCTAAAGCAGACACTCCGACGATTGTGTTTATACATTACCCAAACAAATAGTATATTTGGCCGTGTATCAACCGACCTGCTTTGATGTTTACGGATGATGTATCCATCCGTTACTTCCCTGCTTGGAAGTAGCACCGCCTCTTCAGTGAAATATGCAGTTCCAAATCACAGGTGCCTACAGAACTGTTGCTACCGATTATTATAACATCTTTGACATTACTGCTCTATTATCCTGTTTCACTGTCAGACCGTGGCTGCAACCTCTGCTTTTGAAATGAAGATGGTCTATCAAGTAATGGATGGAGTTTTCAGGTATATAATAATAATAATTTGGGGGAGGGGGAGTTAGGATATGCAAGAAACTAATTTCCGTTAGTGTAACATGACAAATATAAGTACCCCCTGCATCTCTGGCAGATGCGTCATGCCCATAAAAATGTTTATTTGTGTTATTTCTCTGTAATACTACTAGCCACCTAGTTGGCTACTAGCCATGAAGTTGGCTTCAGCTAGCCAAGATAGGTTCCCAAACTCTCAACCTCATAACTAGCTACCAAGAAGCCATTTCAGCTAGCTTGTCTAACTATTTTAGCTGGCATGCCTGCTGACAAGGTTGGTTGATTTTAGAAAAGAAAGCAATAACTAAAAGTCCTGAATAAAACTCAAATTATTTGCAAACATTTACACAATTGTTTTTGCAGAGATGCAGAGAAGCATATTTTCTTTTAAAAAAAAGTCAGGATACAGACAGCTCAAGTGGTATGCTTAGATATGTAGAAAAATATAAAAAATGTTTTGCATAGAATTAAGCATACTGACTATGGCTCTAGGTTGCAGGAAACAGCTGTTTCAGGTGTTTGGAAAAGGCAAAATTCTCCAACTTTCACCTTGCTCCCCTCCTGACCTCCAGCCTGGCCAATGTCATGTACATTGTTCTCCCCCTAATTGAATGTACTTTGTGCCCCATAGGATTTTTGTCTCTGTCAATTGTCCAAGGAGTGTTTTTTTCTTGTTGATGTTATACAGTCAGACTGAGGTTGACAATTTCAGAAATTACTTTATTGAACAGGAGATTTCCTTTCTGTGTGTTAAAAATGGATTGTGATATTGCAAAGGGTAAAACTTCTACATTATAGGCCTAGATCAGAGATTCATGCTTTGTTAATTATTTAAAATATATGCTATTAAATAGCCTACCATTTTATAGCATAATTTACTCACCACCTGGACTATGCTCATTCACATTGGACCATGTGCCATCATTCCAGACTGAATAATGAAGGGTGTGATTGCCATCTAGAGACACAGAAAGCACATTACTAGAGGGTTTGTGGTAGGTTACAGTATGACCCTATGACCAGCAGGTGGCAACAGCAGGTTATAAATGGCCAGGTTTGAATGCTAAACATCTTAGGGTTTTGCTCTCATGTGCAATTGACCTCGTCTGTTTATGCTCCACTGTCTACAGGTTCTACTTTGGCATTTAATTCAGCCATTATGTTCATTACACTTAACAATGGCTATAACGGAAATATGAAACTCTACCTGTGTGCAAGCTTGTCTCTCGAACCTAGGCCCGGGAGACAAGCTTAAGCTTGCACCCAGGTTGAAGTTCATATTTCCTTTATAGCCCTTGTTATGTCCGCAAGGATGGGTTTTCCGCTGTCTTGGAACATTTGGTATAATGTGCTCTTAGCAAAGATTTCCAAATGCTTTGCCTGTTCCTTTCTGACTGTAGGCCTAGTCCCAAACTAAATTGTGAAGGATATGTTTCTATGTCAAAACATTGCCCATTGACAAGCCAGTCAAATTTAACCAAAGGTTTTTTTGTATTCCAATGCTACTTTGTTCTATCCAAACTATAAAATTATCCAACTGGTAAGACTACAGATGATTGACAACATGACAAATTGGACTATACTACAGCATTTTCCAAATAGTTTATCTGTCTTGTTGACATTTGCTTTTCAATTGACGCACAGTTGTTTTTGTCAATACTGTATGAGCTTTGACAATAAACTACCTATATGAACTGCCAAAGGAGCATTTAATGACCCTCACAGTCTTACAAGACATTTAACCTCTTATCTTATCTTCCCATGACAAAGTTTATGGCTTCTAGCACATACCCAGAACACAGTGTGATTTACAGACTTAGGGTAAGTTGAGCCAATGGCAAGTTGAGCAAATGGCGAATGTGCATAAAGTTGGCAGAATTCATACTATCATTCATACTATTCATACTATCATTAGCACTATCCACTGAGTTTTTAAACTACATCACGCAATATGGTTTAATGTGCCAATAAATCAGCACAATCTACTTTTTTTTGTTCAGTCTTGAAGCTAAAATTGGGATAATGTATACTCTGCTAATGACCATACCAAAAAAAAGTAGCGGAGAGCAATGTACAATATGGTGAACTTAAAAAAACGAGGAATTTGTGGTAAGTGCATGGGGGACACCATCTTTATGCACCTCCGCTATTAAAGTGTTTTCTTAACAGGCATAATGCAAGGCATTGTCGCTGAGGTATGAGGAAACAACAGGGCCTGGCCCGTCTTTAAAAAAGTACAAAGTGTTTCTAAGGTGTTAAGACTGAGTTAAAAGATGCTTAAAATGATTAAACGACAAAAATCAAATCAAAGTTTATTTGTCACGTGCGCCGAATACAACAGGTGTACCTTACAGTGAAATGCTTACTTACAGGCTCTAACCAATGGTGCGGGGGAAAAAGGTGTGTGTGTGTGTGTAGGTAAGTAAAGAAATAAAACAACAGTAAAAAGACATTTGAAAAAAGAGTAGCAAGGCTGTATACAGACACCTGTTAGTCAGGCTTATTGAGGTAGTATGTACATGTAGGTATTGTTAAAGTGACTATGCATATATGATGAACAGAGAGTAGCAGAAGCGTAAAACGAGGGGTTGGCGGGTGGTGGGACACAATGCAGATAGCCCGGTTAGCCAATGTGCTGGAGCACTGGTTGGTCGGACCATTTAGGTAGTATGTACATTAATGTATAGTTAAAGTGACTATGCATATAAGATAAACAGAGAGTAGTAGCAGCGTAAAAGAGGGGTTGGGGGGGGGCACACAATGCAAATAGTCCGAGTAACCATTTGGTTACCTGTTCAGCAGTCTTATGGCTTGGGGGTCAAAACTTTTGAGAAGCCTTTTTGTCCTAGACTTGGCACTCCGGTACCGCTTGCCATGCGGTAGTAGAGAGAACAGTCTATGACTGGGGTGGCTGGGGTCTTTGACAATTTTTAGGGCCTTCCTCTGACACCGCCTGGTGTAGAGGTCCTGGATGGCAGGCAGCTTTGCCCCAGTGATGTACTGGGCCGTACGCACTACCCTCTGAAGTGCCTTGCGGTCGGAGGCCGAGCAATTGCCGTATCAGGCAGTGATGCAACCGGTCAGGATGCTCTCGATGTTGCAGCTGTAGAACCTTTTGAGGATCTCAGGACCCATGCCAAATCTTTTTAGTTTCCTGAGGGGGAATAGGCTTTGTCGTGCCCTCTTCATGACTGTCTTGGTGTGTTTGGACCAATCTAGTTTGCTGTTGATGTGGACACCAAGGAATTTGAAGCTCTCAACCTGCTCCACTACAGCCCCGTCGATGAGAATGGGGACGTGCTCGGTGCTCCTTTTCCTGTAGTCCACAATCATCTCCTTAGTCTTGGTTACGTTGAGGGATAGGTTGTTATTCTGGCACCACCCGGCCAGGTCTCTGACCTCCCTATAGGCTGTCTCGTCGTTGTCGGTGATCAGGCCTACCACTGTTGTGTCGTCAGCAAACTTAATGATGGTGTTGGAGTTGTGCCTGGCCATGCAGTCGTGGGTGAACAGGGAGTACAGGAGAGGACTGAGCACGCACCCCTGGGGAGCTCCAGTGTTGAGGATCAGTGTGGGAGATGTGTTGCTACCTACCCTCACCACCTGGGGGCGGCCTGTCAGGAAGTCCAGGATCTAGTTGCAGAGGGAGGTGTTTGTGATTGTGTTTGGGAAATAAAGACAGACATGGTTTTAAAAAGATAGTGGTAACATTTCATTCAGCAGCATCTAACCCTGCATCCCACTAGTGGCTTGCTTCTGAAGCTAAGCAGGGTTTGTCCCTAGATGGGAGACCAGATGCTGCTGGAAGTGGTCTTGGAGGGCCAGTAGGAGGCACTCTTTTCTCAGGTAAAAAAAATAAAAAGGTATCCCAATACCCCAGGGCAGTGATTGGGGACACTACCCTGTGTAGGGTTCCTTCTTTTGGATGGGATGTTAAATGGGTGTCCTGACTCTTCGTGGTCACTAAAGATCCACTTATTGTAAGAGTAGGGTTGTTAACCCTGGTGTCCTGGCTAAATTCCCAAGCTATCATGATCACCTGATCATCCCCAGCTTACATTTATCTCATTCATCCCCCTCCTCTCCCCTGTAATTATTCCCCAGGTTGTTGCTGTAAATGAGAATGTGTTTGCAGTCAACTTACCTGGTAAAAAAAAAAAATTCAGTACATGAATTTGTAGGTGCTTAACTTACCCAGTCCTGTGGCTCAACTTAGCCCTGGGGTAATTTGTGCCAAGAGGACACTTTTTTGGGACAAGCTATGTTTTCAGAACTAATGTTGAAATTAATTCTGATTATTTCCAGGGATGCACAACACCCTGAAATATATATAGATATCTTTCTAAGAAAGAATACTATATTTCCCTTGATGGAGTAATGCTGAATGTAAAAATTGTCTCAACAAAAAAATGGCTCAGCAATGATTACTGGAAGATGTATTTTAAAATGTCAGTTAAATCGCCCAGTAGTAGATTTGAGATTATTACTATTTTGTTGTGTTTAATGTTATTCGTATGGTTTTTCCAGAATCTTCATTGTCATTAATAGCCTTTGGTCTTTTAAATACTTATATTTTTCAATTGTTCCATATGTTTTCTCTGGGGCACACTCAGGCTATGTGATTCCCATGCCTTGCCCATAGGGCCTTTTGTGTTGATTGCCATTTACCCCAGGGGGCCACTCTCCCTCTCTCTCGACTGGCAGGGTCAGTTTAGCATTCAACACCTCTGAATTACCCAGCAGGCTTTGCTCTGTGGGAAAGGAAACACCACTTTCTTTACCAGTGCTAATATGTAGTAGTCTACTGGCCTACAAATGGGGGTAAAATATAGGAAGGAAGACAAAATCCTGTGTCACTGTACCATAGTTCTACAAAGTAAGTTACAAATAAAGGGCTCTTTTCAGTAAAGGGAGAGTTGTTCAGGAAGAGGTGCCCCCTGTGACATTAGGAGTCTTGTCTATTGTAGGTGCTATAGCCTAGATGGGGATGAGGTTGAGTGTAGTAGGAGTCCGTAGTAAAGAAGGAGGACTTTCTCTGGGGGAGGAGTTGTAGAACACTACGTATTTGGAGAGAGCCTGGTCACATGGGGACAGAATCTAAGCAATAGAGGTAAGAGAGACAGAAGTAGAGAGCACTTCAACTGTGCCTTGAAAAGGTGAGAGGGACTAGAGTAGTTTACTTTCTCAGAATAGAGCCAATGCGGTGAGGGGATAAAATGCCCACCAACTTCACTGTGGTTCCTGTAGAGGATGGCGGGGCCGGGAAGTCAACTCTCGAAGGTGTGTTTAGTGAGGAAGATGAAGAAGATATTTCTCCACGACGGCCCTACTCAGGTGAGGGCACACTATGTTGACGTTTTCAGGACAGGCTCAGACAAGCAGAGTAGAATCTGTAGAACAGCTGAACATGTTGACTTTAACTTAGCTTTGGAACACAATATTCCTCAGGGAGTCCAACCAATACACAGACTCCCAATGTTGTGTCCCAAAGCTAACTGGCCCTTGACTTACAGAATTCTGATATGATATATGGTTTTGTTTGTTTGTTTATTTTTCTCTGGCCTAAGGAGATGAACATACTTTTTATGACAAGAGTGAACTTTTGAACTTTTTGTCATTTTGACAAATCAATTCCTGAGATGTAACAAAAACAAGTGAGGGCTTTCTGAGATCTTCCTTGCCTTTCGCTCTCTCTCTTTCTCTTTCCACCTCTCACTCTTTCACTCACTCAATACATTCACACATCTTTCTTCCTCTTAATGTGAAATCAATATGGATAGTAGTCTGTTATCTTCCAAGGTTTCTCAGCCTTACATTCCACAGTTGAAGTCACTGCCAAAATGCCACTCGTCTGTCAAGTATTAACTTGCTGTAAACCAGTAGAGCTCCACTGTTCTCTTCCTGTTGGAAGGGAGAGTGGGTTAGGGTTCGTTTTTTGAAATGTCACAGGCTGACTGTGCTCTTTACTACTGTAACTATACTATTTTAGTATTTGCATATGGCATTCTTGTAAAAGCGTAGTAATCTCAGATTCTGAGGTGTTTTTTCACTTGTGTAGCTTTAAAAAATATATTTATTGAGGAAAGAGGCCTTTTTGATTGTCTGCTGTCAGCCCTCACTGACTTTGTATGGAAGGGATATCTATTCACGGGGGGGATTATATACTCCAGATGTTTGTTTGTTGGAGTGTGTGGATGTGTTTGTGCTTGCGTGGGTGTCTGCCTGTGTTTTTCCTAAAAAACTCTTCCCCCCCATTAAAAAAACTGTAGTATTTACTGTAGTGTTTTGCGTACATGACTAGTATAGTATAAATACTCTAGTATTACTATAAATAATTACTATAGTATATACTATAGTTTTTTATGTTTTTGTGGACATAACTGTAGTATTTACTATAGTGTTTTATTTTATCATCTTTGACATAGAAGTGGGGACTTTCTCCTTGAGGAAACCTACTGGACAATAGTAAAAGAGCACATTTCCATAACCTGTAGGAAGATAAGACTGGAGTCTGAATGGATAGTTCAGAGCTTCTGCTCTTCTCCCGAGTGGCGCAGAGGTCTAAGGCACTGCATCTCAGTGCAAGAGACATCACTACAGTCCCTGGTTCGAATCCAGGCTCTTATCACATCCGGCCGTGATTGGGAATCCCATAGGGCGGTGCACAATTGGTCCAGCGTCGTCCGGGGTTAGGCCGTCATTGTAAATAAGAATTTGTTCTTAACTGACTTGCCTAGTTAAATAAAGGTAAAAAAAATAATTGTAAAAAACTGTAAGGAACACAATATATGGTCTATACTTGGCATGTAGGTTTCCCACTCATGGGTGGCACAAATTAGGATATGGGGGATGGGAATGGGTGGGGTATATTCAAAGTAAATACTGTGGTATTACCATAGTTAAAAAGCTGTAGTGTTTTTGTGGAAACTGTAGTGTTTTTGCAGACAATACTGTAGTATTTACTACAGTGTTTTTTTTGCGGATAACGTTGTAGTATTTAATATAGTATTTTACATTACGTTATAAAATTATATAAATATATAAATTATAATGCAAAAATACAACACACACTCAAGAAAAACAATCACATTCATCAACAAAGAGGTCCTCAATCAACACTGAACTTCCCGAAAGGCACCAGAACATCCAGTTGTAGGGAACTCTGAAGATTGTTCCGTACACTGGGTGGGAAGAAACTAAAAGTCTGTAGCAACAGATGGAATTTCCAGAGTTAGCCATCCCTGTGATCGGGTATGGTAACTCGCACTTCTATGGGCTTTATAAATTAATTAAAGGCAGTGTTTCATTTTACGCAACGTCAAAGGGCCCTCTTTGACGTTGCGTAAAATCCTACTTTATGATTGAGCAAGCAGTGATTTGTTACTTTCCCTCTGGCCAGTTCAGTTAAGTGAGTTTAGCTTCCAGGTGCCACCACTGCTGCCTGAGTGGGGATATGAGATATTGGAATACAATATTGTCCTCACAAAGTGGTAAGGAGGGGTCAGAGAGGTCAGGAGCAGTACAAAAGGTCACTGAGGAAGGTAGAACTAGTGCTTGTGTATGATCATTTTTGGAGTAAAATTCTATGGGATTTACAGTACTTTGTTTTTGGCAATTGTAGTGCCCAATTGAGTAAAGTCAAACACAAACCTTTCTTTAAAACTAAGAAATGGTGCCTTCATTTAAATCTAGCAGCAGATTAACATTCCCAGTGTCACTGAGAGTGGAGCTCTTAACCTTTCTGGCTGCTGTTTCTAAAGGCAGTACAGTATGAGTCACACAGGATACATGTAAGGGAAGGCTATGGGCTGTGGTCACTTTTGGGCTGTAGTCAGCATTAGGAATGCTCCACTCAGTCCCAGATTACCAGCTCTATCTGTGTTACATCATGTGCTCTCCTCTATGTTCTCACGCCAACAGTACCTGTACACAGTGCTGTCTCCACAAAAAACATCCAGTATAAACAACTTTTTTCCAAATGGGCTGCCTCAGGGTAAGGCTTCACAGAATTGTTTTTCTTTAACTGACATTATGGGTCTCTCCCTGAAATGCACTAAATACTGTATACTGTCCATAAATGCTTTTTTGTTTTGTCATAAAACTTTACTTCACCAAAGTCATAAAACCTGTGGGCCAAGTGCAACCATTGAATGCCACCAGATTATCGCCACCTGATCTCTACTTAAACCATCAATACGCTCTAAAATCACCCGCAAAGCTGATCTCAATTTCAACCAACATTAGCCAGGTATTTACCATTCCTAACGCGGATGTCGAGGATGTCTTAGTCTTGATTGCAGCCCAAATGTATTTCTCTCACTATTTCGCCCTCTGGTTAGTATTATCATCAGAACAATTTAGTCCTACTTTATGAGCATTCTAAGGGTGATTTATCTATTTGACAATCATCCCATTCAACTGAAATTAAGTATTTCCTCATGTACCACAGCAAATCAACTGAAGCAATTTACCAAATACATTGTATGAATAGAAAACTGTTCTACTCTTATTATTTTATTTGTTTCCAAGTTATGTCATCCATTAAATATAACTGTCTTTAAAATAAAATAGTCTGATATGGTCATTTCTTATCAAGATCGAGGGTCAGTCCATACTTGAAATGTGTAACTATCTCAACTAAATCATGATTGAGTTATGTAATCAATATTTTTTATCAAATTAAAACGTAGTCTATAAAGTTATTTTGAATGGCATATATTATATTATTTTGCCATTTAAAGTTAAACTTAAAAAAATATATAGACCTACTATTTCTATATTTTTATACTTAAATAAGTATTTTTACATTCATCAGCCTTACGGTTTCCGATGCTCCTACTGGGTTGATATTTCAATGGGAGCGGGAGTAGAGAATCTAGACCAGCTGTCTGGTATCATAATCACTTGACACGGTAACACCAATGAGAGATCAACTGATCTGCTGGTTTGTCCTTGTGTGTTTCTAGTTGCAATCATGCTTAGTTTACCCTGCAGGTTGCAATCGAGCCTGTCTTTCTAATCCAGTATGTGGATTGCCAAACATATTTGAGTCTATGTTAATTTCATTCAGTGAGCCTGAGTCTGAGGCAGTGTGAGTGGCTTGTCTGGACAAGACAGGACAGTTACCCTGTCATTCATAATTGTGTTTATCATTGAGGAAGACTCTGGCCTACTTCCTTTTTGGAGATTTAGGATGCCAATTGAGCTACAGAACCATGGTAGGCTACATGCTAATTATTTTTGACTTAACTTTGCTTCCTGTTCTGAAAACTACCTCCATTGACATGCCAATTAAACTTCAGACAATTTCAGACTTGGGATGAGGATGAAATTACCATCTGTTGGGCATATCTTTTTTTCTGTGTCTGTGTTCCTATAGAGAGAGAGAGAAGACAGAGGGGCTCTGTGGTTACAGTCAGGCTAACCACACTGTTTGTTTAAAATGTGATCTTCCAATCAATTTCTGTGACAAATGTTGTCTCTGCACTGAGTTACTGTAGGTTCTTATCCTACAGTCGTGGCCAAAAGTTTTGAGAATGACACAAATATTAATTTTCACAAAGTCTGCTGCCTTAGGTTGTATGATGGCAATTTGCATATACTCCAGAATGTTATGAAGAGTGATCAGATGAATTGCAATTAATTGCAATGTCCCTCTTTGCCATGCAAATGAACTGAATCCCCCAAAAACATTTCCACTGCATTTCAGCCCTGCCACAAAAGGACCAGCTGACATCATGTCAATGATTCTCTCGTTAACACAGGTTGAGTTCGAATAACAGACTGGAAGCTTCAAAATGAGGGTGGTGCTTGGAATCATTGTTCTTCCTCTGTCAACCATGGTTACCTGCAAGGAAACACATGCCGTCATCATTGCTTTGCACAAAAAGGGCTTCACAGGCAAGGATATTGCTGCCAGTAAGATTGCACCTAAATCAACCATTTATCGGATCATCAAGAACTTCAAGGAGAGCGGTTCAATTGTTGTGAAGAAGGCTTCATGGCGCCAAAAAAAGTCCAGCAAGCGCCAGGACCGTCTCCTAAAGTTGATTCAGCTGCGGGATCGGGGCACCGCCTAATACAGAATTGGCTCAGGAATGGCAGCAGGCAGGTGTGAGTGCATCTGCACGCACAGTGAGGCGAAGACTTTTGGAGGATGGCCTGGGGTCAAGAAGGGCAGCAAAGAAGCTGGACCTTCTCTCCAGGAAAAACATCAGGGACAGACTGATATTCTACAAAAGGTACAGGGATTGGACTGCTGAGGACTGGGGTAAAGTCATTTTCTCTGATGAATCACCTTTCCGATTGTTTGGGGCATCCGGAAAAAAGCTTGTCCGGAGAAGACAAGGTGAGTGCTACCATCAGTCCTGTGTCATGCCAACAGTAAAGCATCCTGAGACCATTCATGTGTGGTGTTGCTTCTCAGCCAAGGGAGTGGGCTCACTCACAATTTTGCCTAAGGACACAGCCATGAATAAAGAATGGTACCAACACATCCTCTGAGAGCAACTTCTCCCAACCATCCAGGAACAGTTTGGTGACGAACATTGCCTTTTCCAGCATGATGGAGCACCTTGCCATAAGGCAAAAGACCTTAATCCCATTGAGAACTTGTGGTCAATCCTCAAGAGGCGGGTGGACAAACAAAAACCCACAAATTCTGACAAACTCCAAGCATTGATTATGCAAGAATGGGCTGCCATCAGTCAGGATGTGGCCCAGAAGTTTTACCCCCTTTTCTCCCCAATTTTCGTGGTATCCAATCGCTAGTAATTACTATCTTGTCTCATCGCTACAACTCCCGTACGGGCTCGGGAGAGACGAAGGTCGAAAGCCAAGCGTCCTCCGAAGCACAACCCAACCAAGCCGCACTGCTTCTTAACACAGCGCGCCTCCAACCCGGAAGCCAGCCGCACCAATGTGTCGGAGGAAACACCGTGCACCTGGCCCCCTTGGTTAGCGCGCACTGCGTGGCCCAGAAGTTAATTGACAGCATGCCAGGGCGGATTGCAGAGGTCTTGAAAAAGAAGGGTCAACACTGCAAATATTGACTCTTTGCATCAACTTCATGTAATTGTCAATAAAAGCCTTTGACACTTATGAAATGCTTGTAATTATACTTCAGTATTCCATAGTAACATCTGTCAAAAATATCTAAAGACACTGAGGCAGCAAACTTTGGAAATTAATATTTGTGTCATTCTCAAAACTTTTGGCCACTGTTGAAATCCTGTTCACAGGACACTGCGGGCCAACACACAGTCATTCTGAAGCTCCTTAAAGGTGGCTACAAGCTCCACTCTGTCGATAGACGTGCATGCATGTGTAAGGGCGGAGCCAGGTTTTTGGGGGCAGCGCTCACTTCTGTCCACATCGTCGTTGCGTTCCACCCAGAGAGGAAGTCTGTCTTGTGTAGTACATATCTACTAGGGGGTTGGGGAGCCAGAGTAGTTTACCAAGCAAGAGGGTCCTTGTGTGGTGTATGTCCACTAGGGGTTAGCCAGAGTAGCTTATGAAGCAAGGGTCCTTGTGTAATGTATATCCACTAGGGGGAGACAGAGTAGCTTACCAAGCAAGTGGGTCCGAGGCACTCTAACTGTAGCTAGCAACAACATTTAAACTTCCGGATCCAGTGTTATATGCCTTTTTGTTGACGAATACTATTTAGCTAGCTACATGTCTGGCTAGTGCTGGTGTTCTATGCATTACGACGCTACTTGTTAGCCACAGAAGCAGATGCAATCATGTCTCTCTAAGAATTGCAATTGCTAGAGCTTGAACAGCGAGTTGAACTGCTCTTACTAAGAGAGGACGATGGAGAATACATGTCTCTTGTCCAACCTATGTGAAACATTGACGAGGAAAGACCTTTTCAATACTTTTGGATGTCGCTTGCCCCTTATCTCACACAAGAGAAATTTACAGCTTGCCCGTAAGTGCTGCAGAATGGCTGTCTGTGTCTTGCTGCAAGTTATAAGCTAGGAATCTGTACAGGTTGTACCATTGTCACGGAAGTGTGCCAGGCTATCTGGCATGTCCTGAAGGAGGATTTTGTTGCTTATCCTTCCGTGGCAAAATGGGCAGAAATCGTCAGAGTTTGGGGATCGTTGGAATTATCCGTTTTGTGCAGGAGCTGTCAACGGAAAACATATTTTCGGATGCGAGCTCCAGCGAACTCGGGCAGCGAGTACTACAACTACAAGGGCTTTTCCTCAATAGTCCTGATGGCAGTCTGCAAAGCAAGGTACCGCTTCACCATGATCGACATGGTCGGAAGGGAGATGTGGGAATCCTCTCACAAAGAAAGTTCGGCTCCCAACTCATTGCATTCCAGCTGCCGCTACCAAGACCAGAGTGCTTGCTGGGGACCCAAACACAGAGCCCATATGTCTTTGTGGGAGATGAGGCATTCCCTCTGAGGGCAAACCTGATGCGACCATATCCAGGTAAGATACGCTAAATACATGTGACTATACATATGATGTGAAAAGAATAAGAGGATGGAGGCCTACAGTATGTCCAAAGCATAGGCTACACAGTTGTTACAGTACACATTTGATAGCTTTCATGTTCCTGTTCAATACTAATGGAGTACGCTTCTTTTATTCAAAGGTTCTTCAAGCCTTGATGATGCCAAGAAGATTGACAACTACCGCCACTCAAGAACCAGATAAATATTTTGGGATCCTTGCTGGAATATGGAGGGTCCTGGGACGAGCTCTTGAGGTTGCCTCAGAGAAAGCTGAGACCATTGTGAAGGCCTGCATGGCCCTCCACAACTACCTTTGCACCACAGACACTACAGACACTGACAACACGGTACATCCACCCCACGTTTGTTGACCACTCCACAACGACTGGGGACCTGCGTCCAGGAGAGTGGAGACAGGTGGTAGAAGGGGACACCAGCTACCTGGACTCAAGAAACATGTCGGCAGACAAGGCAACCAGTGTTGCTATAGACGTGCGCAACAACCTAGAGAACTACTTCCTCACACCAGCTGGTCAAGTGTCGTTCCAGGATGCTGCGATCACGGGTGGCACCCTACAGTAAATGTTGGAGTGTGGTTTGCAAAACATGTGCACATATGTTCTCTTCTTCTGGTTGATTACTGTTTTATATGTCATGTTGTGAGCTCCACACTTTGTTTTGCAGTTGGATTTGGCTGTTTTACTTATTCACACTTTACAAATCACATAGTCTACCATAATGACAGTTACTTTATCCTTGTGTTTTAGTTTGTAATATATTTTTGGGAAGCTAGACCCTTATGAAATTGACCTAACCTTGTGTTATGTGTAGTGGCCTTTCAATTAATGGCTGTTCAGCTGTAGACAATAAGGCTAGACCCTGGAGCCATTTACCTAATTAACATAATACAAGGTTGTACATAGTCATGTGAAGTGACCTTTTAATGGAGACCTTCCTGCTATGGTACATGGGTGAGAATGGCTGTCCAGCTGTAGATATTAAGGACAGACCCCCAAGACATGAACCTCATCTACAGTTGAAGTCGGAAGTTTACATACACCTTAGCCAAATACATGTAAACTCCGTTTTTCACAATTCCTGACATTTAATCCCAGTAAAAATTCCCTGTCTATCGTAAATAATAGATGAAATTGAAGACGGGATGATCTGTGTTCAATACCGGAGGAAAACAATGTGTAGCATGCTTTCTGGTCACGTGCCTATAACAAACAGTACACTTCACTGGAGCCTCATTCTGAACATGGCTACTTTTTCATTCTCAAAGGAAAAACCTCAACCAATTTCTAAAGACTGTTGACATCCAGTGGAAGCGATAGGAACTGCAGGAAGGTCCCTTAGAAATCTAGATTCCCAATGAAAACCCATTGAAAAGAGAGTGACCTCAAAAAAAATTAAATCTGAATGGTTTGTCCTCGGGATTTTGCCTGCCAAATAAGTTCTGTTATAGTTACAGACATGATTCAAACAGTTTTAGAAACGTCAGAGTGTTTCTATCCAATACTAATAATAATATGCATATATTAGCATCTGGGACTAAGTAGGAGGCAGTTTACTCTGGGCACACTTTTCATCCAAACGTGAAAATGCTGCCCCCTATCCTAGAGAAGTTAAAGGCAAAGTCAACTTAGTGTATGTAAACTTCTGACCCACTGGAATTGTGATACAGTGAATTATAAGTGAAATAATCTGTCTGAAACAATTGTTGGAAAAATTACTTGTGTCATGCACAAAGTAGATGTCCTAACCGACTTGCCAAAACTATAGTTTGTTAACAAGAAATTTGTGGAGTGGTTGAAAAACAAGTTTTAATAACTCCAACCTAAGTGTATGTAAACTTCTGACTTCAACTGTACATAGCTCATGTACAAAGCAGAACAAGTTTACTGAGTGACTGATTCAGAACAGTAATATGTTCTGCAACAAGTACAAATAACCAGACAAAGACATTTGCAGACCTTTTAGATATTTATTTTACGATCGTAAGCGGAAATATCAGAAGGAAAATGGTCCAATATAAAACACAATGTAAAACACAGGTGAAAAGTGTGATGAAAGGGAAAATAAGAGAAAAAACACAAAGTAAACAGCAGTAAATTACCTACCACCTTAACATGTGAATGGGAAAATAAGTAAATATTTAAAAAACTACTACCTAAATATGATCCCCAATCAGAGACAACGATAAACAGCTGTCTCTGATTGGGAAGCATACCAGGCCAACATAAACCATTAATCACCTAGATAACCCACCCTAGTCACTATCATGCCTCAACCAACATGGAGAATAAACAGCTCTCTATGGTCAGGGCGTGACAGTACCCCCCCCCAAAGGTGCGGACTCTGACCGCAAAACCTGACTCAATAGGGGAGGATCCAGGTGGGCATCTACGATGAATGACACAGGACGTCGGGTGCGGCTCCGGTGCGGGGCGAAGTACCCACTCCGCTCGCAGATACTTCATCCTCCATGGCGGCTCTGGTGCGGGGATCGTCGACGGAAGCTCCAGGCCATGGATCGTGGCAGGAGGAACCGGACCGTAGATCGTCACAGGAGGCTCTGGACTGAGAACCCCTGCTGAAGGCTCCAGACCGCCGACCGTAGCTGGAAGCTCCAGACCGCGGACCGTCGCTGGAGGCTCCCGACCGCCGACCGACCGTCGCTGGAGACGCCGGACCGCGGACCGTCGCTGGAGACGCCGGACCGTCGCTGGAGACGCCGGACCGGGAACCGGGAACCGTCGCCAGAAGCTCTGGACTGGGAACTGTCGCCGGAAGCTTGGTGCGTGGGGCCGGCACTGGTGGTACCGGGCTGATGACACGCACCTCAGGGCGAGTGCGGGAAGAGGCACAGGACGTACTGGACTGTGGAGGCGCACTGGAGACCTGATGCGTGGGACCGGCACAGGTGGCACCAGGCTGATGACACGCACCTCAGGGCGAGTGCGGGGAAGAGGCACAGGATGTACTGGACTGTGGAGGCGCACTGGAGACACAGTACGTATGGCCGGCGCAGGATATACTGGGCCGTGGAGGCGCACTGGAGGTCTGGAGCGTAGAGCTGGCACAACGTGTCCTGGCTGGATGCTCACTTTAGCCCGGCAAGTGCGAGGCGCTGGCACATGACGCACTGGGCTGTGAAGGCGCACTGGCGATACAGTGCGTAGAGCCGGCGCAGGATATCCTGGACCTAGGGGACGTACTGCAGACCAGGAGTGCTGAGCCGGCACAACCCGCCCTGGCTGGATGCTCCCTTTCGCACGGCAAGTGCGAGGAGCTGGCACAAAACGCACTGGAGACACAGTACACATCACAGCATAACAAGGTGCCTGACCGGTGACACGCTCCCCACGGTAAGCACGGGGAGTTGGCTCAGGTCTAAACCCTGACTCCGCCAATCTCCTCGTGTGCCCCCCCAAACAATTTTTGGAGCTGCCTCTCGGGCTTCCGTTGTTGATATAACTCCTCGTATCGTCGCCGTTCCGCTCTCGCTGCCTCCATCTGCTCCCTTGGACGGCGATACTCTCCGGCCCTTGTCCAGGGTCCTTCTCCATCCAGGATTTCTTCCCATGTCCACTCCTCCTGGCCACGCTGCTTGGTCCTCTTCTGTCACATTCGTCATAGTAATCGGACCAAGGCGCAGCGTGCGTAGAGTTCCACATCTTTTAATAAACAGAAACTCACCAAACAAAACCACAAACAAAACGTGACGCTACTGGTGTGCACACAGGCAACTAACTGCAGACAAGATCCCTCAAACACAATGAGGAAAATGGCTACCTAAATATGATCCCCAATCAGAGACAACGATAAACAGCTGTCTCTGATTGGGAAGCATACCAGGCCAACATAAACCATTAATCACCTAGATAACCCACCCTAGTCACTATCACGCCCCAACCAACATAGAGAATAAACAGCTCTCTATGGTCAGGGCGTGACAGTAGGGTGCTCAGTCTCACTCGAGAACGAATGGAGTGGGGATGCTCAGGAGTATTTCTGTCTGTAAAAAAACAAGGAGGATGTACGCCCCTTTTGTGATGAAAAACGACATTGCAATGCTGTGCTACGCTCCGTGCCCCCCGTCTTAGTGTGTGAATTGAGTTTAACACTCAATAATTTGCCTATACCCTTGGGGCATTCAACTGTTGTGTTACTGCCTGTCACAATAAGAGCCCAATACAGAGCTCTACAAACACAAGTCCTCTGCCATGTCGTCTGTATGCATGTGTGATGGCATTCAACTTTGACCTGTTACTTGTAGCTACTGTCATTTGCATCACCATTCATAACAATGGCGCTCTCACTCTGTTTTGTCTCTGTCGTTCTGGGTTGAAGATATACAGTATTTTGTTCTCAGTGAACCTACATTATGTTGGATATCTTGTTTACAGTAATTGAACATACTGGTAGTTGTTATCATATAGTCTTATGGTGTTCTGCATGGTGTTACATGATATTGTTGTCATATGTCAGATAAGAGAATATCTGTCTTTACTGTAGACATGGTCTACTCAGCTGTACCTAATAGCTGTATGTCATGTGATCGGAGCAGATAACAACATAGTTATTATTCATTTATCTAGGTTACTCTGAGAGAGGAACCAAAGAGAATGAGAGTAAATTGAGACGACAGTTGTTGCCTGCCTACTGTTTTGTTTCCTAGGCCCTAGTGTTCCATTTCCCACAATCCCCTTATAATCCCCTTCCCCTCCAGGTTCCTATCCCAGATATTTAGTGGCGTACAGGATGTCAAAAGGTTATGACGCAAGTGGACTGTTGGGAGCCCTTTTTATGTGGAAATAGTCCTCCTTTCAGGAAAAGGATGTTTGTGTGTGATGCTTGAAAGCTCTCTATTAAAAGTACAGTGTTTCCCACATTGTTCTTTCATTCAGGAAAAACACACTCAGTGTCAAGAGACAGTCATCCCTTTTTTCTATTTATCAATTGGACTTTGTCAAAGACTTTGGTCATGAGGCCTTAACGTGTATTCCAAAAAACATCAATTATAACGACACAGGGCGAGACCCAGATGCAGACACCGTGTAACGATGTACGCTGAGAGTCGGGAAGCAAGTTCAGGGAGTGAATACTTTTAATAAATAAATGAAATAAATAAATGAACAAAACAAGAAACACAAACAGCGCACCGACAACAGGAACAGAAACAATGACGACTGGGGAAGAAACCAAAGGAAGTGACATATACAGGGCAGGTAATCAAGGAGGTGATGGAGTCCAGGTGAGTGTCATTATGCGGAAATGCGCGTAACAATGGTGACAGGTGTGCGCCATAAACGAGCAGCCTGGTGACCTAGAGGCCGGAGAGGGAGCACACGTGACAGTACCCCAACGCGCGGCTTCAGCTGCAGGACGCCGACCAAGATGATGATCCCGGGGATCAGGAGCGGACCGGTCACCTCTGCTAAGGCGAGGGATCCTGCCTATCCGGCTAAGGGCGGGAGCATGACGAGAGAGCATACGTGACACACAGGAGACAGATGGTTCGAGTCTCTGATATTTATGAAAATACAAGGGGCAGGCAATAGGCAGGTCGAGGACAGGCTTCTAGAAGTTCATTAACCAGTTCAGAGTACGAAAGGTACAGGGCGGCAGGCAGGCAGGCTCAAGGTCAGGGCAGGACGAATGGTCAGGCAGCCTGGCTAAGTGTCAGGACAGGCAGAAAAGGTCGGAACCGGGGGGGCTAAAAAACAGAGACTAGGAAAAATAAGAGCACGGCAAAAACATGCTGGTATGCTTGACGAGACGAACTGGCAACAGAGAACTCAGGTATAAATACGCTGGGGAAGATGGGCGACACCTGGGGGGGGGGTGGAGACAAGCACAAAGACAGGTGAAACAGATCAGGGTGTGACCGAAATAGGAGAGCACTCCAGTAAATAAACTTAAATTGACATATTTTTATTGCCGCCCAAACATTTCAGGTATGAACCCTTCTTCAGTATGCAAGGCAATGGCAGTCAATGTCACAACAAGACCACACAGGTGGGAATAACATGTATTCCAATGTAAGGTCCATTGATTAATATGCGTGAATGAAACGGAATTAGAAAGGACATTGTTGGCTAATATGAGTGGTTTCAATATGTATTTATGACCTTTATTTAACAATCTTACTGGTGGATATAGGCCTAGAGGAGAATTACGTGTTTGAGAACTAGAAGCCAAGTGAAGGTGCTGAAGGTGCCCGCTGGTTGCAGTCCACATCGTCACACGTTCTCTCTGTGACTTTTCCACCCACTGTTCATTTTTTAAACTTTACCTGTAATTCTGTTTCCTAATTTAGCATCTGCACTGTTCTTTCAGTAAATGTTTTTTTCTTGTGTGTGTGTGGAAATTGTTAAAAGTAGTCCTCATGCATATAGTTGTATGGTTGGTTTAACTTTACAATCACTGGTTTTGTTGTGGCATACATTTTAAAGTGAAATATCTGAGACTCAGCGTATTTCCGTTACTGTGGAATTGCCCTTTAGTCCAAGTTCTGTTGCTAATAAAAGTGTGTCTGATCAAGTTACTGTAGCTGCAAAGAGTGTCAATAAGCTTTAATTCTGAACGCTTGAATCAGAACTCTTGTGAAACGGGGACCTCTTTTGGCAAGGCTTTTCAAAGCGTGGCATGTGGGATAGAGCTTTTCATTGAAACATAAGTAGTAACCTCATCTAATAGTGTGCTGTGTCCTTTGAAATATGGCATCAGATGTGCTAGTCATCACCACGGCAGACCTTTCAATGTCACTGTCAGAGGCCCTTCAGGTCCATGTTATTTATATGCCAGACAACAACTCAGCAGTCTATTGACTTTGGTGTGGCTTGCACTTTTCACTTCCCAGAGGATTGGGTGTACATGGATGGATTATTTCTTCACGTCCTCTGTCTCAGCTACTCCATAATGATTTCCATTTGAGCTGTTAAATGTAAAAAGTACAGAAGACTCGGATTACGTTTGAGGATTTTTGCGGCCTGTATACTGTGTACACACTTTTTATGCTAAGCTAATAGCTGAGTGGAATAAATGTGTCAAATCAAATTGTATATGTCACAATCACGTGTTTAGCAGATGTTATTGCGGATGTAGCAAAATTCTTGTGTCTCTAGCTCTAACAGTGCAGTAATACCTAACAGTAATATCTAACAATTTCACAACAATACACACATCTAAAGTAAAGGAATGGAATTAAGAATATTTAAATATTGGGCGAGCAATGTCAGAGTGGCATAGACTAAGATACAGTAGAATAGGATAGAATACAGTATATACATATGAGATAAGTAATGCAAAATATGTAAACATTATTAAAGTGACTAGTGTTCCATTATTAATGTGGCCAGTGATTCCAAGTCTATGTATATAGGGCAGCAGCCTCTAATGTGCTAGTGATGGCTATTTAACAGAATTTAACAGTCTGATGACCTTGAGATAGAAGCTGTTTTTCTGTCTCTCGGTTCCAGTTTTGATGCACCTGTCCTGACCTCGTCTTGTGGATGATAGCGGGGTTACCAGGCCGTGGCTCAGGTGGTTGTTGTCCTTGATGATCTTTTTGGCCTTCCTGTGACATTGGGGGCTGTAGGTGTCCTGGAGGGCAGGTAGTGTGCCCCCGGTGATGCATTGGGCAGACCACACCTCTGGAGAGCCCTGCGGTTGCGAGTGGTGCAGTTGCCGTACTAAGCTGTGATACAACACGACAAGGATTCTCTCAATTGTGCGCGCGCGCGTGTGTGTGTGTGTGTGTAGGGTCATGCTCTGTAAGCTCATTGAGCTGTGTTTCAGGGCACAGAATTAAAGTAGCTAAAGCTGCACCCACCCCCTCCCTTCCCCTCTCTACCCCTCTCCCTCCTCTACCCCTCCCTCCCTCCAGTGAATGGATGAGGGGTCAGGAGCGCAAGGGCTGATGCTGCTCCACTGCCTCCAGACAGGACAGAGAAAGGATGTCCACAACTCTGGAGCAGCTGATTCCCAGGGCACCAAAGACACAACCAAATCTGCTACAGAAAGCTACCTAGCGCAGAACAGACAGACATTCATAGAGAACTGTGTTACACAGATTCAAGTCAACTCAGTTGAAGGGGGGCTAGGCAGAGCAGACTGAGGTCTGTAACTACTGAGGTTTACAGTAGCATACTGGAAGAGTGTTGTGGACCCCAGCTGCACCTCCCCTCTGGTATGGAGCTTGGGGAGGGTTCACGACGATCAGGTGAGCTCATCTGTGTGATAAACCCTATGAAATAATCAGGCTAATCATATTTGCATATTCATAATCTGGTCTGTAGTAAGAATTTTGCTCATGACCACAGCTGTTTGTCTTGTTGTGGAAGCTTTGGTTAAGCCATCATCATGTATGTGTTTGTTAGATCTGTCCTTGTGTATTGTACTGTAGTTGTTAGTCTGTGGTACGTATATCTGTGTTTACATTAGTGCTGGGGGGGACCGAGGGTTAAATATAGGGATTTGATATCTCTCTGTGTCTGTGCGTCTTACCTTCAGGCTCAGGTGTGCTAGGCTAGGCAGCTTATGAATCTGCCTCTGTGGAGGCTTAACGAGTTATAAACAGCTCTCATTGTCATTTATTATCATAGAGGCCGCAACACTTCACTTCACACTACCTGATGAGATTGTGTTGTTGTGTGGACAGATTTTTCAACATTTGGGTGGCTTTAAATAGTGAAAATGTCTGTTAAATCAGCCAAATGGTTAATATTTGAGAGAGAGAGATTTTGTCTACATTGGAGTTAAATTAAGATATTCCTAGTGTCTGAGATTCTTACCTTGAAGTTATTCACTTAAGCCAACGGCAAAATGTCTTATCATACAATTTGGCAAGTACTTCTACTGTACTGTTCAGCGCTGTTCATCTCTGTCAACAGAACAAACATACTGTAAATCAATAGGATTATCTCCCAGAATTAATGCATAAACCTGAACCTGTCCACCTCCCTAGATTGACACAGTGTCAGCTCTCCTTTGTCTAATTTATCGATGTAGCCTGATATAACTGGTACCTATGCCTTCCCTGTGTGTGGAATGAACAGAGCAGATGGTGATGGATGGTTCTACCACTGCCCTCGTTTTCTCTTCGGAAGACTGGCTTGCTTTCCTCAGCCTACTGTAAAATGTCCTGGCTGTCTGTCAATTGTATTTAGTGTGCTAGTTTTGCTTTGCCAAACTCCTGTCGTTAGAAACAGCGACTGTGGAAAGAGACTACCCACTGGAAACAAACTGTTTGAATCAACATTGTTTCAACGTAAATTGTCAACGTATTGTGATGTGGAATCTCTACCTGGAAAAAATATATTGGATTCGAACCACAGGATTATGTCATCATTGTAACCAATCTTTAGCATAGACAAACCTTGTAAAATATGTTGAATTTTAACCTTTGAAACAATGTCAGATCTTCAACATTATATCCACTATATGTATATCATCACTTTTGCTATACAGTAAATAGCCTATTAACTTGTCGTCACGTTAACAAATTAAAAGTTAAAGAATAGGATTAAGCCATTGGCTCAGATAAAATTATCCAAGCATTATACATGGTATGATAAAAAGTATGTGGACAACATCATGGGCATTAATATGAAATTGGTTTCCCCTTTGCTGCTATAACAGCCTCCACTCTTCTGGGAAGGCTTTCCACTTGATGACGGAACATTGGAAAGGGCCTTCCCCAAACTGTTACCACAAAGTTGGAAGAACATAATCGTCTAGAATGTCATTGTATGTTGCAGTATTGACATTTGCCTTTACTGGAACTAAGGGCCCTAGCCTGAATCATAAAAAACAGCCCAGACCATTATTCCTCCTCCACAAAACTTTACAGTTGGAATAATGCATTCGGGCAGGTAGCGTTCTCCTGGCATCCGCCAAACCCAAATTCGTCCGTCGGACTGCCAGATGGTGAAGTGTGATTCATCACTCCAGAGAACGCGTTTCCTCTGCTCCAGAGTCCTATGGCGGCGAGCTTTACACCACTCCAACCGACACTTGTCATTGCGCATGGTGATCTTAGGCTTGTGTGCGGCTGCTCAGCCATGGAAACCCATTTCATGAAGCTGCCGACGATCAATTATTGCGCTGACTCCTAGTGAGTGTTGCTACCGAGGACAGATGATTTTTATGCTCTTCAGCACTCGGCGGTCCCGTTTTATGAGCTTGTGTGGCCGACCACTTTGCGGCTGAGCCTTTGTTGCTCCTAGATATTTCCACATCACAATAACAGCACTTACAGTTGACCGCGGCAGCTCTAGTGGGGCCAAAATTTTACAAACTGACTTGTTGGAAAGGTGGTATCC
The DNA here is from genome assembly GCF_045679555.1 of Salvelinus alpinus. Lineage (NCBI taxonomy): Eukaryota > Metazoa > Chordata > Actinopteri > Salmoniformes > Salmonidae > Salvelinus > Salvelinus alpinus. Next base: position 27,858,197 of record NC_092108.1, read on the forward strand.
TATGATGGTGCCACGTTGAAAGTCACGGAGTTCTTCGGTAAGGCGGTTCTACTGCCAATGTTTCACTATGAAGATTGCATGGCTGTGTGCTCGATTTTATACACGTGTCAGCAATGGATGTGGCTGAAATAGCCGAATCCACTAATTTGAAGGGTTTCCTACTGTAACTATAAATGTCTTCTTATGCAATCATAGAAACCGTGCATGTCTGTGGAGATCTTCACAATAATAATCTGTGCAGAATCTCGAACAGCATTGATCACTTGCACTATGTAATTTTTATATAATCTCAACTGCAATCCAGGTCATTTGGTTGTTGTAACGTATACGCTTGGAGTCAGGAAGAAAGTGCCGAAGGTGAGTTTAATGATGAGAGACGGCAGATAAACAAAACAGGAGACGCATACTGACCAAAACCAACACGGCCTAATGACTGAGGCTACTGAGGGTTAACTAAAGGGAGAGTAATCAAGGTGATGAGATCCAGGTGTGCATAACGATGGGGAGCAGGTGTGCGTGATGATAGTTGCCAGGACTGGTGGTTAGTAGACTGGCGACGTCTAGCGCAGGAGTAGGCGTGACAGTTGTGCTATTAGAAGAAGCACAGTGATAAAACATTAAGTCAGGGTTTCCCAAGCTCAGTCTGCGGGGCCCCAAGGAGTGGACGTTTTGGTTTTTGCCCTAGCACTACACAGCTGATTCAAATAATCAACTAATCATCAAGCTTTGAATCAGCTGTGTAGTGTTAGGGCAAAAACAAAGATGTGCACCCCTTGGGGTTTGGGAAACACTGTATTTAAGTTGTTGTATAAATATCTGAAATTGTATTCCATTTGAACTTGTGTTTTTAAATGGTTGAAAGCACAGTGATAACACATTTGAGAATTCAACAAACTTCTGGCTGTTTTTGAGTGGATGAATAAAGGTTGAATGTCACGATCGTCGTAAGGATGAGACCAAGGTGCAGCGTGGTAGGCGTACATATTCCTTTTAATAAATAAACACCGAACAAAAAAACAACAAAATCAACGAACGAAACGTGAAGCTATACAAATAGTGCTGACAGGCAACTAAACATAGACAAGATCCCACAAACACAAATGAGGAAATGGCTACCTAAATATGAACGCCAATCAGAGACAACGATAAACAGCTGCCTGTGATTGGGAACCATATCAGGTCACCATATAAATACAAAAACACCTAGATGACCCACCCAAGTCACTATCACGCCCCAACCAACACAGAGAAAAAACAGCTTACTATGGTCAGGTCAGGACGTGACATTGAAATCTCATTGATCAACGTCTCAATCAAATATTACCCAATTTCCATGTTGGAATTACGTGGTGTCTCCATTGTGTACTGTAGGACAAACTAAATATGTATTGCAAAGAAATCCAATGCTTGAGAAATTGTGCACTTTTCATTGAAACCCACTTGGGAAGTAACGTCCCATCTCATTTACAAGGAAGTCTCTGTAATGGAAATGGTTGATATGTTGTGATGATTAATAGCAGATTGTCTGCTGTTATAGGCCTGAATACTACACTTCATAATGAGATGACAACATTGAAATGTTCCTTATCACTGCATCTCACCTCTTATTTTACACCAGGTGGGGAGCAATCATGGGAAAATAACATTGTAATACAGTATCACAAAAAGAGAAAGTTTTGTTCAGGGTAGTTTGTCCTTATTCATTATACTGTACAGGAGATCTCCAGTGTCATTCTCATTGACCAGTGTCATTAGCTGCACACGATAGCATTGATTTCTCTCTTCACAGCATAACCCCATAGGACATTACTATGGAAATGACAATCAACATGACTTTGTCTGGACTGTAGAGGTTTTCTTTATCGGTTGCAGAGGAAAGTGGTGTTTGTGTTGTTTCATAAGAGATGTAGTTCAAAGAATTTGCAATATTTTGGTACCATGAAATCAATAAGATACCATGAAATCAATAAGATACCATGAAATCAATAAGATACCATGAAATCAATAAGATACCATGAAATCAATAAGGTACCATGAAATCAATAAGATACCATGAAATCAATAAGATACCATGAAATCAATAGTGATTGGACAGAAAAGTTTAGTAGAGATGTTTTCTTTCTCCTTTTCTGTTGTCTCCCAGGAGATGTCACTCCCAGAGAGAGCAGCCCTTTCATCAACAACACTGACCACGACCAAGAAAACTACTACGATGGCAAGAACATGGCTCTCTTTGAGGTAATCCACATGTCAAGGCTTTTGATATCATAATGTAATTCATTACCACATAGGTTTCATGCCACTTTAATGTAAAGTGAGAGCTACGTGTTTACATGGATTATATTGTAGGGTACATATCATCCAAACATTTGTTGCTTTTGTTTGTTCTGTACTTGGATGTCTTCAATGCCATGACGTCCCGATTCAATGTCGTTGTATCCTTATTGACAGGAAGAGATTGAGAGCAACCCCATGGTGTCCTCCCTCCTCAACAAGCTGGCCAACTACACCAACCTCACCCAGGGGGTCACTGAGCATGAGGAGTATGAAAATGAGGAGGGGGTTACAAAGATTAGAGTCAAGGTACGGACCACATGACCGTTGTGCATTATTGAGAAGTTCTCCTGGTGGGTACTTTGTGGGAGACCTCGCTAAAGAGGTACAGTAGTAGACAGACATTCTATTAACTGTCAATCCACTTGACAAGGACAATAACATCTATATTATTGTGCATACCAACATGAGTTGACTAGGTTAGTGTGGTAGCTATGCAACAGCACCTCTGAGAGCAGAGCGCTTGTGAGAATATAAAGCCGCATTCTTCTGACCAACCAACCAAAGAAATACTCCTACTGTTGCTATTCAGCGTCACAGCACCAACACGAGGCCACAGAAACCAACCATGCCTCTGTCCCCTGACAATTACCCCAGTACCTCTCCCTGCTGGAGATCTGATTGGCTCAGGGGGGGGGAGGTTGTGGAGACAGAGTGGATAGTGAGGATGCCACTCCAGGTTGTGAATGGTCTATGAACAAGGGCCACATTGACCCTGGTAAAAAGGCGTATAGGAGAACCAACAGCAGTATTGAGAGAGGGCTGTGTTGTGTTATGGGACATATGGTATGTACTGTATTCATGCAGTGTCTTTGTGTGTGAGTGGGGGGGGGGGGGGCTGTCGATGTGACGTGTGTGTGAGGGGGGGGGGGGGGGTTCTCTGATCGTGAAAGAGTGGGGGCCGTTGCACCTTTGGAGTATAACAGGGGGTGCTTATGTCATCAGGCGGTGGATGACACATTGGAGTTGTTCATTTATCCTGTGGTGATCGGGTAATGGATTGTATGGCTGAAATGAAGTCCTGCAGATCATTGTTAAGGTAGCCTGTTACTGCACACTGTGTAGCATTATGTTTGACTGTTATATTTGGCTATTCATGCTTTCCAAACTGTACAAGCACACAGAGCAAATATAGTATAATTTCACTGAATAGTTCTGTTGTTAATTTCTCTGGAGAACTGCGAAGGACTTCAAATACTTTACTGTTATGACATATGAGCATGAGTTGGGCATGCGGAAAATAGGCTGGGCACTGAGGAAAGATTCTCTACTGATGCTTTGTTACTGATGTCTTGTTACTGATATTTTGTTACTGATGTCTTGTTTCTGATGATTTGTTACTGATGTTTTGTTACTGATGATTTGTTACTGATGTTTTGTTACTGATGTCTTGTTACTGATGTCTTGTTTCTGATGATTTGTTACTGATGTCTTGTTTCTGATGCTTTGTTACTGATGTCTTGTTACTGATGATTTGTTACTGATGTTTTGTTACTGATGTCTTGTTACTGATGTCTTGTTTCTGATGATTTGTTACTGATGTCTTGTTTCTGATGCTTTGTTACTGATGTCTTGTTACTGATGTTTTGTTACTGATGATTTGTTACTGATGTCTTGTTACTGATGTTTTGTTACTGATGATTTGTTACTGATGATTTGTTACTGATGTTTTGTTACTGATGTTTTGTTACTGATGTCTTGTTACTGATGATTTGTTACTGATGTCTTGTTACTGATGTCTTGTTACTGATGTCTTGTTTCTGATGTTTTGTTACTGATGATTTGTTACTGATGTCTTGTTACTGATGTCTTGTTTCTGATGTTTTGTTACTGATGTTTTGTTACTGATGATTTGTTACTGATGATTTGTTACTGATGTCTTGTTACTGATGATTTGTTACTGATGTTTTGTTACTGATGTCTTGTTACTGATGATTTGTTACTGATGTCTTGTTACTGATGTTTTGTTCGAAGGACATTGCAATGTCTTTTAGCAATACATTTGACTACTCGTTGTCTGAAAAGCCAATGCAAACTGTATCCTAATACAGTTTGCATTGGTGAGTCATGAATCCTGCTTCACCATCTAGTAGTGCGACTGACAAATCGGGGTTTGGAGGATGCAAGGAGAACGCTACTTGCCCCAATGAGTAGTGCCAACTGTAAAGTTTGGTGGAGGAGGATTCCTTGCTTCCAACTTTGTGGCAACAGTTTGGGGAAGGCCCTTTCCTGTTTCAGTATGACAATGCCCCCTTGCACAAAGCGAGGTCCATACAGAAATAGTTTGTCGAGATCGGAGTGGAAGAACTTGACTGGCCTGCACAGAACCCTGACCTCAACCCCATTGAACACCTTTGGGATGAATTGGAACGCCGATTGCGAGCCAGGCCTAATCGCCCAACATCAGTGCCCAACCTCACTAATGCTCTTGTGGCTGAATGGAGGCAAGTCCCCACAGCAATGTTCCAGCATCTAGTGGAAAGCCTTCCAGAAGAGTGGAGGCTCTATTGGCAGCAAAGAGGGGACCGACTCCACATTAATGCCCATGATTTTGGAATGAGATGTTTGACGAGCAGGTGTCCACATACCTTTGGTCATGTAGTGTACACACAACAAGTAGGTCACATGGGGGAGGGGTGTTGTGCCGTGAGGTGTTGCTTTATTTGTTTTTTGAAACCAGGCTTGCTGTTCACTTGCACTATATAAGATGGAAGGGAGTTCCATGGACTAAGTGTGTGTGTCAGTGCTGTGTGTAAGTTGACTATGCAAACAATATGGAATTTCCAACACATTAATGTTTCTTTTATAAAAACAAGAAGTGATGTAGTCAGTCTTTCCTCAACTTGTAGCCAAGCCAAGAGAGACAGGCATGCATAGTATTAATATTAGCCCTCTGATTACAATGAAGAGTAAGACGTGCCGCTCTGTTCTGGGCCAGCTGCAGCTTAACTAGGTCTTTCTCTCACAGCACTTGACCATATGACTGGACAATAATCAAGATAAGAGAAAACTAGAGCATGGAGGACTTGCTTTGTGGATTGTGGTGTCAAAAAAGCAAAGCATCTTTTTATTACAGACAATTGACCTTGTATTCTCAGGTGTATTTTACAAGATTGTACAATATTGTATTGTATGCTGTATTGTGGCATTACAGTACATCTTACAAAGCCCTGCTGTACCATAAGCTGACTCATGGTAATCCTACTGTACCTCTCTTCTTCCCTGGCCCTCTACGTTGGCACCTCCAGAGTCCTCAGATGGGCACATTCATCGGCGTGTACCTGCCCTGCATGCAGAACATCCTGGGAGTCATCCTCTTCCTGCGTCTCACCTGGATCGTTGGCACCGCCGGCATTTTGGAGTCTTTCGCCATCGTCGTCATGTGTTGCACCTGTGTGAGTACTATGTAATAATACAAATGGAGTACTAAGGTGTGAGTACTAAGGTGTGAGTACTATTGAGCTTAACTACTTATCTACAAACACTCCTCTGTTTTGGGGAGTTCAGGTACTAAACTGTGGTATTCTCTGCCAATCTTAGTTCTCTCTGCCATGAATGAAGCGGTCTCATTTTGCTCCCTGAGGACATTGTAACCATACACCCACCAATGCTAGTCTTTTGTATTTTTTTTTCTCTCTTACAGACCATGCTGACAGCGATATCCATGAGTGCTATTGCAACAAATGGGGTAGTGCCAGGTAATGTCAGTTCAACTTCAACTTATTTTCCACCTTGAATAAGAAACCTCAAACTCTGCTTTTATGGTTATTTAGCACTATATCACTATTGCATTGGAGCTATAGTCTGTGGCTGACTTCTTTTCCTTTCCAGTCCTTTTACCCGTATCTGTTCTCTTGCCCCATGCAGCCGGAGGCTCCTACTACATGATCTCCAGGTCTTTGGGACCAGAGTTTGGTGGGGCTGTGGGCTTGTGTTTTTACCTGGGAACCACATTCGCTGGCTCCATGTACATCCTGGGTACCATTGAAATCCTTCTGGTAAGGATAAAACAATGCCTGGTCGTGATATAGAAAATACACAATGTTTAGAGGCAGGAGTTTTTCATTACCACATGACTCTTCCAGGAATTGGTACCTTGTAACAGCCTATAACAATGGCTTAGACTTTTTCCTGGACATGTCACATGGGCCAGGAAAACTCTTGGCCCAAACAATGTTTCATGAAGGTAGTGTCCGAGCTTTCTCCTATTCTTGTTCCAGACGTACATCGTGCCAAACGCTGCTGTGTTTGTGGCGGAGAAGAAGGAGGGCGAGGCGGAGGCCATGCTGAATAACATGCGTGTGTACGGGACTTGCTGCCTGGCTCTCATGGCTCTGGTGGTGTTTGTGGGAGTCAAATATGTCAACAAGCTGGCCCTGGTCTTCCTGGCCTGTGTGGTGCTCTCCATCATGGCCATCTACGCCGGAGTCATCAAGACCGTCATAGAACCACCAGACTTCCCGTGAGTTAGATAGTTAATCTATAGACACAGGAGATGCTTGTGTCTATGTTTGTCTGGTCAGATTCATATTCACACTGTAAAGGACCATCATCAGTCATCTGATCTTATAGGGCTGAATACTAACGTGATCACACATTGATATCAGTGAGACAGATATTTATAGACTCTTTACAGCGGTTACAGTGGCCAAAGGGGAAAAGATTCTTAGTTCTTTATACAAGAAAATATCCTGATGAATATATGTATATATTTCCCACAGAATCTGTCTCCTGGGGAACCGTTCCTTGCAGAACCACAACTTTGAGAAGTGTGTGAAGACAGAGGTGATCAAGAACGTGACGTACACCACTAAGCTGTGGGAGCTGTTCTGTGACAGCCGCCACCTCAACGCCACCTGTGATGAGTACTTCACCCTGAACAACGTCACTGAGATTCAGGGCATCCCAGGCCTGCTCAGTGGGGTCATCAAAGGTCAGTGGAGCAACAAGACAAATTTCTCAAAAACAACATTGTTGTGTGGTAATAAAGTTATCTGATTCTGTGTCAGAGGACACTTATTGGCACTACTACTACTTGCTTACTACTTACTCACTTACCAAATGATTATTGGCATATTTTATCAAAGCCGTATCATCTGGTTTGATCAACCTGGGGCTCAAAGGAAGTCAAACTAGTCGGGGCATGGACTCTACAAGGTGTCAAAAGTGTTCCTCAGGGATACTTGCCCATTTTGAGTGCAATGCTTCTCACAGTTGGGTCAAGTTGGCTGGATGTCCTTTGATTGGTGGACCATTATTGATACAAACTGGTGCGCATGGCACCTACTACCATACCTCATTCGAAGGGACTGAAATATTTTCTCTTGAATGGCACATATACACAATCCATGTCTAAATTCTTTCAAGGCTTAAAAATCCTTCTTTAACATGTCTCCTCCCCTTCATCTACACTGGTTGAAGTGGATTTAACACGTGACATCAATAAAGGATCATAGCTTTCACCTGGATTCACCTGTCATGGAAAGAGCAGGTGTCCTTAATGTTTTGTACACTCAGATTATAGTACACTCAGATTATAGTCTCTGTGTCCCCTGTTAGACAACATGTGGGGGGACTACGGGCCCAGTGGGATGTTGGTAGAGAAGAAGAATCAGTCGTCTGTTCCAGCCCAGGATAACTCCAGAGATATCTACATGCCTTACGTCTTCAACGACATCTCCACCTTCTTCACTCTGCTGGTGGGAATCTACTTCCCCTCCGTCACAGGTTGGTATAGTAGCCATATTGTCACTATAGATATCATCGTGCAGCTACCACCATATGACATAATGTATTGTTTGTCATCCTCACGCTGATTGTAAGGGTGTTAATGTAACTTGTGCTTTGGAAGAGTTACTGTAACTTACGCTTTTGTGTTTTTAGTTTTGGTGTTGTTTTCTGCTGCGGAGACAACATTTAAGTATGTTGGTGATTTCCTGAATTTCAGCTTCTGAAGAATCTATGTGTGTTCCATCACAGGAATCATGGCGGGCTCCAACAGATCTGGAGACCTCCGAGATGCCCAGAGGTCTATTCCTTTCGGCACCATCTTGGCCATAGCAACCACTTCTTTCATTTGTATCCTTGGAGAAACCATGGAGATGATGACGTGCATGTGTGGAGTGGTGTGCATGCATGGAGTGCTGGCATGTGTGTTTTAGTGTGGGAGAGATACGGTATGTGTTGTGCATTTGTTAACTTTGACAACACTATTTCCTTCTTAACCCCAACTCCCAGACATGACCTGTGTTGTGCTATTTGGGGCCTGTATCGAGGGTGTCGTTTTGAGAGACAAGTAACTACTATTCCACAATTATTATTTACATGGCAATAGCTGTTATGACATTATGTACAGTAGCATTGATGCAGAAGCCATCCCTGCTGTGTATAACTTGTATATTAAAGACCTTTGTGTCATTCAAACAGTGCCTTCAGAAAGTATTTACACCTTTTGACATTTTCCACATTTTGTTGCGATACAGACACATTTTTGTCACTGATCTACACACGATACCCCATACTCTCAAAGTGGAATTTTGTTTGTAGAACGTTTTTTTAAATCAATAAAAAATTAAAAGCTGAAATGTCTTTAGTCAATAAGTATTCAACCCCTTTGTTATGGCAAGCCTAAATAAGTTCAGGAGTAAAAATGTGCTTAACAAATTGCATAATAAGTTGAATGGACCATCTCTGTACCACATATATAGAATTATCTGTAATGTCTCTCAATCGAGTAGTGAATTTCAATCCCAGTTTCAACCACAAAGATCAGGGATGTTTTGCAATGCCAAGAAGGGCATTGATTAGTAGATGTGTAAAAAGAAAAAAATCAGACGCTGAATATGCCTTTGAGCATGGTCAAATTATTAATTAGGCTTTCAATGGTGTATCAATATACCCAGTCACTACAAATGTAACCGATGTGGCTAGCTAGTTAGCGGTGGTGCGCGCTAATAGCGTTTCAATCGGTGACGTCACTCGCTTTGAGACCTTGAAGTAGTGGTTCCCCTTGCTCTGCAAGGGCCGCGGCTTTTGTGGAGCGATGGGTAACGATGCTTCGTGGGTGACTGTTGTTGATGTGTGCAGAGGGTCCCTGGTTCGCGCCCGGGTCGGGGCGAGGGGATGGACTAAAGTTAAAACTGTTACACAAAGATACAAGTGTCTTTCCTAACTCAGTTTCCTGAGAGGAAGGAAACTGTTCAGGGATTTCACCATGAGGCCATGTTATGGGTATGCTAATGTAGTTACAGTTTTGACTTAAAAATTGTCTTGAAAATCTATGTCAAGACATGAAAATTGCTGTCTAGCAATGATCAACAATCAACTTGACAGAGCTTGAAGAATGTTTTAAAGAATAATGAGCAAATATTGTACAATCTAGGTGTGAAAAGCTCTTAGAGACTTACTCAAAAGGACTGACAGCTTTAGTCGATTTTGCTCGATTTTGCTCGATTTTGCTCGATTTTGATTTTGCTTTATAGAAACAAAGGTGCTTTCTATAAAGTATTGACTCAGGGGTGTGAATACTTATGTTATTAGATTTAATTTTCAATCAATTTGCAAAACTTAAAAACATGTTTCCACTTTGTCATTATGGGTTACAGTAACTGTGTTTGTATAACATTCAACTGTGTCTGTTTCCGCTACAGATTTGGGGACTCTGTCAAGAAGAACTTGGTGATTGGAACTCTGGCATGGCCTTCTCCATGGGTGATCGTGATTGGCTCCTTCTTCTCTTGCTGTGGGGCAGGGCTGCAGAGTCTTACTGGTGCCCCTCGTCTGCTGCAGGCCATAGCACGTGACGGGATTGTCCCCTTTCTGCAGGTAAGAAGGTCCTAAAGACTGTGCTATGCCCCTTGCTATTGCATCTCAATAACATAAACACTTCAGCTAGTTTCTCTATCTCTTTATTTTTCTCTCTCCTTCTCCATCTCTCTCTCTCTCCCCTCCTCCAGGTGTTTGGTCATGGTAAAGCCAATGGAGAACCTACCTGGGCCCTCTTGATGACCGCTGGGATCTGTGAGATTGGAATCCTCATTGCATCCCTGGATGCTGTTGCCCCCATTCTCTCAATGTGAGTGTGTTCAGTATGTGTGTAGAAGGCGATACTGCAAATGTGAGCTTGTGTCTTTCTCTCTATAGTAATGGGATGGGAGTGTTTTATCCTGTCAGTTGTGTACAGTATTAGCTCATTGTCTTTTGGAAGCCTATAAGTCACTTCTATTCATCTTCTCTGTGGGGCTGGGTTGCAGGTTTTTCCTGATGTGCTACCTGTTTGTCAACCTGGCCTGTGCTGTCCAGACACTGCTCCGCACTCCCAACTGGAGGCCCAGGTTTAAGTTCTACCATTGGTGAGTTAATATTTTCCATGCCAAAAGTGTCAATTCAGGACCAATATTAAGTTACAGCCCAGCACTAACACACCTAACGCATCCAATCACCTAATCATGAAGCACTTTGTGAAATAGGTCATGTACATATGCAGTCTTAAGAGCAGATATTCCGAAGGAGGCAGAAGGTTCTGGTGCAAAGGCGTCCATATTTCTTAACAGTGATAGCCTGCAAATAAATATTTACAAGACAAATGGGTAGACAATGAATTTACTTCTCACACAAAATACCGAACTGCACTACGCCTAAAACAGGCTCACCCTGTAGCTTCCATAGCTCTTACAAGTGTACATGGCTCAAGCAGCCTCCCCTCTATCACCCATCCCAATCTACCTAGAAACCCAAAACAGGTGCTTATACCCTCTAAGCCCCTCTCTGGTACATACCCATGTCCAATGACAAGTAACCACATAATTGGTATACAAATGTAACTGGCTTCCTCATAATTACCCAAATACATACATTCTGTCTAAAACAGATGTGACCACTTCCATGTGCACTTTAAATTGGGCACACATTAAACATTAATCATGAATTCTTACATGAATAGAGCCGGCGAATGGCTGCAACTCAGTAACATGCAGTATAGTGGTGCGCAAAGGCGCACAACTCAAATGACACAGACAAGACATGACTCACCGTGCTCCGACACAACGTGGGAAGTCTGAACAAAGGATAGCATTAACAGAATGAAACAGAGTCTCTAACTCGTGAGTGTTGCAATGATTCTGTGCAATGAAACAACGTTTCACTCTCATAGGCTAGAGACAAGTAAATCACCGCATTTATGTTTGGAACCGATTATACGAAAATACCTTTCCATACAAACATTTTCCTACAGAACTGGGAATGAACTATAAACAGTAGCTTATTGCTAACAAAGGAGCTAAATACTTATATAGTCATGTGTAATGTTGAGTATAATGCTTCTTGAAATAAATGGCAAAATGCACGTGGGAAAAAGAAAGTGCTATTTGGATATAGAGTCCAATGGCAGATTAGACAGTGTGCGTGTTCGTGACAAGTGGGCATAAATTCACATCATCACACACTTGATTAGTTAAATCAGGTGTGTCAGTGCTGGGCTAGAACAAAAGCCTGCACTGCTCAAACGTGCCCAAGATCAGGATGTAGTAACACTGACCTAATGCCTATCCAAACAATAAGCCCATTCAATAAGCTGTTGTCCTGTTCTCTGGTCCCTGCAGGACGCTGTCATTCCTGGGGATGAGTCTGTGTGTCTCCCTCATGTTCATCTCCTCCTGGTACTACGCTCTGGTAGCCATGTCCATCGCTGGATGCATCTATAAGTACATTGAGTACAGAGGGTAAGATTCTGGTTTTCCAATAACAGCTCAATAACATTAATTAAACTACTGTAATTACATTGGTAATGTCCCCACTCAAATCAAATCAAATTTGATTGGTCATGTACACATGATTAGCAGATGTTAATTCGAGTGTAGAGAAATGCTTGTGCTTCTAGTTCAGACAGTGCTGTAATATTTAACAAGTAATGTAAGGGGATGGAGTAAGAAAATGTACATATAAATATATGGATGCGCGATGGCAGAGCGGCATAGGCAAGATGCAGTAGATGGTATAAAATACAGTATATACGTACATATGAGATTAGTAATATAGGATATGTAAACATTATTAAAGTGGCATTATTTAAAGTGACTAGTGATACCTTTATTAAATCAATTTATTAAAGTGGCCAGTGATTTGAGTCTGTATGTTGGCGGCAGCCTCTCTATGTTAGTGATGGCTGTTTAACAGTCTGATGGCCTTGAGATAGAAGCTGTTTTTCAGTCTTTTGGTCCCAGCTTTGATGCACCTGTACTGACCTCATCTTCTGGATGATAGCGGGGTGAACAGGCAGTGGCTCGGGTGGTTGATGTCCTTGAGGATCTTTTTGGCCTTCCTGTGACATCGGGTGCTGTAGGTGTGCTGGAGGGCAGGTAGTGTGCCCCCGGTGATGCGTTGTGCAGACCGAACTACCCTCTGGAGAGCCTTGCGGTTGAGGGTGGTGCAGTTGCCTTACCAGGTGGTGATACAGCCCGACAGGATGCTCTCGATTGTGCGTCTGTAAAAGTTTGTGAGGGTTTTAGGTGACAAGCCAAATTTCTTCAGCCTCCTGAGGTTGAAAAGGTGCTGTTGCGCTTTCTTCACCACGCTGTCAGTGTGGGTGGAGCATTTCAGTTTGTCCGTGATGTGTACACCGAGGAACTTAAAACTTTCCACCTTCTCCACCACTGTCCCATCGATGTGGATAGGGGGTGCTCCCTCTGCTGTTTCCTGAAGTCCACGATCATCTCCTTCATTTTGTTGACGTTGAGTGAGAGGTTATTTTCCTGACACCACACTCTGAGGGCCCTCACCTCCTTCCTGTAGGCTGTCTCATCATTGTTGGTAATCAGGCCTACCACTGTAGTGTCGTCAGAAAACTTGATGATTGAGTTGGAGGCGTGCATGGCCACGCAGTCATGGGTGAACAGGGAGTACAGGAGAGGGCTGAGAATGCACCCTTGTGAGCCCCAGTGTTGAGTATCAGCGGCGTGGAGATGTTGTTTCCTAAGGGAGATGTCCCCACGGAATTAAATATAACACAGTATTATATCTCTATGTAGAGTCCATGCCTTTCTTTAACCCATTTTCTGGACAGTGTTTTGTAATTATACAGTTTGGTTACAGTTTGGTGTATTGGCATTGGTATCTAAATGTGTGAGATTTCTGTAATCCTAAAAGGTTTTGTGTAGTGCTCCTGCCTTTTTTAACCCTCTCTCTGATCTCTTTCTTCTCAGGGCAGAGAAGGAGTGGGGAGACGGGATCAGAGGTCTCTCCCTGAACGCTGCCCGCTATGCTCTGATCCGCCTGGAGGAAGTGCAGCCACACACTAAGAACTGGAGGTGAGAGGCTGAGAGCAGTGTAGAGCATAGGGTGAGGATGACTCCTGAGGGCCAGAGTCATACTCAGTTATGTCATTTCCCACTTAGACACATTGTACATTAACTTTTTAAATATGAATAACATTTATTTGACGTTTGCGACCCATTATGTGCGCACATGAATGATATCTCCTTCCTTGGTTTAATGTTTCTGTACTTTAGGTTTGCAATGTAGAGCTGTCACTCTAAAAACCGATGGATAATGACTAACATTTGGTTGTCTTGCTGTCCTGCCTGATGACCTAGTTTAGTGGCTTGCCTTGATGTCTATTTATCTTAACATACACTGACTGTACTGTATCTCTCCCCCCAGGCCTCAGTTACTAGTGCTACTGAAGCTGGATTCAGACTTGGGGGTGAAACACCCTCGTCTGCTGTCCTTTACCACCCAGCTGAAGGCAGGGAAAGGTCTGACCATCGTCAGCTCTGTGTTGGAGGGCACCTACATGACCCTGGGGGCTGAGGCCAAGAGCGCAGAGCAGGTGAGAGACACTAATATCACATGACCAGGGTGGCAGAGAATCAGTGTTCAGACAAGGTAAGATGTGCAGAACAGCCGCAGTTGGAACAGATTCACCCTTGGCTACTGATTCTCAGACCCGTCCAATATGATAAATAGAACTGCATTACTAGTGTTTTGTGCTCGCTGGAAGCAGGTGTAATTTAGACACCCACTCAAATAGTAAAGAGACTTACAGTTTATAAAGCCAAGTGCTAGTGTAAGTAATATTATCCCTGACTCTGACATTCTTACTCCTGTGCAGTCACCACATTGGGGGGTATGGAGTTCTCAATTCATTATCCCATAAAAGAGAATTCTGCCACCTGCTGGGAGGTCAGATGGGTGTGCTAAAATATCATAGAGGCAAACTGTTAGAGATTAATAATATACTCAGTAAGTTACCATATTAATTTACAATCAAACTGGTGAAGAGAAATACATTATTATCTCTGTTTACCTCACTCTCTGTCCTCTTCCTCATCCCAGATTACAGTCTGATGAAAGCTGCCTTTCCGTTTTTGCTCTGTCATGCTACCCTCCAGCCATAGTCAATGATACATTCTGACTGGTCTAATTCAAGCACAAAGAGGTCAATAAAACGCTATGCGAGGCCAAACGCCAATGGCTCTGTAGAAATTCCTGCAGTCAGCTATATAGATGTTTCCATTTATTTGCTGCACATGTTAAAACATGATTTTGGTCACTCACTCTTGACTTCATGTCCAAGTTTAGAAAGCATTCATAAAGCTTACAACTCCAAAAAAGCCTCCTTCATACTTTCTGCATACTTTCTGTAGTATACTTGCATCAAAATGTTTCATCTACTATGAGTGTCTTGCAAGTGTAAAAATAGTATTTATGGAAACTGTTTATATTCACTCTGTCATCTATTAATCCATTTTCCTCTTTCATTCTCTTTCCTCCTGGCTGTTCCTCTTCACTTGGTGCAGAACGTCAAGTCGGCCATGCACGCAGAACGTACCAAAGGTTTCTGCCACGTGGTGGTGTCCTCTAACCTGAGGGATGGTTTCTCCCACCTGATCCAGTCGGCAGGGCTGGGGGGCATGAAACACAACGCCGTCCTCATGGCCTGGCCAGGGGGCTGGAAACAGGCTGAGGACTCCTACCCCTGGAAGAACTTCATTGGTCAGCAGTAATTTCATACTCTACTGTACTCTACCATACTTTACAAGAATAGTCTACAGTACCTTTAAGTAGCATCATCAAGTATGTCTGACTAAAGTAGTTTCTCCAGAAGACATTCACATACATTTGAAAAATTAACCTAGCTAGTTACATAACAGGGCCATAAGTATGTGGACACCCCTTCAAATTAGTGGATTCGTCTATTTCAGGCACAACCGTTGCTGACAGGTGTATAAAATCGAGCACACAACAATGCAATTTTCATAGACAAACATTGGCATTAGAATGGCCCGTACTGAAGAGCTCAGTGACTTTCAACGCTGCATCATCAAGTCAGTTCGTCAAATTTCTGCCCTGCTAAAGCTTCCCCGGTCAACTGTAAGTGCTGTTTTTGTGAAGTGGAAACATCTAGGAGCAACAACGGCTCAGCCGCGAAGTGGTAGGCCACACAAGCTCACAGAACAGGACCGCCGATTGCTGAAGGCCGTAGCAATCATCTGTCCTCGGTTGCAACACTCACTACCGAGTTCCAAACTGCCTTTGGAAGCAACGTCATCACAAGAACTGTTCGTCGGGAGCTTCATGAAATGGGTTTTCATGGCCGAGCAGCCGCACACAAGCCTAAGATCACAATGCGCAATGCCAAGTGTCGGCTGGAGTGGTGTAAAGCTCATCGCCATTATACCCTGGAGCAGTGGAAACGGGTTCTCTGGAGTGATGAATCACGCTTCACCATCTGGCAGTCCGATGGATGAATCTGGGTTTGTAGGATGCCAGGAGAACGCTACCTGCCCGAATGCATAGTGCCAACTGTAAAGTTTGGTTGAGGAGGAATAATGGTCTGGGGCTGTTTTTCATGGTTCAGGCCACTTTGTTCCACTGAATTGATATCTTAACGCTACAGCATACAATGACATTCTAGACGATTCTGTGCTTCCAACTTTGTGGCAACAATTTGGGGAAGGCCCCTTCCTGTTTCAGCATGACAATGCCCCTGTGCACAAAGCAAGGTCCATACAAAAATGGTTTGTCGAGATCGGTGTGGAAGAACTTAACTGGCCTACACAGAGTCCTCAACCCCACCTCAACCCCATCAAACACCTTTGGGATGAATTGGAACGCCGACTGCGAGCCAGGCCTAATCGTCCAACATCAGTGCCCGACCTCACTAATGCTCTTGTGGCTGAATGGAAACAAGTCCCTGCAGCGGTTCCAAAATCTGGTGGAACGCCTTTCCAGAAGAGTGGAGGTTGTGATAGAAGCAATGTGGCGACCAACTCCATATTAATGCCTATGATTTTGGAATGAGATGTTCGATGAGCAGGTGTCCACAAAACTCCACATACTTTTGTCCATATATTGTACCTTGAGTGAGATTTGGTTTTGGGTTCCGAGAATGTCAAGCAAGTGAATGTCTTATGGTCGAGTCAAGTGTTTTTCCTGACCAAATGACCTGACCAGAGTCTGTCAAAACTGTGGGACCTAATTATATGGGTTTCTTGTTATATGGGTTCCTTATCCCACAGAGACGGTGAGAGAGACAACGTCAGCCCATCAGGCCCTGCTGGTTGCTAAGAACATTGACAAGTTCCCCAGCTCTGAGGACCGTCTGGGGGAGGGCACCATAGATGTGTGGTGGATCGTCCATGATGGAGGCCTTCTCATGCTGCTGCCTTTCTTACTGCGCCAACACAAGGTACTGTGACAGGGGCACCATATACCCATGGGTACTGTTGCTTTGTAAAAAATAAAATAAACTGCTTTCAAATGGAGGCCAGATTTTCACAAAATGAATTGCATCTGTTTAACTTTGGTGTAAACTAAAGGTGTGTTTTGAATTATTTTTGTTGTATTAATGCTATTTAATCTCTCCTCAGACTAATATTATTCTGTTTGTCCTGTGGGTACCTTTGCCACTGTTCCACCCCTTGTGTGTTGCGCTGTCATGGTGCATTTTGGCCATTAAACAATTTCCTTCTCCGTCCCAGGTGTGGAGGAAGTGTAAGATGCGTATCTTCACCGTGGCTCAGATGGATGACAACAGTATTCAGATGAAGAAGGACCTGCAGATGTTCCTTTACCACCTCCGTCTCAATGCTGTAGTGGAGGTGGTGGAGATGGTAAGTAGCTGCACTCACACTCACTCAATCATACGTGTTATATAGGATCAATAAGAAACCATTTGTCAGGGTTTTACCCAAAATATTGTGCCAAATTCTTCATATCGCTTTGTAATTCTGTCCTCAGCACGATAGTGACATTGCAGCCTTCACCTATGAGAAGACCCTGGTGATGGAGCAGCGCTCTCAGATGCTGAAACAGATGCAGCTGTCCAGGAACGAGAGGGAGAGAGAGGTAACGTGGTGTTCTACTCTGTCTGGCTCTGTTTAACCAGGTGGTTCAATAGTGAATAAAGCATCATTTATATTGACATGCAAACACATGATCACTGCTTTGAATGTTAACTGTAGGCCTATGCAAAGTGTTTAAAACAAAGACAGCGATTGCACTTCACGCACGGGACAGATTATATCTGTGGTCCTTCCTGTTACAGTAGTTATTTACTTCCTTGTCGTGTGCGGCTCGTAATATTGGCCGACTGTTGTGACATTTTGGCCTGTCCTGATTTCCTGCTGCTGTGTTGGATGTTCTGGGCTCGCATTGGGTTGGGCTTCAGATTCAGAGCATCACAGACGAGTCGCGTATCTCCATCAAGAGGAAGAAGTCATCAGTGGTGGAGACACTAAAGGCCCCAAACACACTACAGGTCCCAAGCCTGTCCATATCCAGGGACATGCGGGAGGATGAGGAGGTAGCCAAGCAGCCATGTGATGTCCCATAAACATCCCATAAGCATCTCCCTCCCCTCTCCCTCGCCACCCTCTAGCCCATCCTCATACCTGTATCTGACATAGACAGAGCCACAGCTATTAAATACCCCAAAAATTGCTGTGATTGTGAATTCTTGAGGAACTCTTAAGGAATGACAGAGATGTTCCAGTAGCAGCGTACTCCAATGCTGTATGTGTTTCTGGAAGCAGTGCTGGGAAGCATTGCTCTGAGTGAATATGTATGTGGAAAAATAATTTAATGGAACTGAATTATAGGATCTCTATTGCTGTGGCCCTCTCCGCGTCATTGTCACCACACTCCTCGATTAACTTACCTGAGAGTTATCGGCTTTGTAGCAGCTATTAGACTTAGATCTTTTTAGAACTAAGAACTTAGAGTGTTTTAGAAAACTGCCAACCCCAACCCTTCAACTAGAAATGTAGTCCCATTATTTACAATTTTCAACTTCACTACAATTTATTTGCAATATGTTTTTATTATTGTTTGCTGTTGTACACTTCATTTTGTTCCTATGTAATGCATTGTTTTATGTCACTTTGTTATTTTCATGTTGAGGCATTGAAATGTATTTCATTACTTTTCCATGGAGGAGAAAAATTAAGTAATGCAACAATGAGAATATCATCGCTAATACATTGTGGATCTTTTGTTAGGAGTAACATTATCATTCTTGTCGGTAATGCAAAACAAGGATAATCTCCATTCTACAGTTGTGCCGGCCTGCTGATCCTGTCTGATGGGAGGCACCACTTTGTTTAGCGTGCTGCCTGGGTCTGTAGTAAAACCAGTGTTGTTATTCCCCAGGCTCAGCTGATCACTAAGCTGGGCACTAAGTCGCATGGCAACCTCAACGACAACGCTACCGCCACGCCCGACCACCGCGTCCACATGACCTGGACCAAAGACAGGCTGATCACCGAGAGGAACCGTAACCGCAGCGAACCCAACGTGGGCGTGAAGGACCTGTTTAATATGAAACCGTAGGTATCTCCCCCTAGAGGCTCCAGGCTCACACTGCAGCATGCTGTTGGACCAGAAGTATCCCTTTCACGCTACTCAGTCTAGCCAAGCCGTGCTGTTCTGTCCTGGCCTTGTATTGGTACTGGGAATTCCATAGATGCACCTGTCTACTGCACAGATACTGAATCATAGCGACAATAGATACTGTTATTTGAAATAGAGAGTGTGTCATGTACCATTACTTGAACTAGTCTTTGTTCTTAGGACGTTATATAGTGAATAACCTGGCATCAGTTTGTAATCCATCATTGATGCCCAGTTGTCCCTATTTGTATATGAAAGAATGTGATTAACCTTTATATATGTTTTGTTTCCTTCCTTCTAGCGAGTGGGAGAGTCTGTAAGTCAAGTTTCCCTTTGTCTCAACTGTGTGATGGTGTGTGTGTGCCTGCATGTGTGTGTGATCCTTCCCTTTCCATGGCATGACCTTGCAGTTTTTATTGGAGAAGCGAGGGTTGTGTGAAGTCTTTCTTCACTTCTCTCCTCCTCCCCCTCGCAGTTGACCTGCATGGAAAGGATAACGTTCTCTCTGCATGCATGACCTTGCCTAACTTGCCGAGACTGTTTGCTATAATCATAAGCATATTATATATAACATATATGCCTTGATGTATCAGTTAGAGAGGCGTGATATTATTACTAAAGACAAATCATCAAAGTTCTTCTATCATGCAATTACTTCTACCTACAATATTCATTAATTAGATGTTTTTTAAGCCTACTGATACAATGCTACTGTAACCATGACATGAACCTGATCTCTATGCTTCTGTAGTATCAACATGACATAACTCCTGACAAGGTCAATCATGAACACTGTCAGAACAATATAATATATGGTATGTCTATACCGTAGCATGTCTATTGAGGCATTCAATATACAATTACTTAGGGTAGCTAATTGGCTTACTGTCAATTCTTGGTAAGCGTGTGATTAAATTTGAGTCATGAGTCATGACGCCGTCAAGTCACTTATAATGAATGCTTATGACAGGTGTGATATCATGTTTATAATAGCATCCTGTAGTAGGATATAAGGCATAGTCTAAGGTTGTGTCTCAAATGGCAAACAATTCCCTATATAGTACACTACTTTTGACAGGGCCCATTGGGCTCATACGGCTCTGGCCAACAGTAATGCATTATAAAAGGAATAGGGTGCCATTTGGGACACAGCCCAAGTAGAAGACATGTAAGAATTGTTCTTGCTGAGTTCAACCTGTACTCTCATAGGAACCAGTCTAACGTGCGGAGGATGCACACCGCGGTCAAGTTGAATGAGGTTGTGGTCAACAAGTCCCAAGGTGCTCAGCTGGTGCTGCTGAACATGCCTGGGCCGCCCAAAAACAAGGGAGGAGATGAGAATTGTATCCTTTTTTTAAACCACTAGTATACTCTGAACTGGCCAACTGAGTGTCCACTTAGTCAGTATCATCTTACAGTAATATAGACTGACATGGATGGAAGCTATATGCTGTTTTGGACACCATCAAGTAGTTTGGTGCATCTCCAGCTGAAAGAAATTCCAGACAATTTTAGGTTATTGACATCATTACTTTTTCTTTTGACATTTCAAATGACTGTACCATAGGTGCCATTAGTACT
This sequence comes from Salvelinus alpinus, assembly GCF_045679555.1. Classification (NCBI taxonomy): domain Eukaryota; kingdom Metazoa; phylum Chordata; class Actinopteri; order Salmoniformes; family Salmonidae; genus Salvelinus; species Salvelinus alpinus. The sequence continues at coordinate 27,878,999 of NC_092108.1, forward strand.
CTTCCACATCAATGTTTATATCCAGACTGCAGTTGTTTCTCCTTTACACCATGGCCTATAGACATGGAGTTCCTGGAGGTTCTTATGGATGGGCTGGACCGGGTGCTGCTGGTGCGTGGCGGAGGCAGGGAGGTGATCACCATCTATTCTTAGCGCCAGCAGACACAGGGCGGGCATGGTGCAGCCTCAGAGCCTCCGGTGTGGCCGGCCAGCCAAGTGGCTGGGCCTCAGCCTCTGCCACAGTGCCAGGAGAGGAGCTGGGCGCCCCCTACAGTATGGGAGGACAGTAGGGGGCTACCTCCACTCTTAGAGCAGGCTGAGCACACACCGCTGCTGACTGGTGGAGGACATCAGAGGGCACTCTGGATCATCCTCCCTTTTTATTTCTTGTCATATTCCTTTCAGGTTTTCCATGTCAGTCGTTATGAATAGGAGTTGTTTCAGTAGAACAAAGTGCATGAGTAATGATATTAGATTAGATAGAGACATCCTCTGATGACATAGCTCAGGGCACTAATGCAGTATGGTCTAGTCCAGTGATTCCCAAATTGTGGGGCGAACAAGGAGTCAGCGGGGGGTGCAGTAAACTATACTGCATTACTGCCCTGAACTATGTCATCAGAGGATGTCTCTGTTGACATAGCCCCCCCCCCCCCTCCCCCCAAAAAAAGAAACTCTGTCCGGCTTTCAACTTACTCTTGAAAGTTGTAATAGTAGAATGCCCAAGTTACAATTTCATTGGGTAGTAATGCATTGGTTAGTTTTCCTCTTGTCATTGCATACCTTAGCAAGCTATTTATAACTTGTCATAAATGTCCAGATCAACTAGCCCATGGCAGCTAATGGTTTTTAGCTTTTGCCCATAGAAATAGACTTGGCACGCGTGCAGGATGTTCCCCAATGCCGGAATGAAAAGGTTTGGGAACCCCTGGTCTAGCTGATATGGGATGTAGCTTGTAAGTTCAGATGGTAGACAGGTGTTTAAATCCCAGGTTGGGCAGCCTACTGCAGTTGTGCCCTTGAGCGAGCCATTTTCCGTGAATCGCCTCAGTATCCAGTTGTGTATATGAGCCATTTGCGCAAAACATAATGAATTATGAAAATATTAAATGTCCTCACAAATTTCACTTATTGAGATTTGTTTGAGCACAATTTTCTATTATAGGAATACAGTATTTTCATCTCAATTTGATGAAATACACAATGGCATAGGGAGGCCACAATACAAATATGTAGTTTTGTTACACTAAATTAGATTGGTTATGTTTTATTTTACAGTACTATTTAAGGTAATTATTAAGTAACTGTTATGTAATTTAAAAAAATCCCATAGAATGTCTGTGTAAATACCTGATAAAACAGCTTTCAAATAAAGTCATAGCCAGGAGATATGGATATGCTATACACAATAGTTTTGTATTTGAAATAGTTCTCACCAAAGCAAAGCTCTTGAGATTTTTGTGGTCCATTGTGGTGACCAAACTTAATATACTGTACATTAAGATAATTACCAGGCTTTATTTGATCTAATCAAATGACAAGCCTTTATGGTTTGGATTCTGTGTTAGAGATGAGGCAGAACAGAAGTCAAACTGTACATTCTGATCCTCGACTGTCTATGGCTGCGTCCCAAATGGCACCCTATTCCCTATTTAGTGCACTACTTTTGACCAGAGCCCTACAGATGAGGGATCTTAATTTGAGCCAGTTTGCTACAGCAGGAAAATAGTCCTGCAGCAACAGGAAATGTGAATTATTATGTGGCTTATAATTAATGGACATTTTTGTAGGGGTTGATACATTTTTCAGAAGGGAAAATCAAGTCTGAAATTTCAAAGTGTAAATTACAAACTTTAGAAGCCTTTTTAAACCTTAAATACACTACACATTTTACATTTCCTGCATTGCAGGAAAGTTCTCCTGCAACAGAGTCATCAAATTAAGATCCTACATCTGTATCAGCTCTGGTCAAAAGTAAGGCACTATATATGAAATAGAGTGCAATTTGGGAGGCAGCCTATCATTTAGGTGTTATATGGGGAATGAACTGTACAGTCCATTGGGTTATATTGAATAGTGTATAACCGAGTGACATAGTATCCATGTCATGTCACATTTTGCTGCACAGCATGACATGTTTGTGTTGTCTAGTGCAACATTAGACCTACTGCACTGTATGCCATTATTGATTCCTTTTTCAATTCACTAAATCAGGTGACTGACTACTTCTGCTGTTTACATATCACAGTGTATTAGGAAACATAGTACCTTATTTAATTGTCTGTGTTGCTCTGTACTGTGCTCACCAACTGTGTAGCAGCACAACGTCAGATTCCAACAGTACATGTACACTTAAGTAGGAAAGCAGCCATTGTGTGTCGATATTGAGATCATTCATGTTTCTTGTATTGATTTATTTAATGTACTGTGACTGTCTGCACTCTGTCAACAGATGTTGGATGTGAATTCATGTGTTTCCCGTGGGATACTGTAAACGTTTATTTATGTCCCCATTGAGTATTGCAGGTAAACATAGGACTATGGGGTCGACATTGTTGTACTCTCCACCAATGCTTATGCTGTCTACAGTACCTACCTATATGTTTGTTTGAATCCAATCTCGTGAGGTTATAGTGTGTTTTGAGGGAGCCTGTATGTGTCTGCGGTCTGCACCATATGAAATGATGTGTTATTTGTCACTAAGATTTAGCTGATGTTGTTTTTAACAATAAGTGTTAGCTGAATATGCAAGAACTATACGACTATGACATGCTCTATGACATGGTGTCTAAATCCATCATTTAAGACAGATGGTAGATGAATGCTAAGATTGGTTTGCACTATTTTGTATTAAACTATAGATTTATTTGACGGTATTGCATATTGCTGTCCTATTATATTCTGTAATCCACCTTATAGAAATACAGTGGAAGATAAAGTACAAACTCCTCATATGATATGTATTGATACGAGCCCTATAGGTTCAGATGTGCCAAAGATATTTAGAATGAATGAATGACTGAGTTAATGTATTTCAATTTAAAGTTAACAGCATATCATAATAGTATAGAGTATGTAATATCTGATATCTCTAAGTAAACTCTTAAGACTCATTTACTCGTCCATAGTAAGTGTTTATTGAAAACTAAAATGAGAAATGTAAGTATGGTTTTCCCTCTACATCAACAATTGGTAGGTAGCATAATAGTTACTGTTTCCTTTCATCTTCTGTAACTCTTTAGATTTTTTTTTCTCCCTTTTTTGTAAATTATATTGAGAAAATAGACTGTTTGAGAAAACTTGACTGTTGGAGTTTGAGAAAATGTATGAATTTGCTGAAACTTGACTGTTGGAGTTTGAGAAAATGAATGAATTTGCTGGAAGTTGTCCTTACCATTTCATAACGTGTGATTCCACGCTGTCATTGTATCTATAAGTGACCATAACTGCTTAGGAATAAACAAGCTATAGCCTAAATATTTAAGAGACTGTGTGAATAATGTGAGTATAATCTGAATAACAACTGGGGCCATATAGAAGTTGTACCAAGTTCTTGTTTTTATGTTTCCGGGTTTGTCCAGCAGAGGACATTGCTTACAATAGAAAAATGGCTCAAAACATTTTACTGGAGAGGTCTTGTTGGCAATCAGAATAATGTGAAAACTTCCCACTGTCAATAACTTGCAAAGGTTTAGCACTCGTGACAGTGAGAACTAAACTGGACCAGTCAGTTATCAGTATGGAAAACTGTACTGCACTCAAAGTTTTTACTTTTATCCAACATCCACTGTCATAGCCTACCATAAAAACATCATGATATACATTTGAAAACACTTTCCAACATGTAACTGTTGAAGCATATCCTATGACATTTCCCATGATATTGTCTTATTATGCTGCTTGGGCACTTTCCACTGGCAAGGATTATTATCATGTGGCTGGGAATCAACGCCTAGCAACCTCTGAAACTGTCCCAACAGCCCAGCACAAACAGCTACTGTGTTAAACCAACTTATGTAAGTCCTTCCAGACTAAAGGGTCACAGACACAATGCTAACTAATGTTCTAGAAATAAGTATAATGCCTCTAACAACATGCATTTGTATCCCAAAGCACATGAGAATTTAATTCAAGTGAGCCATGTTTATTGATGTTAATGTTGTTTGATTAGTGTTTTCCCATTTAGGACAGTACAGCCACCCATTACTTATCAGAGAGGCCCTCACTAAAACTTTCCTCCTTCACAGACAGTTTTCAAATAGAGCTGTGCCGTGATGCGTGAGCAAACCAGACAAATTAGGAAATGAGGATCGGCCAGGAACTTCCAGAAAAACGAAGACCTCCATGATGTTTTGTTTCCCTTTATGGGTTAACAATTATCACAGGATGTTATTCAATAAATTTCCACTTACTTGGCCCACTTATAAATGGCATGATGGGGGTGTTGTACCATATTAGCCAGATTTCCCTGGGACTACTAGAGCCTTGCTCTGCATATCTTGTTCTCTTTTTACAGTCTGACTGGGGAGACGTTTAAACTGCGTCTAGCATCCTTAGAGAAATACTGCTATGAGAACTGAACTGAACAAACTGATTTAGTATTGGGGGTACAGAAGGGTGACATGGGTTTTGGGATTATACAGTTACATTGGAGAGCTTTATGTCACACTCAAAACAGTTACCCAGTTATCAAACTTCTCAGCGTTTGTATGTACTTTGCCAAGACGTAGTTTCACTGTTGTTATCTTGAAACATTTAATGTAGGAAGCCCCCATCCCAGATCCATGCCCCACCTCTCCTCTCCTGGATGTTTGATGGTCTGTGACTAAAGAGAGCAGACTGTGGCCCTTTCAGCTCAGTGTCACCCTGGGTACCCCACAGATATCAACCTGTTCAAAGCATGACAGAATTCTAAAATAATGGGTCCCATTTTTAACCATTGTACACAGCCCAATCCCAGAGCCCAGTCTATAAGAGGTTGCTTCAGAGACATGGGGGTGGAGGAGGCAACCCTCTATGGAAATTGTTTTTCTCACTCACATTATAGACATTTCCCTATAGGCATTATTGTATGCAGGAGGACACTTAAGACAGTGTGGAGTAGCCTAGTGGTTAAGAGTGTTTGGCCAGAAACTGTAAAGTTGGTAGTTCGAATCCCCAGGCTGACTATGACTTGGTGAAAAATCTGTGAGGCCCTTGAGCAAGGCACTTAACCCTAATTGCTCCTGTATGTCACTCCGGATAAGAGAGTCTGCTAAATGACTGAAATGAAAATGGAGTTTAGCTGTTTACCATACAGTAGATCACACCTAATAAATGAATTACAACTGAAATATGTTTATCACAAACTGTGATACTACCAGAGATTGTATCAAATACTGGGGGCTAAAGTGTGTATTTGTGGGGGGCTGTGTGTGTGCGGAATGTTCATGGCAAATGTACATTTTGTGGCTTCATTTTCTACATATTTGAAAGCTTCTTTGAAATCATCTTGTGCTCAATCAGAATTGAACTAATTAAATTGATTAAGATTGGTAATGGCAATTGCTGACCCATGGTTTGAAAGAGCAGAATTACATGCACTGTCCTGATTTAGCCCTCCTCTGTAAGCTGTTGGCTAACCCAGTCACATCCCACAAATGGCATTCCACACAAGTCACATTTCAATTTTTTTCAAGCACTGAATACTAAGGCTGTTCTTGGGGAAAATCCACTTTCAGTACGTAAGCCATTACCGCGGTTACCAAAGCAATCAGTCAACAACCTATAACAACCATAGGGACACAGCAGGGGATCTGGCCTCCCATCATGTAAAAGAAAGCAAGTCTCACTTCTCAGATCTAAACTCACCATGTAGAACGACTCAGAAACAAAGCAGGCATTGGGAAAATATTAATCCACTCTCCACTTTTAAGCATAAAATTACCAATTCAAACTCATTCTACTGTAACGAGTATGATAAAACTGTGAGTTGAATAGGCTTACAACATAAAAAGGAAAGGCGTTTTTTATCTACCTCTGAGAAGGATGATAGTGGTCTCATATACAGATATTGATGCTTTTGATGGCCATGGTTTGTGCCTTCCTTAGTCCCAGTTTAATTTAACCACAACATACAGGTTTGTCATCATGGGCAGATTGGCGATTAAGAGTACACTGTGAATGGAATCCTTGACCCTGGAGATTGAATGAACGGACAGTGTTCTGCTTGCCCATTGAAACTCCCATTCCTTTCCACTGCCTCGAACCGTTAGATTTGGAACCATGTGAATTGTCCAAGAGGATGCAGACCTGCGGCCTGACATCGCACAATATGACATCGCACAAGAAAATCCCCTGCCCTTCCACAGAGCCTCTTTCACCACCAGCCACATGAGCCATGCGTGCCCTAGCCAAATCACTTTAAGTAATTTGCAGGACATTAACATTAAAGTTGATTTGACCCTCGATCTAAATTTAGCCAATCTAACTAAACTTGTTGAGTGCCTCTTTGTAACATCTCTATTGGTGTCTAGGACAGAATACTGAATCTCAGATCAAGAATGTGAACATTTTTGTTGTATGAATAAAGAGAGGTTGTTGTTCGCTAGGTTTCAATGGAAAACAAAATGACTTAGGCTTTAATAACGTATCAGCTGCATCTTGCTGAGAGTGGAATTCAACTAAGCCCTGGGATGTAAAGTAATGTTCTCAGTGCTTAGTTATCATCAGAATGCTTGTCGAAGGTGCAAGTGATGTGAAGAATGTACACTCAGTGCAGACTGAGGAATGGGTGTTACTTTAGATTCCGTTGGGGTTACTAGATTCAAACTGGGATAGTTTGGAGCAAAAAGATAAAGAAGCATGCTGTGACTGCAATCTTTCTATCAGATTACTCTACTGGCGATAACATTAATTGCCAACAATTCATTCATAATCTGCCAACGGAGTAATGGGTTAACTCTACAGGTCAAGGTTTGTAACTTGTGAGAGACAGCCAATAGCTGACCAAGGGCAATAACACTGCTGTGTCATTAGCTAGCTGTGTCTTGTCTCAACTTAAGGCCCTAGCCGCTACACTTAACCCCAGGGGTCGGAGGTCGGCTGACACCAGACCTTGTTGATAACAAATTATTTCTGTTGAGTGGCTTCATTAAGAAAAGGCTCTGTGACCTGGCTTGTTAAAGCATGGTACAGAACAGCCAAATGATCATTAAATTGCAGGGGGGGATACAGAGGTTGAGGAGACAGGTGCTCCTGCTAGAAAATAATACCTCATGCAGGTGTCACTACTCATAAGCCTTAAAGCCTAATGAGAGGAACCCCCCCCCCCCCCTCCAAAAAACAATGGAGAGGGGTGGTATTTGTGGTTCCAGAAATAAGAAGGGTAAACTCTGAGTAATATCTGTTAATGAATCTAGGCCTTGAATTAAATACTAGAAATCAGATGAGTTATACATTTTTAAACATATTGTAAAAATTAAATGGCACAGAATTATATGATGGAACAATGCCGTCTCTATAGTGAAACAAATGCTCTTTGCAAGTTTCAGCAGAACATCTTCATTGACATGACAACAACAAATCAGTTATCTAAGATAGATAAGATCTGACCCTGTAGCGTATTGTCCTTGGGAGATTAGAAGAGCATGTAAACTCCAATCATCAGGGAGAAACAATCATGTCTGCATTCTCCACAGTTTAAATGTAGAGTAGGGAACCTTTACCAGAAAACCATTATCATTCTGACACCTACTAACTGTAGGTGTTAACATCCCAACCCAACTATTTTCACTGAAACCAGCCTCTTCTGTGTTCTTGGTGAGGGAAAGGTTGTTACATGCAGATAGCTGTTCTTACAATGTTATTCTGTTATAGTGCAATGGTTTGCCATAACACGGCTCACTTTGTCAGTGCGTGACTATGCCACTAGTTCCTTTATTACAGAATTAAATGGTTTTGGTTTGGGTATGTAATGGTTTTGGTTTGGGAATGTCATGGTTTTGGTTTGGGAATGTAATGATTTTGGTTTGGGAATGTCATGATTTTGGTTTGGGAATGTAATGGTTTTGGTTTGGGTATGTAATGGTTTTGGTTTGGGAATGTCATGGTTTTGGTTTGGGAATGTAATGATTTTGGTTTGGGAATGTCATGATTTTGGTTTGGGAATGTAATGGTTTTGGTTTGGGAATGTAATTGTTTTGGTTTGGGAATGTCATGATTTTGGTTTGGGAATGTAATGATTTTGGTTTGGGAATGTCATGATTTTGGTTTGGGAATGTCATGATTTTGGTTTGGGAATGTAATGGTTTTGGTTTGGGAATGTAATGGTTTTGGTTTGGGAATGTAATGGTTTTGGTTTGGGAATGTCATGATTTTGGTTTGGGAATGTCATGACTTTGGTTTGGGAATGTAATGGTTTTGGTTTGGGAATGTAATGGTTTTGGTTTGGGTATGTTTTGGTTTGGGTATGTAATCATGTTGGTTTGGGTATGTAATGGCTTTAGTTTGGGTAAGTAATGGTTTTGGTGTGGGTATGTAATCATGTTGGTTTGGGTGTGTAATCATGTTGGTTTGGGTATGTAAGGTTTTGGTTTGGGTATGTAATCATGTTGGTTCGGGTATGTAATCATTTTGTTTTGGGTATGTAATGGTTTTGTCATGATGTGTTTTGTGAGACAGAGGAAAGTGTGGCTGACTGATTAGAGGACTTCAGCTAAAATAACAATTAGGCAAATTGTCTGAGTAAATTGTTTTCAAGTCGGTGCAAGTAAATTAACAACATAAATCTTCATCAGGATTGCTTTCATTAGAGCTTTCTTTCCCTCTCCCAGTTTTCTTGGAAACATCATGTCATAAACTTTAATGTAATAAATCAGTTGATAGACAATTATTAAATCATGTTAGATTGACCAATGACCATCCAAGATTGATGTTAACTTCTCCATGATCCTTTAAAGAGAGCACATCCAATTTCAAACTCTGTTCTGGAGGAATCTGGTGCAGTTGCATATCAACTGATATCAGCTCATAATAGCATATTGTGTCAGGTATTTGTGGGGATGCCTGGCATGGTCAACATGCCAACAGGGTACACCTTGCTAACGCTACCCTTGTCTCCAGCAGGTCCAGTTCATGAAGTCTGCCACAGATTAGCATCTAGACAGGGTGCTGAGAGTAATGTGATACAGGGTCTATGGAAAGGCCTTAACAGACCCCAGTGGTTGATGACAGCTAAACATCAAACAGACTTGCAAGGTCTATGACCTTATTACTAAACTTCACTGTCACAGTGCCACTACCTGTTGTTAGGTATCAGCCATGAAAGGATGTTTACCATTCGTTTTGCAATATTTGACAAATATTTATTTAACTAGGCAAGTCAGTTAAGAACAAATTCTTATTTTTAATGACACCGAGGAACAGTGGGTTAACTGCCTTGTTCAGGGCAGAACAACCTTGTCAACTCAGGGATTTGATCTTGTAACCATTCGGTTACAAGTCCAATGCTCTAACCACTAGGCTACCTGCCACCCAATATTTTGTGATAAAATTATTTCCATTGTTGAGCAACTTCAAGTCTCATGAATCAGAACAATTTCCTTAACACATTATTCGATTTTTTTTCAATTTCCCCCCATCTTGTCTCATGGAGTCAGAACAAAGTTTTGGCCAACTCAAACATGTGATTTATTGCAACACTCCAAATGAAACACTTGTGGAATTGGTTATAATTTTTTTCAGTTAGGCCACCTCTATTTCTTTTTTTACACTATGTAGAGGAGCTATCCCCAGCCAGCTTGATAAAATGATTGCAATATAGCTGTCATGCCATCATATTCAGTAGCTCTAATAAAAAATTAAAATAAATAGTGCTGCTGGAAAAGTCTATGGCAGTTCAGCTAGTCGCCATAAAAATGGCGAGGATAAGAAGTTTAACGCAGCGGTTCAGTGAGGGATTTTAAGGAGTCAGATTTCCATGTCCATGGGCCAGTGACTCACTGAAGAACTGAGAATGTCTTTGTTCGATTGGTGGGTTTACTCCAGGCTGTCGGAGAGAGAGAGAGAGAGAGAGGGAGAGAGCTTGAGAGTGCACTCAGCCGCAGGAGATGCAAAGGTCCGCAGGAGACAGAGCGCGTGAGAGAGCAGATTCCAACTCTAAGCACGTTAATTAAGGACCATTTTGAATTCTTGGATTTTGCAAATCGAGCCCAAAATGATTATTCGGTAAGGGTGTTTATTTTAATGTTTTGTGCTTAATTTTGAAGACCAAAAAAGATTCGGGCTAACTCACCTAACATCATTTGCTTATCTCCAGCCTGTCCAGGTGGTCTCTGGTTATTCATCTCGTCCTGCTGTATCACTTTTCTACTGCGGTTCAGGTCATTGAAGGTAAGACGTTTTGAAATGTAACTATTCATAATTAATATATGTCTATTTGATGTATTTTTTTCTGGGAGATAGGCTACTTGGAAGTGCTGTATGTGATTCTCAAAGCCTAGGCTATTGACTTGCTACGTGTACCGCGGTAAAGAATGTCTTGAACATTGGCTAATTGAAAGACAAAGTAGCTTCTTTTCAAATAGCCTTCTTTATGTGAAATTGGTTACATACAGTATGTCAAATTGATAAAGGCTACATGATCACTTTGCGAGGAGGTTGATTTAAAGCATGAATCCTTAGTTGCTAAATCGATTTTTGTACCTATAAATTTATGTTATACTCTATACCCATTGATTATTGAAGAAGATAACGTATAAATGCCTCATGAGCTTAGTTCAACTGTTCTACCCCATCAGAACCAATCATATAAGCTTGTTTTACTCCAATGTTTGTAAACTATGTAAATGTCAACACACACTGTATAGCCTCAAAACATGATTACAACTCTAATTTGGATGGCCAGTCCTTGCATCCATAGCTCTGTCTATGAAGTTGAGAGTGGTTACATTTCTCCAGGCCATCCCTCAGCTTTTTACTAAAACAGAGGCTGGGCAACTGCTTTGTTATTGTTTCAATTAAAGCCACAGTGCGGTCAAAATTCTGTTATTCCTGTGTTTTATATCATATTGTACAACAGGTGATGAAACTAACTGCAAAAGTGTGAAAAAAATGTAATCAGTGTTATTTCCTGATACATGCATTCCGAAAGTTTTCACACCCCTTGATTTTTCCACATGTTGTTGTGTTACAGCCTGTATTAAATGTGGATACAATTTCGATTATTTTTCACTGGCCTACACACAATACCCCAAAATGTCAAAGTGGAATATGTTCATCCAAATTAATTAAAAATGAAAAGCTGAAATGTCAATAAGTCAATAAGTATTCAAGCCCTTTGTTGTGGCAAGTTTAAATAAGTTCAGGATGAAATATGTGCTTAACAAGTCTATGTGAGTCTGTATCCCCCCCCCCCCCTTAACAAGTCTATAAGTTGCATGGACTGTGTGCAATAATAGTGTTTAACATGATTTTTTGATGACTACCTCATCTCTGTACTCCACACACCCAATTATCTATGAGGTCCCTCAGTCAATCAGTGAATTTCAAACACAGATTCAACCATAAAGATCAGGGAGGTTTTCCAATGCCTCGCCATGAAGGGCTCTTATTGGTAGATGAGTAAAACAAATCTGACATTGAATATGGTGGTGAAGGTGAAGTTGGTGAAGTTATTATTACACTTTAGATGGTGTATCAATACACCCAGTCACTACAAAGCTACATACGTCCTTCCTAATTCAGTTGCCAGAGGGAAGGAAACCATTCAGGGACTTCACCATGAAGCCAATGGTGACTTTAAAACAGTTATAGAGTTAAATGGCTGTGATAGGAGAACTAAGGATGGATCAAAACATTGTAGTTACTCCACAACACTAACCTAATTGACAGAGTGAAAATAAGGAAGCCTGTTCAGAGTACAAATATTCCAAAACATGCATCCTGTTTGCAACAAGGCACTAAAGTAATACTGCAAAAAACGTGGCACAGCAATTTACTTTTTGTCCTGAATAAAAAGTGTTATGTTTGGGGAAAACCCTTTAAAACACATTACTGAGTACCACTCCATATTTTCAAGCATAGTGGCTGCCTCATGTTATGGGTATGCTTGTAATCACTAAGGACTGGGGAGTTTTTCAAGATATAAAATACATGGAAGGGAGCTTAGCACAGGCAACATCCTAGAGAAAAACTGTTTCAGTCTGTTTTCCACCAGACAATGGGAGATGAATTCACCTTTCAGCAGGACAATAACCTAAAACACAAGGCCAAATATACACTGGAGTTTCTTACCAAGAAGACAGTGCATGTTCCTGAGTTTCAGAGTTACAGTTTTGACATAAATCTACTTGAAAATCTATGGCAAGACCTGAAAATGGTTGTCTAACAATGATCAACAACCAATTTGAAAGAATTTAGAAAAGAATAATGGGCAAATGTTGCACAATCCAGGTGTGGAAAGCTCTAGAGACTTACCCAGAAAGACTCACAGCTGTAATCACTGATAAAGGTGCTTCTAAAAAGTATTGACTCATTGGTGTGGATACTTATGTAAATTAGATATTTCTGTATTTAATTTTCAATAAATGTGCAAACATTTCTACAAACATGTTTTCACTTTGTCATTATGGGTAATTGAGTGCAGACTGGTGAGAAAATAAATCAGTTTAATAATTTTTGAATTCAGGCTGTAACACAACAAATGTGGAATAAGTCAAGGGGTATGAATACTTTCTGAAGGCACTGTACTTGCTGGTTAAAAATACAATCTACACAGGACCTTCTAATCAGCAGGTTTACATGAGCGGGAGTTTTAGCTTTGCATGGTGTCATCACCATGCTGTAAATTGGTTAATAGACCAATAACAAAGAGAGTACCAAATCTCGATACCAATAACAGCGATTTCTTTGTTTTTCCCTCCCCACTCAGACCACTCCCAGACATTTGCTGAAAACCTACTTTTGCCGATTTTAATGGAATTATATTACAGTATGGTACTTAATCGTTACCCAGAAATGAAATGATTTGATGTTGATATAAAAATGGCTGCATTGGGCCTTTAAGGACTCTAGCTTTAAGGTGTGAGATGTAAGCCTATGTAGTTTTATTTTTGTGTACATTACATTGGACCACCCAGGCTGCAGATGCTTTTCAAATGACCTGTCAGCTGAAAATTTTACCTCCACACTGAAAGTTGAATGCAACTATTTTATTGTATGAATAGCTGAAGGCATGTTCTATTCCATCACGTAGATTATCATGTGCATACAGTAGCATATGATAAACAGATTCAGAGCTAGTCTTGAGTTATATGATCATATGACGTCCTTATGTGGACCTGCATTTTTTGCATATGTATTCAAAATAATATGTGAGTCACATACAGTACAATACGTGTAAGTGAACACTTTTTAGAGTGTATAGATATCCCCCCCCCTCCCAATTTAGCATGTCTAATTTATTGAATTTGTTTCAATAGGTCCTCATATACTGTGCTATAGGATGTGGATCTATTGTTTGTTTGATGGGACATGGTTTCCTCCCCATCCTCATGTGTGCACAGTGGACCTGGAAGCAGTGGTCTGGTTAAACACAGCACCTGGGTGTGAACTGGTGTGGTCACTTCTTATGTAAATTAGGACTTCCCTCTTGTCCACATGCTTGTAATGCTGACCAAGCCCGTGTGGAAAAGTGACTTTGAAGTGGGAGAGGAGGAAAACACTCCCATCCCATTCTCTCTATGGGTTTTAGACAGGGACGTGAGAGGGAGGGATAATATTGGGGTGTTTCTCCCACCCTGTGTGACAGAGTTTAATACGGTCTCTGTGTTTACAGAGCTGCACCTTCACTGGGTTTAAGTCCAACCAAGAAAGCCAAAAACATCCCCTCTGGCTACAGACTAATGTTGATTGAGTTGGTGAGCAGATATTATCCATTTATGCTTCAGCTTGTCATCTCAGACAAGTGCACTATTGTGGCACCTTATGAAGTAAGGTTCACTAGGACATTGTTATTACCATAGAGATATAACTGTGCTGTTATTTAAGGTTGTTACTTTATCATTAACCTGACTCTGCACAGTACCATCTGTTGAACACAGACTTATGTTAATCTCTGAAGGACTATTCAGAAATACATATTTCCTTTTCAATCTGCTGTCTAATGGAGTGGCTCTGGAGAATATCATGTTAACTATGCTTCGAATCAAATTAGAATAAAAATACCAAAAGCCTGTATAATAACATAATTCCGATTCGCAATGTGCAGTTTTGAGATGTCTGCGTTAAAACATGGGAATGTGTGTATGTGTAGGAATGTCGTAATTCTAAATATAATCATCACTCGATTGCCAAAACATCTGGTAATTAAGATGTGAAAGGCAACAGGGATTGTGTCGTCTTCCCACAAAATCCACTGCTAACTGAGGTTAAAACATTTTATGACCGAGGACTTCATCATTTTACAGTCAAGTCTATTTCACAGATTTTATTTTATTTTATTGGGGCCGAATATTACTGCCTTTCACATTTGATTTTAGTTTAGTTCAGTTCCTCATGAAGGAACTCATGTTTGGCCAATAAAGTACAGTGAGGTGACCCCCTGTAACGCTCGTCTGATGAAGAAGGAGTGGACCAAGGTGCAGCGTGGTATGTGTTCATGATATTTTATTAAATCAGAACACTAGAACAAAAATAACAAAGAGAAAAACGAACAGTTCTGTAAGGATACTAAACTATACAGAAAACAACTACCCACAAAACACAGGTGGGAAAAGGCTGCCTAAGTATGATTCCCAATCAGAGACAACGATAGACAGCTGCCTCTGATTGAGAACCACACCCGGCCAAACACAAAGAAATAGAAAAACATAGAAATAAAGAAACTAGAATGCCCACCCTAGTCACACCCTGGCCTAACCAAAATAGAGAGTAAAAGCCTCTCTATGGCCAGGGCGTGACACCCCCAGTGGGTGTTTTCTTTCGAAGCCCAGTTAATATGTTGAACAATTCACAATATTAACCTTATTCACAGATTTATGGGCTAAGAAATTCCCTCCACTTCTTGGAAAGGGTACCAGTAAGCTCCATTTCCAGTATATTGCCATGAAGAACAGAATTGTGTTTCAAGACCAACTGTAAAAGTTGTCACTGAGCTATAATGTAACGGTTAGCTTTAGTTTTGAGGAGAAAAGCCACTCAATGGAAAGTTATTTTACTTTTTGGGACGTTGACGTGAATATCATATTTTCCATGTGCTCAAAATGTGTTATTTTGTAGACGTGAGGTTTCCTCCTTGGTTACATCTGTTGAAAAGGCTAGTAAGTACAACCCTCATCTAAAGATTATCCACATTTGAATGTGAAGGCAATCTTGTGTCTGCCTTAGAAAACTCTCTCTCTCTCTCTCTCTCTCTCTCTCTCTCTCTCTCTCTCTCTCTCTCTCTCTCTCTCTCTCTCTCTCTCTCTCTCTCTTTCTCTTTCTCTTTCTCTCTCTCTCTTTCTCTCTCTCTCTCGGCTGCTGCTCCGTCCTGTAAAGTTGTGGAAACACACCCAGTGAAAGGGAAGCCCTGGCCATTATGCAGCTGTGTTGGGGACGACCTGACACAGATTCATAGAGAGATTACACTGGCATGGAGAATGAATGACTAGATGTACCTCCTGTCAACACCTCACATTTAGGTTGTATCCCAAATGGCACCCTATTCACTTTATAGTGCACTACTTTTGACTAGGAGAGTGTTATTCCTGCTGGATGGTGTCTTCTCTCTCATCTGTGAACTCTTGCTCTGATTGGTCTGCTTGTGTTTGTGTTTGTGCTGCACAGATGACTTATTGTCTATTGTTAGATTATAGCAGCATCTCACCACCTCATCAAAGGGTCAGAGTGCTGTCTCATGACAGGTGACACATTTAACATCCCAGGTGTGTTCAAACTCTACACTGTTCTCGTTGTTAGGAAGAAGTTAACCAAACGTAGCATGTGTAAAATAAAATAAAAACTGTCAGGGGAGGTTCTCTTCTGCACTGTTCAACCAATCCAGGAGCAGGAGTTAAGATGTTGCCTGGTTAATGTTAAAAAGCAGAAGTCGTGTCCATTTCCCCTGAAAACTTGAACATCCGGTTGTTGGGGACTCTACAGAGGCTAGTTAGAGGTTAACATGAGTTCATAATGAACTTGTAAGATCATAAATGCTGCTGGCATATGGGTGAATTTACACAAAATGACTCCAGTCTTCTCCTGTGAGACCATAATTAGAGGAGAGTGTGACTGTGGGGCTACAAATCATTGAGATACCAGTCGACACTAGACAGTGATCATCACAGTGACAGTTCATAGTTTGAGGGCACGTTACTAAGTTATCTCACCTGTACATTTGACCTCTTTCACTCCCTACAAAGGGAGATTTATGAATGAACTCTGCTGGTGCTGAATCACTGCTCAGTCACTGTAACACATCTGTCTCAGCCTGAACAACAATCAATAGAGGTTTGTTTTACTGGACTGTTTTCCTGTGTGGACATAATGTTGCCACATTCTGTTATGACGTGATGCCACCAGTGCTGTATGATTTCTGGTTGGTTGAGTGAGCCAGTGAAATGGCTAGATAGTCTTAATAGAGCGGACTGAAAGACAAAACCAGACACAGAGGCATTGTGTTTTCCTTACCTGCCAAAGTACGTGTGTGTGTCTGTGTGTGTGCGCATGCATTTGTGTACTTGTTGTTTTTGGAAGGGGCTTGCTTGTCTGAACCCTGATACCCTGCTAACTCTTCTGTCCTGTTGTGTTGTGAAGGGACCCTTGGCAGACCCAGAGAGACGGCCCAGGCCCTCCTCTGTCTGACCCAAATAAGCATGAGTGGCAGACCACACAATGCATCTCAACAGGTCTCTCTGCCCAGCCATTACTACTAATTGTGGGAACAGCGTTGCAGCAGAAACGTCCCTAGTGAACTGTACTGTACTCCCAGATGTTATTAGGAATCTAGTGACTCTATCAGACACGTTATCAGCTACCTTTCCTTTTTTAGTGGATTTGGACATTAGGCCACTTTAAGCACTTAATGATCAAGGACTGTGTTATTTTGGCATGGCATCATACAATATAAGAAATGTATGTTCTTAAACAATTTATTGCATTAATGGTACTGTAGTACTTTAGCTGACCTGACCTCCCAGAAGGTATTCATTTAGAATTAGGTAAATAAACTCATCTGATTACCCAGCAAGACAGGTGATGTTTCAGAAAACGTTCCTGTTAATTACACTGATCTTTAAAGGTGTGCCCTTAAGGCTGACCCTGAACTCTGTTTGTTATTGCTTCCAATGAGGACACAAAATGAAATATGGCCGTGTTAGCCCTTGTAGTGCTACTGTACTGTAGACCTGTGTTCAGGTCAGCCCAGCCTCTCTATACAGCCAAATGTAAATAGTTACACCCAAGCACAGGAAGACATGGCCATGAATGAACTATTCTCAACTGAAACATGATGTAGAGGTGTTTAAGAGGTGAATAGGACTGGGGGGAATTTAAATGCAATCACTTAGATTGTAAACAGGAAAGGATAGATTATATGTTATGTCATGCTCGGAGACCAAAAAGTGACACTATTTACAGTTGAAAGTGGCATGAAACATTTCATAATTTCAGTACTAACAGTACTCTGTGAACATCCTGAAACCAAGAAAATGTCAGCTACTAGCACATGACCCACCCTCCATCACCACCCCCCTCCAGTGAGAATGGGATCTGAGGATTTACACTTGTGCTCAAGAGATTAAAAGTTTCAAGATTTTTCAGGCTGAGAAGTTGTGTTTAGATAGTGGCTTACAGCTGGGCAAACAAGAGGGCTGGCCACAGAAGTGTCTCCTAGCCAACCTCCACAAATGTCCATAGACAAGAAACCTCGTGATATTCATATAATACAATATGTTGATTGGAGATTCAATAGAATTCTCCCATTCAAACTCGTGTAAAATCCCACATTTTTGGGGCGTTTGAGCTAGGTCAAACAATTACACAATTGACAATGGGAGTGAACCTACAAGTTCACCACGGGCCAAATGAGCTCATAAAGGGTAGATCAACCATGAGAGACCACTTGTCTATAGGACTTACCACATTGACTCGCCTATTCAGCTCTCCCAATTATCTGGGGCACGCATTACCCAATGGAAAAACCACATCAATGTCCCCTACTGCGCTTGTCTTCAGGCGATGGTGGGCTTGGGGTGAGGGTGGGGGTGAGGATAAGGGTGGGGGTTAGGGTAAGGTCGAGGGACACTTGAAACAATAAAAACTGAGTCTACTGTATTTCAGTGGGCCAGATGTCAAGATTGACCAAGGCTTAGCCCCGCATGGCAGGCTTAGTATTGTCAGAGGACACACAGCTGTTGAAAGAGACTTTGACATTCAAGAGTTAATTGAAGTTAATACTAAAAGGTTGCTCAAATGTTTCATGCCTTGTATTATTCAATCTGTGGACATTAGTGTACACATCGTACAACTGAATGATTCCTGATCAAAATCAAATTTTATTGGTCACATACACATGGTTAGCAGATGTTAATGCGAGTGTAGCGAAATGCTTGTGCTTCTAGTTCCGACCGTTTAGTAATATCTAACAAGTAATGTAACAATTTCACAAAAACTACCTTATATACACAAGTGTAAAGAAATGAATAAGAATATGTACATATAAATATATGGATAAGCAATTGCCATGCGGCATAGGCAAGATGAAGTAGATGGTATAGAGTACAGTATATACATATGAGATGAGTAATGTAGGGTATGTAAACATAAGTGGCATTGTTTAAAGTGACCAGTGAAACATTTATTACATCTCATTTTTAATTATTAAAGTGGCTAGAGATTTGAGTCGGTATGTTGGCAGCAGTCACTCAATGTTAGTGATGGCTGTTTAACAGTCTGATGGCCTTGAGATATAAGCTGTTTTTCAGTTTCTCGGTCCCAGCTTTGATGCAGCTGTACCTCGCCTTCTGGATGCTAGCAGGGTGAATAGGCAGTTGCTCGGTTTGTTGTTGTCCTTGATGATCTTTTTGGTCTTCCTGTGACATTGGGTTATGTTGGTGTCCTGGAGGGCAGGTAGTTTGCCCACGGTGATGCATTGTGTAGACCTCACTACCCTCTGGAGAGCCTTACGGTTGAGGGTGGAGCAGTTGCCGTACCAGGAGGTGATACAGCCCGACAGGATGCTCTCGATTGTGCATCTGTAAAAGTTTGTGAGGGTTTTCAGTGACAAGCCAAATTTCTTCAGCCTCCTGAGGTTGAAGAGGCGCTGTTACACCTTCTTCACGACGCTGTCTGTGTGGGTGGACCATTTCAGTTTGTCCGTGATGTGTATGCCGAGGAACTTAAAACTTTCCACCTTCTCCACTGCTGTCCCGTCGATGTGGATAGGGGGGTGCTCCCTCTGCTGTTTCCTGAAGTCCACGATCATCTCCTTCATTTTGTTGACGTTGAGTGTGAGTTTTTTTTCCTGACACCACACTCCGAGGGCCCTCACCTCCTCCCTGTAGGCCGTCTAGTCGTTGTTGGTAATCAAGCCTACCACTGTAGTGTCGTCTAGTCGTTGTTGGTAATCAAGCCTACCACTGTAGTGTCGTCTAGTCGTTGTTGGTAATCAAGCCCACCACTGTAGTGTCGTCTAGTCGTTGTTGGTAATCAAGCCTACCACTGTAGTGTCGACTAGTCGTTGTTGGTAATCAAGCCTACCACTGTAGTGTCGTCTAGTCGTTGTTGGTAATCAAGCCCACCACTGTAGTGTCGTCTAGTCGTTGTTGGTAATCAAGCCTACCACTGTAGTGTCGTCTAGTCGTTGTTGGTAATCAAGCCTACCACTGTAGTGTCGTCTAGTCGTTGTTGGTAATCAAGCCTACCACTGTAGTGTCGTCTAGTCGTTGTTGGTAATCAAGCCTACCACTGTAGTGTCGTCTAGTCGTTGTTGGTAATCAAGCCTACCACTGTAGTGTCGTCTAGTCGTTGTTGGTAATCAAGCCTACCACTGTAGTGTCGTCTAGTCGTTGTTGGTAATCAAGCCTACCACTGTAGTGTCGTCTAGTCGTTGTTGGTAATCAAGCCTACCACTGTAGTGTCGTCTAGTCGTTGTTGGTAATCAAGCCTACCACTGTAGTGTCGTCTAGTCGTTGTTGGTAATCAAGCCCACCACTGTAGTGTCGTCTAGTCGTTGTTGGTAATCAAGCCTACCACTGTAGTGTCGTCTAGTCGTTGTTGGTAATCAAGCCTACCACTGTAGTGTCGTCTAGTCGTTGTTGGTAATCAAGCCTACCACTGTAGTGTCGTCTAGTCGTTGTTGGTAATCAAGCCTACCACTGTAGTGTCGTCTAGTCGTTGTTGGTAATCAAGCCTACCACTGTAGTGTCGTCTAGTCGTTGTTGGTAATCAAGCCCACCACTGTAGTGTCGTCTAGTCGTTGTTGGTAATCAAGCCCACCACTGTAGTGTCGTCTAGTCGTTGTTGGTAATCAAGCCTACCACTGTAGTGTCGTCTAGTCGTTGTTGGTAATCAAGCCTACCACTGTAGTGTCGTCTAGTCGTTGTTGGTAATCAAGCCCACCACTGTAGTGTCGTCTAGTCGTTGTTGGTAATCAAGCCCACCACTGTAGTGTCGTCTAGTCGTTGTTGGTAATCAAGCCTACCACTGTAGTGTCGTCTAGTCGTTGTTGGTAATCAAGCCTACCACTGTAGTGTCGTCTAGTCGTTGTTGGTAATCAAGCCTACCACTGTAGTGTCGTCTAGTCGTTGTTGGTAATCAAGCCTACCACTGTAGTGTCGTCTAGTCGTTGTTGGTAATCAAGCCCACCACTGTAGTGTCATCTAGTCGTTGTTGGTAATCAAGCCTACCACTGTAGTGTCGTCTAGTCGTTGTTGGTAATCAAGCCTACCACTGTAGTGTCGTCTAGTCGTTGTTGGTAATCAAGCCCACCACTGTAGTGTCGTCTAGTCGTTGTTGGTAATCAAGCCTACCACTGTAGTGTCGTATAGTCGTTGTTGGTAATCAAGCCCACCACTGTAGTGTCGTCTAGTCGTTGTTGGTAATCAAGCCTACCACTGTAGTGTCGTCTAGTCGTTGTTGGTAATCAAGCCTACCACTGTAGTGTCGTCTAGTCGTTGTTGGTAATCAAGCCTACCACTGTAGTGTCGTCTAGTCGTTGTTGGTAATCAAGCCCACCACTGTAGTGTCGTCTAGTCGTTGTTGGTAATCAAGCCTACCACTGTAGTGTCGTCTAGTCGTTGTTGGTAATCAAGCCCACCACTGTAGTGTCGTCTAGTCGTTGTTGGTAATCAAGCCTACCACTGTAGTGTTGTCTAGTCGTTGTTGGTAATCAAGCCTACCACTGTAGTGTCGTCTAGTCGTTGTTGGTAATCAAGCCCACCACTGTAGTGTCGTCTAGTCGTTGTTGGTAATCAAGCCTACCACTGTAGTGTCGTCTAGTCGTTGTTGGTAATCAAGCCTACCACTGTAGTGTCGTCTAGTCGTTGTTGGTAATCAAGCCCACCACTGTAGTGTCGTCTAGTCGTTGTTGGTAATCAAGCCTACCACTGTAGTGTCGTCTAGTCGTTGTTGGTAATCAAGCCTACCACTGTAGTGTCGTCTAGTCGTTGTTGGTAATCAAGCCTACCACTGTAGTGTCGTCTAGTCGTTGTTGGTAATCAAGCCCACCACTGTAGTGTCGTCTAGTCGTTGTTGGTAATCAAGCCTACCACTGTAGTGTCGTCTAGTCGTTGTTGGTAATCAAGCCCACCACTGTAGTGTCGTCTAGTCGTTGTTGGTAATCAAGCCTACCACTGTAGTGTCGTCTAGTCGTTGTTGGTAATCAAGCCTACCACTGTAGTGTCATCTAGTCGTTGTTGGTAATCAAGCCCACCACTGTAGTGTCGTCTAGTCGTTGTTGGTAATCAAGCCTACCACTGTAGTGTCGTCTAGTCGTTGTTGGTAATCAAGCCTACCACTGTAGTGTCGTCTAGTCGTTGTTGGTAATCAAGCCTACCACTGTAGTGTCGTCTAGTCGTTGTTGGTAATCAAGCCTACCACTGTAGTGTCGTCTAGTCGTTGTTGGTAATCAAGCCTACCACTGTAGTGTCATCTAGTCGTTGTTGGTAATCAAGCCCACCACTGTAGTGTCGTCTAGTCGTTGTTGGTAATCAAGCCTACCACTGTAGTGTCGTCTAGTCGTTGTTGGTAATCAAGCCTACCACTGTAGTGTCGTCTAGTCGTTGTTGGTAATCAAGCCCACCACTGTAGTGTCGTCTAGTCGTTGTTGGTAATCAAGCCTACCACTGTAGTGTCGTCTAGTCGTTGTTGGTAATCAAGCCCACCACTGTAGTGTCGTCTAGTCGTTGTTGGTAATCAAGCCTACCACTGTAGTGTCATCTAGTCGTTGTTGGTAATCAAGCCCACCACTGTAGTGTCGTCTAGTCGTTGTTGGTAATCAAGCCTACCACTGTAGTGTCGTCTAGTCGTTGTTGGTAATCAAGCCTACCACTGTAGTGTCGTCTAGTCGTTGTTGGTAATCAAGCCTACCACTGTAGTGTCGTCTAGTCGTTGTTGGTAATCAAGCCTACCACTGTAGTGTCGTCTAGTCGTTGTTGGTTATCAAGCCCACCACTGTAGTGTCGTCTAGTCGTTGTTGGTAATCAAGCCTACCACTGTAGTGTCGTCTAGTCGTTGTTGGTAATCAAGTCTACCACTGTAGTGTCGTCTAGTCGTTGTTGGTAATCAAGCCCACCACTGTAGTGTCGTCTAGTCGTTGTTGGTAATCAACCCTACCACTGTAGTGTCGTCTAGTCGTTGTTGGTAATCAAGCCCACCACTGTAGTGTCGTCTAGTCGTTGTTGGTAATCAAGCCTACCACTGTAGTGTCGTCTAGTCGTTGTTGGTAATCAAGCCCACCACTGTAGTGTCGTCTAGTCGTTGTTGGTAATCAAGCCCACCACTGTAGTGTCGTCTAGTCGTTGTTGGTAATCAAGCCTACCACTGTAGTGTCGTCTAGTCGTTGTTGGTAATCAAGCCCACCACTGTAGTGTCGTCTAGTCGTTGTTGGTAATCAAGCCTACCACTGTAGTGTCGTCTAGTCGTTGTTGGTAATCAAGCCTACCACTGTAGTGTCATCTAGTCGTTGTTGGTAATCAAGCCCACCACTGTAGTGTCGTCTAGTCGTTGTTGGTAATCAAGCCTACCACTGTAGTGTCGTCTAGTCGTTGTTGGTAATCAAGCCTACCACTGTAGTGTCGTCTAGTCGTTGTTGGTAATCAAGCCTACCACTGTAGTGTCGTCTAGTCGTTGTTGGTAATCAAGCCTACCACTGTAGTGTCGTCTAGTCGTTGTTGGTAATCAAGCCTACCACTGTAGTGTCGTCTAGTCGTTGTTGGTAATCAAGCCCACCACTATAGTGTCGTCTAGTCGTTGTTGGTAATCAAGCCTACCACTGTAGTGTCGTCTAGTCGTTGTTGGTAATCAAGCCTACCACTGTAGTGTCGTCTAGTCGTTGTTGGTAATCAAGCCCACCACTGTAGTGTCGTCTAGTCGTTGTTGGTAATCAAGCCTACCACTGTAGTGTCGTCTAGTCGTTGTTGGTAATCAAGCCTACCACTGTAGTGTCGTCTAGTCGTTGTTGGTAATCAAGCCCACCACTGTAGTGTCGTCTAGTCGTTGTTGGTAATCAAGCCTACCACTGTAGTGTCATCTAGTCGTTGTTGGTAATCAAGCCCACCACTGTAGTGTCGTCTAGTCGTTGTTGGTAATCAAGCCTACCACTATAGTGTCGTCTAGTCATTGTTGGTAATCAAGCCCACCACTGTAGTGTCGTCTAGTCGTTGTTGGTAATCAAGCCCACCACTGTAGTGTCGTCTAGTCGTTGTTGGTAATCAAGCCCACCACTGTAGTGTCGTCTAGTCGTTGTTGGTAATCAAGCCCACCACTGTAGTGTCGTCTAGTCGTTGTTGGTAATCAAGCCTACCACTGTAGTGTCATCTAGTCGTTGTTGGTAATCAAGCCCACCACTGTAGTGTCGTCTAGTCGTTGTTGGTAATCAAGCCCACCACTGTAGTGTCGTCTAGTCGTTGTTGGTAATCAAGCCTACCACTGTAGTGTCGTCTAGTCGTTGTTGGTAATCAAGCCTACCACTGTAGTGTCGTCTAGTCGTTGTTGGTAATCAAGCCTACCACTGTAGTGTCGTCTAGTCGTTGTTGGTAATCAAGCCTACCACTGTAGTGTCGTCTAGTCGTTGTTGGTAATCAAGCCTACCACTGTAGTGTCGTCTAGTCGTTGTTGGTAATCAAGCCCACCACTGTAGTGTCGTCTAGTCGTTGTTGGTAATCAAGCCCACCACTGTAGTGTCGTCTAGTCGTTGTTGGTAATCAAGCCTACCACTGTAGTGTCATCTAGTCGTTGTTGGTAATCAAGCCCACCACTGTAGTGTCGTCTAGTCGTTGTTGGTAATCAAGCCCACCACTGTAGTGTCGTCTAGTCGTTGTTGGTAATCAAGCCCACCACTGTAGTGTCGTCTAGTCGTTGTTGGTAATCAAGCCTACCACTGTAGTGTCGTCTAGTCGTTGTTGGTAATCAAGCCTACCACTGTAGTGTCGTCTAGTCGTTGTTGGTAATCAAGCCTACCACTGTAGTGTCGTCTAGTCGTTGTTGGTAATCAAGCCTACCACTGTAGTGTCGTCTAGTCGTTGTTGGTAATCAAGCCTACCACTGTAGTGTCATCTAGTCGTTGTTGGTAATCAAGCCCACCACTGTAGTGTCGTCTAGTCGTTGTTGGTAATCAAGCCCACCACTGTAGTGTCGTCTAGTCGTTGTTGGTAATCAAGCCTACCACTGTAGTGTCATCTAGTCGTTGTTGGTAATCAAGCCCACCACTGTAGTGTCGTCTAGTCGTTGTTGGTAATCAAGCCCACCACTGTAGTGTCGTCTAGTCGTTGTTGGTAATCAAGCCCACCACTGTAGTGTCGTCTAGTCGTTGTTGGTAATCAAGCCCACCACTGTAGTGTCGTCTAGTCGTTGTTGGTAATCAAGCCTACCACTGTAGTGTCATCTAGTCGTTGTTGGTAATCAAGCCCACCACTGTAGTGTCGTCTAGTCGTTGTTGGTAATCAAGCCCACCACTGTAGTGTCGTCTAGTCGTTGTTGGTAATCAAGCCTACCACTGTAGTGTCGTCTAGTCGTTGTTGGTAATCAAGCCTACCACTGTAGTGTCGTCTAGTCGTTGTTGGTAATCAAGCCTACCACTGTAGTGTCGTCTAGTCGTTGTTGGTAATCAAGCCCACCACTGTAGTGTCGTCTAGTCGTTGTTGGTAATCAAGCCCACCACTGTAGTGTCGTCTAGTCGTTGTTGGTAATCAAGCCTACCACTGTAGTGTCATCTAGTCGTTGTTGGTAATCAAGCCCACCACTGTAGTGTCGTCTAGTCGTTGTTGGTAATCAAGCCCACCACTGTAGTGTCGTCTAGTCGTTGTTGGTAATCAAGCCCACCACTGTAGTGTCGTCTAGTCGTTGTTGGTAATCAAGCCTACCACTGTAGTGTCGTCTAGTCGTTGTTGGTAATCAAGCCTACCACTGTAGTGTCGTCTAGTCGTTGTTGGTAATCAAGCCTACCACTGTAGTGTCGTCTAGTCGTTGTTGGTAATCAAGCCCACCACTGTAGTGTCGTCTAGTCGTTGTTGGTAATCAAACCTACCACTGTAGTGTCGTCTAGTCGTTGTTGGTAATCAAGCCCACCACTGTAGTGTCGTCTAGTCGTTGTTGGTAATCAAGCCTACCACTGTAGTGTCGTCTAGTCGTTGTTGGTAATCAAGCCTACCACTGTAGTGTCATCTAGTCGTTGTTGGTAATCAAGCCCACCACTGTAGTGTCGTCTAGTCGTTGTTGGTAATCAAGCCCACCACTGTAGTGTCGTCTAGTCGTTGTTGGTAATCAAGCCTACCACTGTAGTGTCGTCTAGTCGTTGTTGGTAATCAAGCCTACCACTGTAGTGTCGTCTAGTCGTTGTTGGTAATCAAGCCTACCACTGTAGTGTCGTCTAGTCGTTGTTGGTAATCAAGCCCACCACTGTAGTGTCGTCTAGTCGTTGTTGGTAATCAAGCCCACCACTGTAGTGTCGTCTAGTCGTTGTTGGTAATCAAGCCTACCACTGTAGTGTCATCTAGTCGTTGTTGGTAATCAAGCCCACCACTGTAGTGTCGTCTAGTCGTTGTTGGTAATCAAGCCCACCACTGTAGTGTCGTCTAGTCGTTGTTGGTAATCAAGCCCACCACTGTAGTGTCGTCTAGTCGTTGTTGGTAATCAAGCCTACCACTGTAGTGTCGTCTAGTCGTTGTTGGTAATCAAGCCTACCACTGTAGTGTCGTCTAGTCGTTGTTGGTAATCAAGCCTACCACTGTAGTGTCGTCTAGTCGTTGTTGGTAATCAAGCCTACCACTGTAGTGTCGTCTAGTCGTTGTTGGTAATCAAGCCTACCACTGTAGTGTCATCTAGTCGTTGTTGGTAATCAAGCCCACCACTGTAGTGTCGTCTAGTCGTTGTTGGTAATCAAGCCCACCACTGTAGTGTCGTCTAGTCGTTGTTGGTAATCAAGCCTACCACTGTAGTGTCGTCTAGTCGTTGTTGGTAATCAAGCCTACCACTGTAGTGTCGTCTAGTCGTTGTTGGTAATCAAGCCCACCACTGTAGTGTCGTCTAGTCGTTGTTGGTAATCAAGCCTACCACTGTAGTGTCGTCTAGTCGTTGTTGGTAATCAAGCCTACCACTGTAGTGTCGTCTAGTCGTTGTTGGTAATCAAGCCTACCACTGTAGTGTCGTCTAGTCGTTGTTTTTAATCAAGCCCACCACTGTAGTGTCGTCTAGTCGTTGTTGGTAATCAAGCCTACCACTGTAGTGTCGTCTAGTCGTTGTTGGTAATCAAGCCCACCACTGTAGTGTCGTCTAGTCGTTGTTGGTAATCAAACCTACCACTGTAGTGTCGTCTAGTCGTTGTTGGTAATCAAGCCCACCACTGTAGTGTCGTCTAGTCGTTGTTGGTAATCAAGCCTACCACTGTAGTGTCGTCTAGTCGTTGTTGGTAATCAAGCCTACCACTGTAGTGTCGTCTAGTCGTTGTTGGTAATCAAGCCTACCACTGTAGTGTCGTCTAGTCGTTGTTGGTAATCAAGCCCACCACTGTAGTGTCGTCTAGTCGTTGTTGGTAATCAAGCCTACCACTGTAGTGTCGTCTAGTCGTTGTTGGTAATCAAGCCCACCACTGTAGTGTCGTCTAGTCGTTGTTGGTAATCAAACCTACCACTGTAGTGTCGTCTAGTCGTTGTTGGTAATCAAGCCCACCACTGTAGTGTCGTCTAGTCGTTGTTGGTAATCAAGCCTACCACTGTAGTGTCATCTAGTCGTTGTTGGTAATCAAGCCCACCACTGTAGTGTCGTCTAGTCGTTGTTGGTAATCAAGCCTACCACTGTAGTGTCGTCTAGTCGTTGTTGGTAATCAAGCCTACCACTGTAGTGTCGTCTAGTCGTTGTTGGTAATCAAGCCTACCACTGTAGTGTCATCTAGTCGTTGTTGGTAATCAAGCCCACCACTGTAGTGTCGTCTAGTCGTTGTTGGTAATCAAGCCCACCACTGTAGTGTCGTCTAGTCGTTGTTGGTAATCAAGCCTACCACTGTAGTGTCGTCTAGTCGTTGTTGGTAATCAAGCCTACCACTGTAGTGTCGTCTAGTCGTTGTTGGTAATCAAGCCCACCACTGTAGTGTCGTCTAGTCGTTGTTGGTAATCAAGCCCACCACTGTAGTGTCGTCTAGTCGTTGTTGGTAATCAAGCCTACCACTGTAGTGTCGTCTAGTCGTTGTTGGTAATCAAGCCTACCACTGTAGTGTCGTCTAGTCGTTGTTGGTAATCAAGCCCACCACTGTAGTGTCGTCTAGTCGTTGTTGGTAATCAAGCCTACCACTGTAGTGTCGTCTAGTCGTTGTTGGTAATCAAGCCCACCACTGTAGTGTCGTCTAGTCGTTGTTGGTAATCAAACCTACCACTGTAGTGTCGTCTAGTCGTTGTTGGTAATCAAGCCCACCACTGTAGTGTCGTCTAGTCGTTGTTGGTAATCAAGCCTACCACTGTAGTGTCATCTAGTCGTTGTTGGTAATCAAGCCCACCACTGTAGTGTCGTCTAGTCGTTGTTGGTAATCAAGCCTACCACTGTAGTGTCGTCTAGTCGTTGTTGGTAATCAAGCCTACCACTGTAGTGTCATCTAGTCGTTGTTGGTAATCAAGCCCACCACTGTAGTGTCGTCTAGTCGTTGTTGGTAATCAAGCCCACCACTGTAGTGTCGTCTAGTCGTTGTTGGTAATCAAGCCTACCACTGTAGTGTCGTCTAGTCGTTGTTGGTAATCAAGCCTACCACTGTAGTGTCGTCTAGTCGTTGTTGGTAATCAAGCCTACCACTGTAGTGTCATCTAGTCGTTGTTGGTAATCAAGCCCACCACTGTAGTGTCGTCTAGTCGTTGTTGGTAATCAAGCCCACCACTGTAGTGTCGTCTAGTCGTTGTTGGTAATCAAGCCTACCACTGTAGTGTCGTCTAGTCGTTGTTGGTAATCAAGCCTACCACTGTAGTGTCGTCTAGTCGTTGTTGGTAATCAAGCCCACCACTGTAGTGTCGTCTAGTCGTTGTTGGTAATCAAGCCTACCACTGTAGTGGCGTCTAGTCGTTGTTGGTAATCAAGCCTACCACTGTAGTGTCGTCTAGTCGTTGTTGGTAATCAAGCATACCACTGTAGTGTCGTCTAGTCGTTGTTGGTAATCAAGCCCACCACTGTAGTGTCGTCTAGTCGTTGTTGGTAATCAAGCCTACCACTGTAGTGTCGTCTAGTCGTTGTTGGTAATCAAGCCCACCACTGTAGTGTCGTCTAGTCGTTGTTGGTAATCAAACCTACCACTGTAGTGTCGTCTAGTCGTTGTTGGTAATCAAGCCCACCACTGTAGTGTCGTCTAGTCGTTGTTGGTAATCAAGCCTACCACTGTAGTGTCATCTAGTCGTTGTTGGTAATCAAGCCCACCACTGTAGTGTCGTCTAGTCGTTGTTGGTAATCAAGCCTACCACTGTAGTGTCGTCTAGTCGTTGTTGTTAATCAAGCCTACCACTGTAGTGTCGTCTAGTCGTTGTTGGTAATCAAGCCCACCACTGTAGTGTCGTCTAGTCGTTGTTGGTAATCAAGCCTACCACTGTAGTGTCGTCTAGTCGTTGTTGGTAATCAAGCCTACCACTGTAGTGTCGTCTAGTCGTTGTTGGTAATCAAGCCCACCACTGTAGTGTCGTCTAGTCGTTGTTGGTAATCAAGCCTACCACTGTAGTGTCGTCTAGTCGTTGTTGGTAATCAAGCCTACCACTGTAGTGTCGTCTAGTCGTTGTTGGTAATCAAGCCTACCACTGTAGTGTCGTCTAGTCGTTGTTGGTAATCAAGCCCACCACTGTAGTGTCGTCTAGTCGTTGTTGGTAATCAAGCCCACCACTGTAGTGTCGTCTAGTCGTTGTTGGTAATCAAGCCTACCACTGTAGTGTCGTCTAGTCGTTGTTGGTAATCAAGCCTACCACTGTAGTGTCATCTAGTCGTTGTTGGTAATCAAGCCCACCACTGTAGTGTCGTCTAGTCGTTGTTGGTAATCAAGCCTACCACTGTAGTGTCGTCTAGTCGTTGTTGGTAATCAAGCCTACCACTGTAGTGTCGTCTAGTCGTTGTTGGTAATCAAGCCTACCACTGTAGTGTCGTCTAGTCGTTGTTGGTAATCAAACCTACCACTGTAGTGTCGTCTAGTCGTTGTTGGTAATCAAGCCTACCACTGTAGTGTCGTCTAGTCGTTGTTGGTAATCAAGCCCACCACTGTAGTGTCGTCTAGTCGTTGTTGGTAATCAAGCCTACCACTGTAGTGTCGTCTAGTCGTTGTTGGTAATCAAGCCCACCACTGTAGTGTCGTCTAGTCGTTGTTGGTAATCAAGCCCACCACTGTAGTGTCGTCTAGTCGTTGTTGGTAATCAAGCCTACCACTGTAGTGTCGTCTAGTCGTTGTTGGTAATCAAGCCTACCACTGTAGTGTCGTCTAGTCGTTGTTGGTAATCAAGCCCACCACTGTAGTGTCGTCTAGTCGTTGTTGGTAATCAAGCCTACCACTGTAGTGTCATCTAGTCGTTGTTGGTAATCAAGCCCACCACTGTAGTGTCGTCTAGTCGTTGTTGGTAATCAAGCCTACCACTATAGTGTCGTCTAGTCGTTGTTGGTAATCAAGCCCACCACTGTAGTGTCGTCTAGTCGTTGTTGGTAATCAAGCCCACCACTGTAGTGTCGTCTAGTCGTTGTTGGTAATCAAGCCCACCACTGTAGTGTCGTCTAGTCGTTGTTGGTAATCAAGCCTACCACTGTAGTGTCATCTAGTCGTTGTTGGTAATCAAGCCCACCACTGTAGTGTCGTCTAGTCGTTGTTGGTAATCAAGCCCACCACTGTAGTGTCGTCTAGTCGTTGTTGGTAATCAAGCCTACCACTGTAGTGTCGTCTAGTCGTTGTTGGTAATCAAGCCTACCACTGTAGTGTCGTCTAGTCGTTGTTGGTAATCAAGCCCACCACTGTAGTGTCGTCTAGTCGTTGTTGGTAATCAAGCCCACCACTGTAGTGTCGTCTAGTCGTTGTTGGTAATCAAGCCCACCACTGTAGTGTCGTCTAGTCGTTGTTGGTAATCAAGCCTACCACTGTAGTGTCATCTAGTCGTTGTTGGTAATCAAGCCCACCACTGTAGTGTCGTCTAGTCGTTGTTGGTAATCAAGCCCACCACTGTAGTGTCGTCTAGTCGTTGTTGGTAATCAAGCCTACCACTGTAGTGTCGTCTAGTCGTTGTTGGTAATCAAGCCTACCACTGTAGTGTCGTCTAGTCGTTGTTGGTAATCAAGCCTACCACTGTAGTGTCGTCTAGTCGTTGTTGGTAATCAAGCCTACCACTGTAGTGTCGTCTAGTCGTTGTTGGTAATCAAGCCTACCACTGTAGTGTCGTCTAGTCGTTGTTGGTAATCAAGCCTACCACTGTAGTGTCATCTAGTCGTTGTTGGTAATCAAGCCCACCACTGTAGTGTCGTCTAGTCGTTGTTGGTAATCAAGCCCACCACTGTAGTGTCGTCTAGTCGTTGTTGGTAATCAAGCCTACCACTGTAGTGTCGTCTAGTCGTTGTTGGTAATCAAGCCTACCACTGTAGTGTCGTCTAGTCGTTGTTGGTAATCAAGCCCACCACTGTAGTGTCGTCTAGTCGTTGTTGGTAATCAAGCCTACCACTGTAGTGTCGTCTAGTCGTTGTTGGTAATCAAGCCTACCACTGTAGTGTCGTCTAGTCGTTGTTGGTAATCAAGCCTACCACTGTAGTGTCGTCTAGTCGTTGTTGGTAATCAAGCCCACCACTGTAGTGTCGTCTAGTCGTTGTTGGTAATCAAGCCCACCACTGTAGTGTCGTCTAGTCGTTGTTGGTAATCAAGCCCACCACTGTAGTGTCGTCTAGTCGTTGTTGGTAATCAAACCTACCACTGTAGTGTCGTCTAGTCGTTGTTGGTAATCAAGCCCACCACTGTAGTGTCGTCTAGTCGTTGTTGGTAATCAAGCCTACCACTGTAGTGTCATCTAGTCGTTGTTGGTAATCAAGCCCACCACTGTAGTGTCGTCTAGTCGTTGTTGGTAATCAAGCCTACCACTGTAGTGTCGTCTAGTCGTTGTTGGTAATCAAGCCTACCACTGTAGTGTCGTCTAGTCGTTGTTGGTAATCAAGCCCACCACTGTAGTGTCGTCTAGTCGTTGTTGGTAATCAAGCCTACCACTGTAGTGTCGTCTAGTCGTTGTTGGTAATCAAGCCTACCACTGTAGTGTCGTCTAGTCGTTGTTGGTAATCAAGCCTACCACTGTAGTGTCGTCTAGTCGTTGTTGGTAATCAAGCCCACCACTGTAGTGTCGTCTAGTCGTTGTTGGTAATCAAGCCTACCACTGTAGTGTCGTCTAGTCATTGTTGGTAATCAAGCCCACCACTGTAGTGTCGTCTAGTCGTTGTTGGTAATCAAGCCCACCACTGTAGTGTCGTCTAGTCGTTGTTGGTAATCAAGCCCACCACTGTAGTGTCGTCTAGTCGTTGTTGGTAATCAAGCCCACCACTGTAGTGTCGTCTAGTCGTTGTTGGTAATCAAGCCCACCACTGTAGTGTCGTCTAGTCGTTGTTGGTAATCAAGCCTACCACTGTAGTGTCGTCTAGTCGTTGTTGGTAATCAAGCCCACCACTGTAGTGTCGTCTAGTCGTTGTTGGTAATCAAGCCCACCACTGTAGTGTCGTCTAGTCGTTGTTGGTAATCAAGCCCACCACTGTAGTGTCGTCTAGTCGTTGTTGGTAATCAAGCCCACCACTGTAGTGTCGTCTAGTCGTTGTTGGTAATCAAGCCTACCACTGTAGTGTCGTCTAGTCGTTGTTGGTAATCAAGCCCACCACTGTAGTGTCGTCTAGTCGTTGTTGGTAATCAAGCCTACCACTGTAGTGTCGTCTAGTCGTTGTTGGTAATCAAGCCTACCACTGTAGTGTCGTCTAGTCGTTGTTGGTAATCAAGCCTACCACTGTAGTGTCGTCTAGTCGTTGTTGGTAATCAAGCCCACCACTGTAGTGTCGTCTAGTCGTTGTTGGTAATCAAGCCCACCACTGTAGTGTCGTCTAGTCGTTGTTGGTAATCAAGCCCACCACTGTAGTGTCGTCTAGTCGTTGTTGGTAATCAAGCCTACCACTGTAGTGTCGTCTAGTCGTTGTTGGTAATCAAGCCCACCACTGTAGTGTCGTCTAGTCGTTGTTGGTAATCAAGCCCACCACTGTAGTGTCGTCTAGTCGTTGTTGGTAATCAAGCCCACCATTGTAGTGTCGTCTAGTCGTTGTTGGTAATCAAGCCCACCACTGTAGTGTCGTCTAGTCGTTGTTGGTAATCAAGCCTACCACTGTAGTGTCGTCTAGTCGTTGTTGGTAATCAAGCCTACCACTGTAGTGTCGTCTAGTCGTTGTTGGTAATCAAGCCTACCACTGTAGTGTCGTCTAGTCGTTGTTGGTAATCAAGCCCACCACTGTAGTGTCGTCTAGTCGTTGTTGGTAATCAAGCCCACCACTGTAGTGTCGTCTAGTCGTTGTTGGTAATCAAGCCCACCACTGTAGTGTCGTCTAGTCGTTGTTGGTAATCAAGCCTACCACTGTAGTGTCGTCTAGTCGTTGTTGGTAATCAAGCCTACCACTGTAGTGTCGTCTAGTCGTTGTTGGTAATCAAGCCCACCACTGTAGTGTCGTCTAGTCGTTGTTGGTAATCAAGCCCACCACCGTAGTGTCGTCTAGTCGTTGTTGGTAATCAAGCCTACCACTGTAGTGTCGTCTAGTCGTTGTTGGTAATCAAGCCTACCACTGTAGTGTCGTCTAGTCGTTGTTGGTAATCAAGCCTACCACTGTAGTGTCGTCTAGTCGTTGTTGGTAATCAAGCCCACCACTGTAGTGTCGTCTAGTCGTTGTTGGTAATCAAGCCTACCACTGTAGTGTCGTCTAGTCGTTGTTGGTAATCAAGCCCACCACTGTAGTGTCGTCTAGTCGTTGTTGGTAATCAAGCCCACCACTGTAGTGTCGTCTAGTCGTTGTTGGTAATCAAGCCTACCACTGTAGTGTCGTCTAGTCGTTGTTGGTAATCAAGCCTACCACTGTAGTGTCGTCTAGTCGTTGTTGGTAATCAAGCCTACCACTGTAGTGTCGTCTAGTCGTTGTTGGTAATCAAGCCCACCACTGTAGTGTCGTCTAGTCGTTGTTGGTAATCAAGCCTACCACTGTAGTGTCGTCTAGTCGTTGTTGGTAATCAAGCCTACCACTGTAGTGTCGTCTAGTCGTTGTTGGTAATCAAGCCCACCACTGTAGTGTCGTCTAGTCGTTGTTGGTAATCAAGCCTACCACTGTAGTGTCGTCTAGTCGTTGTTGGTAATCAAGCCTACCACTGTAGTGTCGTCTAGTCGTTGTTGGTAATCAAGCCCACCACTGTAGTGTCGTCTAGTCGTTGTTGGTAATCAAGCCTACCACTGTAGTGTCGTCTAGTCGTTGTTGGTAATCAAGCCCACCACTGTAGTGTCGTCTAGTCGTTGTTGGTAATCAAGCCCACCACTGTAGTGTCGTCTAGTCGTTGTTGGTAATCAAGCCTACCACTGTAGTGTCGTCTAGTCGTTGTTGGTAATCAAGCCTACCACTGTAGTGTCGTCTAGTCGTTGTTGGTAATCAAGCCTACCACTGTAGTGTCGTCTAGTCGTTGTTGGTAATCAAGCCCACCACTGTAGTGTCGTCTAGTCGTTGTTGGTAATCAAGCCTACCACTGTAGTGTCGTCTAGTCGTTGTTGGTAATCAAGCCTACCACTGTAGTGTCGTCTAGTCGTTGTTGGTAATCAAGCCTACCACTGTAGTGTCGTCTAGTCGTTGTTGGTAATCAAGCCTACCACTGTAGTGTCGTCTAGTCGTTGTTGGTAATCAAGCCCACCACTGTAGTGTCGTCTAGTCGTTGTTGGTAATCAAGCCCACCACTGTAGTGTCGTCTAGTCGTTGTTGGTAATCAAGCCCACCACTGTAGTGTCGTCTAGTCGTTGTTGGTAATCAAGCCCACCACTGTAGTGTCGTCTAGTCGTTGTTGGTAATCAAGCCCACCACTGTAGTGTCGTCTAGTCGTTGTTGGTAATCAAGCCCACCACTGTAGTGTCGTCTAGTCGTTGTTGGTAATCAAGCCCACCACTGTAGTGTCGTCTAGTCGTTGTTGGTAATCAAGCCTACCACTGTAGTGTCGTCTAGTCGTTGTTGGTAATCAAGCCTACCACTGTAGTGTCGTCTAGTCGTTGTTGGTAATCAAGGCTACCACTGTAGTGTCGTCTAGTCGTTGTTGGTAATCAAGCCCACCACTGTAGTGTCGTCTAGTCGTTGTTGGTAATCAAGCCCACCACTGTAGTGTCGTCTAGTCGTTGTTGGTAATCAAGCCCACCACTGTAGTGTCGTCTAG
The DNA here is from genome assembly GCF_045679555.1 of Salvelinus alpinus. Classification (NCBI taxonomy): domain Eukaryota; kingdom Metazoa; phylum Chordata; class Actinopteri; order Salmoniformes; family Salmonidae; genus Salvelinus; species Salvelinus alpinus. Next base: position 27,914,067 of record NC_092108.1, read on the forward strand.
TCGTTGTTGGTAATCAAGCCTACCACTGTAGTGTCGTCTAGTCGTTGTTGGTAATCAAGCCTACCACTGTAGTGTCGTCTAGTTGTTGTTGGTAATCAAGCCCACCACCGTAGTGTCGTCTAGTCGTTGTTGGTAATCAAGCCCACCACCGTAGTGTCGTCTAGTCGTTGTTGGTAATCAAGCCTACCACTGTAGTGTCGTCTAGTCGTTGTTGGTAATCAAGCCTACCACTGTAGTGTCGTCTAGTCGTTGTTGGTAATCAAGCCTACCACTGTAGTGTCGTCTAGTCGTTGTTGGTAATCAAGCCCACCACTGTAGTGTCGTCTAGTCGTTGTTGGTAATCAAGCCTACCACTGTAGTGTCGTCTAGTCGTTGTTGGTAATCAAGCCCACCACTGTAGTGTCGTCTAGTCGTTGTTGGTAATCAAGCCCACCACTGTAGTGTCGTCTAGTCGTTGTTGGTAATCAAGCCTACCACTGTAGTGTCGTCTAGTCGTTGTTGGTAATCAAGCCTACCACTGTAGTGTCGTCTAGTCGTTGTTGGTAATCAAGCCTACCACTGTAGTGTCGTCTAGTCGTTGTTGGTAATCAAGCCCACCACTGTAGTGTCGTCTAGTCGTTGTTGGTAATCAAGCCTACCACTGTAGTGTCGTCTAGTCGTTGTTGGTAATCAAGCCTACCACTGTAGTGTCGTCTAGTCGTTGTTGGTAATCAAGCCTACCACTGTAGTGTCGTCTAGTCGTTTTTGGTAATCAAGCCCACCACTGTAGTGTCGTCTAGTCGTTGTTGGTAATCAAGCCTACCACTGTAGTGTCATCTAGTCGTTGTTGGTAATCAAGCCTACCACTGTAGTGTCGTCTAGTCGTTGTTGGTAATCAAGCCCACCACTGTAGTGTCGTCTAGTCGTTGTTGGTAATCAAGCCTACCACTGTAGTGTCGCCTAGTCGTTGTTGGTAATCAAGCCTACCACTGTAGTGTCGTCTAGTCGTTGTTGGTAATCAAGCCTACCACTGTAGTGTCGTCTAGTCGTTGTTGGTAATCAAGCCCACCACTGTAGTGTCGTCTAGTCGTTGTTGGTAATCAAGCCTACCACTGTAGTGTCATCTAGTCGTTGTTGGTAATCAAGCCCACCACTGTAGTGTCATCTAGTCGTTGTTGGTAATCAAGCCTACCACTGTAGTGTCGTCTAGTCGTTGTTGGTAATCAAGCCCACCACTGTAGTGTCGTCTAGTCGTTGTTGGTAATCAAGCCTACCACTGTAGTGTCGTCTAGTCGTTGTTGGTAATCAAGCCCACCACTGTAGTGTCATCTAGTCGTTGTTGGTAATCAAGCCCACCACTGTAGTGTCATCTAGTCGTTGTTGGTAATCAAGCCCACCACTGTAGTGTCGTCTAGTCGTTGTTGGTAATCAAGCCCACCACTGTAGTGTCGTCTAGTCGTTGTTGGTAATCAAGCCTACCACTGTAGTGTCGTCTAGTCGTTGTTGGTAATCAAGCCCACCACTGTAGTGTCGTCTAGTCGTTGTTGGTAATCAAGCCTACCACTGTAGTGTCATCTAGTCGTTGTTGGTAATCAAGCCTACCACTGTAGTGCCGTCTAGTCGTTGTTGGTAATCAAGCCTACCACTGTAGTGTCGTCTAGTCGTTGTTGGTAATCAAGCCCACCACTGTAGTGTCGTCTAGTCGTTGTTGGTAATCAAGCCCACCACTGTAGTGTCGTCTAGTCGTTGTTGGTAATCAAGCCCACCACTGTAGTGTCGTCTAGTCGTTGTTGGTAATCAAGCCTACCACTGTAGTGTCGTCTAGTCGTTGTTGGTAATCAAGCCCACCACTGTAGTGTCGTCTAGTCGTTGTTGGTAATCAAGCCTACCACTGTAGTGTCGTCTAGTCGTTGTTGGTAATCAAGCCTACCACTGTAGTGTCGTCTAGTCGTTGTTGGTAATCAAGCCCACCACTGTAGTGTCGTCTAGTCGTTGTTGGTAATCAAGCCTACCACTGTAGTGTCGTCTAGTCGTTGTTGGTAATCAAGCCCACCACTGTAGTGTCGTCTAGTCGTTGTTGGTAATCAAGCCCACCACTGTAGTGTCGTCTAGTCGTTGTTGGTAATCAAGCCTACCACTGTAGTGTCGTCTAGTCGTTGTTGGTAATCAAGCCTACCACTGTAGTGTCATCTAGTCGTTGTTGGTAATCAAGCCCACCACTGTAGTGTCATCTAGTCGTTGTTGGTAATCAAGCCCACCACTGTAGTGTCGTCTAGTCGTTGTTGGTAATCAAGCCCACCACTGTAGTGTCGTCTAGTCGTTGTTGGTAATCAAGCCTACCACTGTAGTGTCGTCTAGTCGTTGTTGGTAATCAAGCCCACCACTGTAGTGTCGTCTAGTCGTTGTTGGTAATCAAGCCTACCACTGTAGTGTCATCTAGTCGTTGTTGGTAATCAAGCCTACCACTGTAGTGCCGTCTAGTCGTTGTTGGTAATCAAGCCTACCACTGTAGTGTCGTCTAGTCGTTGTTGGTAATCAAGCCCACCACTGTAGTGTCATCTAGTCGTTGTTGGTAATCAAGCCCACCACTGTAGTGTCGTCTAGTCGTTGTTGGTAATCAAGCCCACCACTGTAGTGTCGTCTAGTCGTTGTTGGTAATCAAGCCTACCACTGTAGTGTCGTCTAGTCGTTGTTGGTAATCAAGCCCACCACTGTAGTGTCGTCTAGTCGTTGTTGGTAATCAAGCCTACCACTGTAGTGTCATCTAGTCGTTGTTGGTAATCAAGCCTACCACTGTAGTGTCGTCTAGTCGTTGTTGGTAATCAAGCCTACCACTGTAGTGTCGTCTAGTCGTTGTTGGTAATCAAGCCTACCACTGTAGTGTCGTCTAGTCGTTGTTGGTAATCAAGCCTACCACTGTAGTGTCATCTAGTCGTTGTTGGTAATCAAGCCTACCACTGTAGTGTCGTCTAGTCGTTGTTGGTAATCAAGCCTACCACTGTAGTGTCGTCTAGTCGTTGTTGGTAATCAAGCCTACCACTGTAGTGTCGTCTAGTCGTTTTTGGTAATCAAGCCCACCACTGTAGTGTCGTCTAGTCGTTGTTGGTAATCAAGCCTACCACTGTAGTGTCATCTAGTCGTTGTTGGTAATCAAGCCTACCACTGTAGTGTCGTCTAGTCGTTGTTGGTAATCAAGCCCACCACTGTAGTGTCGTCTAGTCGTTGTTGGTAATCAAGCCTACCACTGTAGTGTCGTCTAGTCGTTGTTGGTAATCAAGCCTACCACTGTAGTGTCGTCTAGTCGTTGTTGGTAATCAAGCCTACCACTGTAGTGTCGTCTAGTCGTTGTTGGTAATCAAGCCCACCACTGTAGTGTCGTCTAGTCGTTGTTGGTAATCAAGCCCACCACTGTAGTGTCATCTAGTCGTTGTTGGTAATCAAGCCCACCACTGTAGTGTCGTCTAGTCGTTGTTGGTAATCAAGCCCACCACTGTAGTGTCGTCTAGTCGTTGTTGGTAATCAAGCCCACCACTGTAGTGTCGTCTAGTCGTTGTTGGTAATCAAGCCTACCACTGTAGTGTCGTCTAGTCGTTGTTGGTAATCAAGCCCACCACTGTAGTGTCATCTAGTCGTTGTTGGTAATCAAGCCCACCACTGTAGTGTCATCTAGTCGTTGTTGGTAATCAAGCCCACCACTGTAGTGTCGTCTAGTCGTTGTTGGTAATCAAGCCCACCACTGTAGTGTCGTCTAGTCGTTGTTGGTAATCAAGCCTACCACTGTAGTGTCGTCTAGTCGTTGTTGGTAATCAAGCCCACCACTGTAGTGTCGTCTAGTCGTTGTTGGTAATCAAGCCTACCACTGTAGTGTCATCTAGTCGTTGTTGGTAATCAAGCCTACCACTGTAGTGCCGTCTAGTCGTTGTTGGTAATCAAGCCTACCACTGTAGTGTCGTCTAGTCGTTGTTGGTAATCAAGCCCACCACTGTAGTGTCATCTAGTCGTTGTTGGTAATCAAGCCCACCACTGTAGTGTCGTCTAGTCTTTGTTGGTAATCAAGCCCACCACTGTAGTGTCGTCTAGTCGTTGTTGGTAATCAAGCCTACCACTGTAGTGTCGTCTAGTCGTTGTTGGTAATCAAGCCCACCACTGTAGTGTCGTCTAGTCGTTGTTGGTAATCAAGCCTACCACTGTAGTGTCATCTAGTCGTTGTTGGTAATCAAGCCTACCACTGTAGTGTCGTCTAGTCGTTGTTGGTAATCAAGCCTACCACTGTAGTGTCGTCTAGTCGTTGTTGGTAATCAAGCCTACCACTGTAGTGTCGTCTAGTCGTTGTTGGTAATCAAGCCTACCACTGTAGTGTCATCTAGTCGTTGTTGGTAATCAAGCCTACCACTGTAGTGTCGTCTAGTCGTTGTTGGTAATCAAGCCTACCACTGTAGTGTCGTCTAGTCGTTGTTGGTAATCAAGCCTACCACTGTAGTGTCGTCTAGTCGTTGTTGGTAATCAAGCCCACCACTGTAGTGTCGTCTAGTCGTTGTTGGTAATCAAGCCTACCACTGTAGTGTCATCTAGTCGTTGTTGGTAATCAAGCCTACCACTGTAGTGTCGTCTAGTCGTTGTTGGTAATCAAGCCCACCACTGTAGTGTCGTCTAGTCGTTGTTGGTAATCAAGCCTACCACTGTAGTGTCGTCTAGTCGTTGTTGGTAATCAAGCCTACCACTGTAGTGTCGTCTAGTCGTTGTTGGTAATCAAGCCCACCACTGTAGTGTCGTCTAGTCGTTGTTGGTAATCAAGCCTACCACTGTAGTGTCATCTAGTCGTTGTTGGTAATCAAGCCCACCACTGTAGTGTCATCTAGTCGTTGTTGGTAATCAAGCCTACCACTGTAGTGTCGTCTAGTCGTTGTTGGTAATCAAGCCCACCACTGTAGTGTCGTCTAGTCGTTGTTGGTAATCAAGCCTACCACTGTAGTGTCGTCTAGTCGTTGTTGGTAATCAAGCCCACCACTGTAGTGTCATCTAGTCGTTGTTGGTAATCAAGCCTACCACTGTAGTGTCATCTAGTAGTTGTTGGTAATCAAGCCCACCACTGTAGTGTCATCTAGTCGTTGTTGGTAATCAAGCCTACCACTGTAGTGTCGTCTAGTCGTTGTTGGTAATCAAGCCTACCACTGTAGTGTCGTCTAGTCGTTGTTGGTAATCAAGCCCACCACTGTAGTGTCGTCTAGTCGTTGTTGGTAATCAAGCCTACCACTGTAGTGTCGTCTAGTCGTTGTTGGTAATCAAGCCTACCACTGTAGTGTCGTCTAGTCGTTGTTGGTAATCAAGCCTACCACTGTAGTGTCGTCTAGTCGTTGTTGGTAATCAAGCCTACCACTGTAGTGTCGTCTAGTCGTTGTTGGTAATCAAGCCTACCACTGTAGTGTCGTCTAGTCGTTGTTGGTAATCAAGCCTACCACTGTAGTGTCGTCTAGTCGTTGTTGGTAATCAAGCCTACCACTGTAGTGTCGTCTAGTCGTTGTTGGTAATCAAGCCCACCACTGTAGTGTCGTCTAGTCGTTGTTGGTAATCAAGCCTACCACTGTAGTGTCGTCTAGTCGTTGTTGGTAATCAAGCCTACCACTGTAGTGTCGTCTAGTCGTTGTTGGTAATCAAGCCCACCACTGTAGTGTCGTCTAGTCGTTGTTGGTAATCAAGCCTACCACTGTAGTGTCATCTAGTCGTTGTTGGTAATCAAGCCTACCACTGTAGTGTCGTCTAGTCGTTGTTGGTAATCAAGCCCACCACTGTAGTGTCGTCTAGTCGTTGTTGGTAATCAAGCCTACCACTGTAGTGTCGTCTAGTCGTTGTTGGTAATCAAGCCTACCACTGTAGTGTCGTCTAGTCGTTGTTGGTAATCAAGCCTACCACTGTAGTGTCGTCTAGTCGTTGTTGGTAATCAAGCCCACCACTGTAGTGTCGTCTAGTCGTTGTTGGTAATCAAGCCCACCACTGTAGTGTCGTCTAGTCGTTGTTGGTAATCAAGCCTACCACTGTAGTGTCGTCTAGTCGTTGTTGGTAATCAAGCCCACCACTGTAGTGTCGTCTAGTCGTTGTTGGTAATCAAGCCTACCACTGTAGTGTCGTCTAGTCGTTGTTGGTAATCAAGCCTACCACTGTAGTGTCGTCTAGTCGTTGTTGGTAATCAAGCCTACCACTGTAGTGTCGTCTAGTCGTTGTTGGTAATCAAGCCTACCACTGTAGTGTCGTCTAGTCGTTGTTGGTAATCAAGCCCACCACTGTAGTGTCGTCTAGTCGTTGTTGGTAATCAAGCCTACCACTGTAGTGTCATCTAGTCGTTGTTGGT